>NW_004443986.1:3196232-3246150 GCF_000243295.1 Trichechus manatus latirostris
ATATATATATGTATATGTGTATATATATATATGTATATGTGTATATATATATATAAACCAAACCTGTTGCCATCGAGTTGATTCTGACTCACAGCAACCCTATAGGACTGTCCCATAGGGTTTCCAAGGAGCTGCTGGTAGATTTGAATGGCTGACTTTTCGGTTAGCAGCCATAGCTTTTAACCACTTCACCACTAGGGCTCTCTGTCTTGCTCTCTCTTTATATACAATAAAACCTGTGAAAGCGGGAACCTGTGAAAGGCAGAAACCTGTCAGAAGGAACACTCAAATATTTTCCACTAAAACGAGTGATACAAAAGTAGTAAGATAACACCATATCAAACGCAGAAAACTTGGTAGACCCTGAAACACAAGGCAGTATCGTTGAGTTCCGGCTCACACAGGTTTCACTGTATATGTGTATACACTTATAGTAAAGGGAATTTATATTTAAATATTATGTTTAAAAAAATATAGTATTTGAAGTCACCTTAGGGGTTACCTCCTCTTTCCCACCTCCCCAATGCCTCATTTTATAAATGAAGAATCTGAACCTCAGAGGAAGAGAAAAAAGAGTTATGAGATGGGCCATGAACTAAGGCTTCTGGGTCTTGCCATTTTGCAGTGCTGGTTCCCATCTTCACACCCTGAAACAATAACCCTATACATACACACTTCTTTAGCCTTCAGTTAAGACGGGGACATTACATTAAAGAATGAGAACTGAGTAAAACGATTGCCTATTTTATTTAGAAACTGCCAGCTTTGTCACTTAACTGATGACTTACACTGCACAATTCTCTCCTTAGTTTGACATGTATGCAAACTCTACATTAGCTCTGAATTGAGTAGAGTACATCAATGCTAGTTTTTTCCAGTGATACAGTTCTTTGGCTCTCTGTCTTGGTTGGCATGGATAGGTGGCTGTGGGCATGTACTTTAATGTACCAAAATATTCTATACGACTCATAACACAGAAAAACAAACCGCATGGTGTCTCTTTGTTAAATTCTTGTTTCCTTTCCAGTACTCCACAGTTAATTCTTAGGAAAAGTTACACTCCTGCTGGAGCAGATGCCTATGAACAGGAAAGTGAATGGCAAGAGAAGATCCATGAGTGAAGCAGTGAGCTAGCTAGCAAAGTGAGTTGCATTAACAAGTCAGTAAAATTATCCAGGAGCCAAAAAATGTAAGGCTGGGGACAGGATTCTGGTAAAGCCAAAGACTGAAATTACTTAAACAGAAATATGAAACCTAACTCTAGCACCTATCTCTAATATTGGTGGAGGTTTTGAATGAAATCAAATAAACTCTGCAAAGGTAGCCCGATGGACTATCATTTTTTCGTGTTTGTAAAGGAGAAAGTTTCTCATGATCTGATAGTTTGAATGGAAATCTTTGCTAAACACTAGCTGATTAAAAAAAAAAAAAGCCCTTGCTAAGTTACTAAATCCAGATGATATCCAGTATTAAACTGACTAATTATTTTCCAATCATAGTATATAGCCATAAAATGTCTTACTCAAAAAATATAAAAGCTAAAAGCAGGGAGATACTTTCTTCATTTACTATATCCATAAAGATGCAGAAATGCCAATTACATTTTTGTTTCCAAGCATTCTGCAAGGAGCCCTCGGGGTGCAATGGTTAAGTGCACTTGGCTGCTAACTGAAAGGTTGGCTGTTCGAACTCACCCAGCAGCAGAAAGACCTGGTGTTCTGCTCCCATAAAGGTAACAGCCTAGAAAACCCCATGGGGCAGCTCTACTCTGTCACATGGCGTTGCTCTGAGTTGAAGTCGACTGAATGGCACCTAACAACAACAATAGTCTGCAGAAACGACTCAAATGTACTACACGTCAACGATACCCAGCCGCTGAGTATGAAGATTTCTTTCTGATGTAAAAATAATAATAATAATAATAATCAAGAACTTCTCTGTGAGAATAACTGTACTGTTGAAATATTAATTGAATCAGAAATACATCGTGGCAAATAACTGCTTTGAATTTATCAATCAATATTTATCAACATTTTATTTGTGTTATATTTATGACAACAGCATCCATATGCATTTGAAAAATAATAGTAAATTGGTGGTGAAGCGTTTTACTTATTTGGTCCACTGACAGTTCTTGCTGGGTAGGTGGCTATTAGGACCCCTTACAATAACTCCACAGCTTTCAGGTTGGAACTATGGATATAATACATGTGTTTTATGGCAGGATGACTCAAGGAAGCCTAACATAAATCCTGCTGTACAAACCTCCTGCTCTGGGGTAACGTTCTGAGATTCTGTCTACCACATTTTCATAGTCTGAATAGACTGCTCTGCAAGCTTCCTGCATAAACCCCCTCAAAACAGGATGCTAACAATGGAAGATATTGATAATTTGGAGACAGACACACAACACCCTACAAAGCCAGCATTTTTGCTGGTCACTCTATCTCTAGTCTTCTTGTCTTTAACAAGGAGTGAACTTGCAGGAGGTTTTGGTGTTCCTTTTTATAAATGCTTCCGGAAAGCAATCAGCGCTCTCCTTTAACGGACTAGCCAGTGAATTTGAAGATTGAAGAAGCAACAAGAATATTTTTACACCACATAGAGAAAGAACACTGTTTTCTGATTAGCACTAATACACTGCAAGTGGGCAATCTGAGCCTCAGTTTCACAGTTGAGGAGCCTGTGCGTTTTAGCCAGCGGGAGAGAAGCAGATCATTTGATGGTGACTAAGGAAATCCCTGGGCAAGCTGGCACTTTCCCAGGCTTACAAACCTGAGTTCACCCACCCTTAAACCTCTTGCTTCCTAAAGGAGATACCATTACTTTGAACCAGCTCAGGAAGGTAACGCCTTGTAAGCTCAAACCTTCCCACCACTCCTCAGCGGCCCCAAGAAAGTCTTTGGTGGAAATTCCATCATGCCCTCTCTACATTCCACTTCATTTCCCTTAAAGCTACCTCACTCTTCCCTGCTTGTTGAGTGCCTGCAACTTTGCACAGCAGTCAGAGGCCAAAGCTCATTCTAGCAGGTGCCCTTCCAGAGCTATTGTCAGGAGCCTTACCTGGGTTTCCCCACTCACCTGCCTTGTGCAAGCAGCCAAGATGCGGTCCAAACTTCAGACTGTGCCAGCGTGGCCTGAGCCTCTATTTATGCTTCAGAGCACACCTCAATCCCACCCACTAATCTTGTATTTACATGTTGCTAACTCGGAAACTAACCTTCCTTTTTTCCCCAAATGGTTGTCTTCCCTGGGCTAACGAGTTCTTTGTTTTTAAAATTATGTTGCAAAAGGTATACTTTTCAGCATGCATGTTTTTAACTGTGTGTGAAAGTATATTGTAAAGAGATTTGAAATAGATAGGCAGAATGCCAAATCCAGGTAAGCTTTAAATGAAGACATTTGATTTGCCCAAAGGCTGATCTGTCTTTACCTGATTGGATGGGGTTTGTGTTTGTAGATTTTTTTCTCCCCCTTGGACAGATTGCCTTTATTTAGTTCAAAACCCTCAGGAGGTGATTCACAAATCTAACCCCTACAGTGATATTACCTACAATACTCCATTAGGGTAGAAATTATTTTCCATGGCATACTTCCCTCTTTCTGGCAAACAAAATGTATGCTCACAATAAGTATTAAAAAAAAAAAAAAATCTAGCACCACATAATATTCCAAAACTGAGGAAGTTATTGAAAAAAGGCATCCTAACACTATAAGCTTGTAATAATTACCATTGAATACATGCAGCAACTTCCTTCCAAAGACTTCAAAGACATTTATATTGTCTCATTTGATGGCAGACTTTCCTGTTAGGTTTGCAGGAAGCCCTCTACCTATTTTTCAGAACTAGAAACTAAGGTCTGCAACCAAGAGCATGCAATTAATCACTAAGGACTTTACGACTGGAGCTTGTATTTTCTCTGAGACTCCTGGAATTCTGTTTTGTTTATGAAGCTATATGAAATCCTTAACAGCTCAGAATCATGAAATCTTTGTCAACAGAAAATTAACTAATGAGATACAAGCCCTATAAAAGTAACTTTTTAAAATGAGTTAAGATTATAATATATCAAAACGTTTTGAAGTATCTTTTTTTTTTTTGATAGAGCCTTAAATTCTGTAGGCAAAATAGTGATTCTCCAAATATTGAATTTTCTTTCCACTCTACAGTGAGATAATTCCTTTAGGAATTTGACTAAAAACAAAGATTTGAGCTAAACTCTTAAAACTGGAATAGGCTATATATAGACGCTTAGTTTATTCAACCCTTAGATTTCTCAGTTCAACCCCTTCATTTTGCAGATGAAGAAAGGAAAATGTCAAAAAATTAAATGACTTGCCGAAGGTCCCATGACTAGTTTGGGGCAGAGTGGGGACCAAAGTCTGTGTCTCCTCTCGTTGTCACCTGCCGAGAGTGGAATATGGACAGGATTTGGGACCAAAAGATTCCAGTCTGAGTCCTGCTACCTGGTGCTCGCTCACCAATGATCTCAGAAACACTGTTGAACATCTCCGAAACTTCGGTTTTCTTATCCATAAAATGCAGCTATCACACACGACTGTTGTATTAAATGAGTTAAGGAATGAGAAGGTTCTTGGTAATTACAAGCAACTCTAGTCATTATAATTAATTATAATGATATGATGATTTCCTCACTGTGCTGCCTGTGCCTAATCTCACGTGCATAGAATCCCAGTATGGGTCATAGTGGCTAACGCATAGCAAGAAGGCAGTGATAATAGACCAGAATGGCCACAGACTCTGGCTGCTGGCTGCTTTGGCACTCCGGTCTTGGTGTGAGGCAATGAGGATTTTGTAGATGATATGAGAATGCTTTGAGATAGGTGGATGAGGGTTTTTTCTTACATATCATCAAACTTTATTACTTTCAACAGTGACGTCATGTGATCAGTCTTTGGGATTTGCCTGATTTTGTAAGAATCTGTTGCTATTAGGTAGATAAGTTTGATTCCCTATTCCTGAGTGGAACTTGACAGTGTGACCTGTAAAATAATGTTTGATGAGCAAGACAAACTTGATACTAATGACTCTAACAATGGCCACACTGGATCACATGAGTTTCACACTATTGTATTTTAGACATTTGTGTCATTTATAGTGTTAGAATTTTTTATTCAAGCAAATTTTTAAGTGTTTTGTTTTCTATTTTTGGGTAAAATTTGGAGATAAAATAATAATAACTAGCATTTGTTGAGCAACCAGTATACAATAAGTACTCGACTAGATATTCAAATAAAATAAATTTCACTTATTCACCAAATATTTATCAAACCTATTTTTGTAGTAAGATTGTGGTTAAAGCACGCTGGGCTGCTAACTGAAAAGTCAACAGTTCGAACCCACTAGCCCCTCTGCGAGAGAAAGATGTGGCATTCTGCTTCTGGAAAGATTTACAGCCTTGGAAACCCTATGGGGCGGTTTTACTCTGTTCTATAGGGTTGCTATGAGTTGGAATTGACTCGATGGCAACGGGTTTTATTTTGTTTGAATTTTAAAGATACAAACATGGAAAAAGATGTGGTCAGTAGTCAGTTATTGAAGTAGCCAGACATAGATAATTGCACTGTGGGAAAAACAAAAAGAAGTTTAAGACATTGTCCCTGCTATAAGATTACTTGTAATCTGACTGAAGAATTAAGACAGGACCCTATTAAAAATTAAACATCCACTTGAGAGTAGCATGCAGTGAGGAACAGGCAAGTGATATAGACATCAGGTGTTATTATTTTTCAGTGAAGGTAGGCATTACTGTCCACTAGAATGCATGAGTCGGAATTGACTTGACGGCAACTGGTTAGAAGGCTCAAGTCAGCTGCAGAAAGCAAGATTTCCAGATAGATACAGTCATACAGAGTTTGCAAAATATGTTTCTGGGATATTGTACTGGAATTATCTAGCTGGAGTGTGATTCATCTGGGTAGCTCATAGACAATAAGGTTGGAAAGTTGTTTTGGGCTATTTGACTGGGGCTTTGAATACAATTTTTAGGACTTTAAAATTCACCCTCAAGAGGAAGTGCTGTATGGTTGTTTAGAGGGCAAGCTGTAGATTCAGATTGCTTTGAGTTCAAGTCTAGCTTCATGACAATTATATAGTCTACAACCCCAGGCAAGTTACTTAACCTTTCTGTGCTTGTCTCGTTTATCAAGTAGGAATAGTAAGACTTACTTTATTGGGTCCATGGGAAGATGGTATAAGATAATACAAGTAAAGTGCTTACAAGTGTACATAGCACATAATAGGTGCTTAAAAAATTAGTTATCATTATAGAATATATCACTTGCTTCTTCATATTAAACAATCATTTAAGTCTCAAAAGTTGATTAGCTCCATGATAGCAGAATCTTTAATTGATTCCTCTCTGACTAAAGCCTATCCCAAGGCTTAAACTTTCAACACATATTTACTAAAAATAACATAACAACCTCACCAGGTTTATTATTTTCTTTTAAAAATAAACTCAGATGAGTGTACATAATTAGCCCAAAGTTGAAAAGCTGATAAGAGAGAGGACCTAAAAATTCCCTAAATTGCTGGTAATTACTCCTATATTCCTCTCAGTCCACCAAGCTGCCTGCCCTCTGATGTCAGGAAGTGCTGTGATAAACCTATAAGTGAATGTTAATCTCATAAAGCTGAAAGTGTGAATAACTTTTTGTACTTAAAAATTTTCCCTCTAAAGGAAACTTTTCAAAACCTGTATCAAACGGCAAATCAAGTTGTTGAATAAAAAAGCTCTCCCCAAACTCTTGCTTAGAGAAACAGACACATAGAGAAACAGACACAGATAAAGTGTTTTGACATACAGGAAGAGTTGATTTCCATTTGAGTTTATGCTTAATGCCATAGATGGGCTTTTGTGCATGGAAATAACTGTTTCCAGCTTCCTGGGATTTAGTTGCTATCCAATGCATTAAAACTGAACCTTTAAAACCTAGTTCTTCCTAAATCTACAAGTTTAGGTTTAAAATAGGGAGTTATAGGAACAGAGGAATAAAAAGTAAGTTAAAATGTATAAAAATCCGAAGTAATTTCCCCATGAATCCTTATATTTTGAAGATGGGCATTTATAAAGGAAGCATTAATGTTGTTATTTTGGAATTTAAAGTGAACAATCTCTGTAAATACTTAAAACTTCCCATCGAAGTGATATGTTCACTTGGACAGACTGAAAACGGGTCATTTTTTAAAAACTCTGGGTCTAGGAACTACCGCATATGAAAGCAGGATTTTACATACATTAAGGAGACGTGTCCTTAGCAGCCACAGTCTGACCCTAGAGTCAATATTGTTAGATGACAAATACACTCCTTAGGGTGGGGCACTGAACAAGCAGACATGCTGTCAGAGCCATCATGCCTCTTTAAGTGTGGAAATGAGTCTTTTTTAAAACTTAATTCTACCTTCTAAGATAGTTTTACTTTGACTTAAATTCTATGAAATTTCTTCTGATAATTATTTTCATCTTTATTCCTTTAAAAATTATTTATATCATTATTTCCTATCAAATGTAAAAAGATCCCTGTGTGGACGAGAGTTTTCTCTTATTTATCTGGCCATCTGTATGCTGAAATGGTAGGTGTTTTGTAAAAGGGAAAGCAATACATGAATACCAAAGCAATATGGAAATAAATATATATCAATATTATCATGGTAAATATAGCACATTATACTACATCATATAATACTTCAAATTTTGTGGGATTTTCTCTAAGAAGCCAAAACCCATAAATTTTAATCTATTGGACGAGCAAATGAAAACTACAATGAGATACCATCTCATCCCTACATTACTGGCATGAATTAAAAAAAAAACAGAAAATAATAAATGTTGGAGAGGTTGCGGGAAGATTGGAACTCCTATGCACTGCTGGTGGGAATGTGAAACGGTACAACCACTGTAGAAAATGATATGGTGCCTCCTTAAAAAGCTAGAAATGGAAATACCATATGATCCAGCAATCCCACTCCTAGGAATATATCCTAGAGAAATAAGAGCCATTACATGAATAGACATGTGGACACCCATGTTCACTGCAGCATTATTCACAATAGCAAAAAAGATGGAAACAACCTAAGTGCCCATCAGCAGGTGAATGGATAAACAAATTATGGTACATACACACAATGGGATACTATGCAATGATAAAGAACAATGATAAGTCCATGAAACATCCCACAACAGGGATGAATCTGGAGGGCATTAAGCTGAGTGAAATAAGTCAATCACAAAAGGACAAATATTGTATGAGACTACTAGTATAAAAACCTAAGAAAAGGTTTACACACAGGAAGAAAATAATCTTTGATGGTTACAAGGGTGGGGAGGGGAAATCACTAATTAGATAGTAGACAAGTGTTAACTTTGGTGAAGGGAAAGACAACATACAATATAGGGCAAGTCAGAACAACTTGACCAAGGCAAAGTCATAGAAGCTTTCTAGACACATACAAACACCTTGAGGGACCGAGTTGCTGGAGCTGAGGGCTGGGAACCATAGTCTCAGGAGACATCTAGGTCAAATGGCATAATACAATTCATAAAGAAAATGTTCTAAATCCTACTTTGGTGAGTAGCATCTGGGGTCTTAAAAGCTTGCGAGCAGTCATCTAAGATACATCTATTGGTCCCATCCTGTTTGGAGCAAAGGAGAATGAAGAAAACCAAAGACACAAAGAAAATATTAGTCCAAAGGACTAATGGACACCATGAATCACAGCCTCCACCAGCCCCTGAGCCCAGAAGAACTAGATGGTGCCCGGCTACCATCACTGACCCCTCTGACAGGGATCACAATAGAGGGTTCCAAAAAAGCCGGAGAAAAATGTAGAACAAAATTCAAATTCACAAAAAAAGACCAAACTAATTGGTCTGACAGAGACTGGAGGAACCCCCGAGACTGTGGCCCCCCAGACACCCCGCTAACTCAGAAATGAAGCCACTCCCGAAGTCCACCTTTCAGCCAACGATTAGATAGGCCTATATAACAAACGATAACACACACGAGGAATGTGCTTCTTGGTTCAGTTAAGTATAGGAGACCAAATGGGCCACACCTGCCCAAAGCAAAGACGAGAAGGCAGGAAGGGACAGGAAAACTGGATGAATGGACACAGGGAACATGAGATGGAAAGGGGAAGAGTGCTGACACATTGTGGAAATGCAACCAATGTCACAAAACAATTTGTGTATAAATTTTTGAATGAGAAACTAATTTGCACTGTAAACTTTCACTTAAAGCACAATAAAATTAAAAAAAATTTTTAAGTCTTTTGAACTCACAACAGAAAACATGTTTTACTATTAAACAAATGGGCTCAAAAGGAAAGTAGTTGAAGAGTAATAAGTAACTTTTCAAGATAACAATTTTTTTGTGTATATAATTGAATAAATTTCTTGGGATATCAAAATATCCTTTCTGTGATCTATGATTCCAAACTTGCCTTTAGTGAATATGCTTGTGTGTGTCTTTTATACCAATTGAATGTGTCTTTTATTCCAATTGATTCTGTTATATTGTTTCTCTGGTTTCAAAAATTAGAGCTTGGGTTTCAAAAAAACAAACCAATATCTGGGTTTTCAAAAAACAAGCTGCAATTATTGTTATGTAAAGAAATACAATCACTTATTGTTTTTCATAAATTGATCCTTTTGGGACACTTTGCATTATCCAATTTTTATGTTTATTGCTTAAAATTAAGTACCAATGATTGAATAACACGTACTTATGTTCTCAATAGTCTTCTGTTTGCATGTTTCCCATCTGACTCATTCTGTAGTAACTTTATTCTCATAGTCTTCAGCAATAGATCAGCCCAGAAAGCAAACAGAGGAAACTTGTCCCATTTACTTTCTCCCTGATTTCTTTAAGACCTCGTCAGCATTTCAAGACTAAGCTTTGCTGTGTTCAACACGTTGCATTTCCTCTAATCTGTGCTTATAGTAAAAGACCATATTTGTCTATTATTTATAAGCTTTTAGGCTCTGCATGTTAGAGAAAAAATGAGTTCCAATTCAGTGAATACATAGGATGTAATTTTAGAAGTGTATCTTAATTACAGTTAAACCAGTTTTCTATTGTTCCCATTTTACATTGGATTGTCAAATAAAAGACTCATTTAGTATAAGTAAATCTACCAACCAATTGCTATAATGTTAAACCATTTGATGAATTTGGTGAATTTCTTGAGGCTACAAAGATGGTTTGAGGGATATCTGAATTTATCCAGGGTAGGAAATACGGATATTCAGATTTTCATATGGAATCATTAAGGTCACTTAGCTTAAAATACTGTAATTAACACTAGCATGGTTTTTAGATTTTAAGCAGCTAACTATGTATAGGAGTGCTGGTGGCATAGTGGTTAAGAGCTTGGCTTTTAACCGAGAGGTCGGTAGTTTGAATCCACCAGCTGCTCCTTGGAAACCCTATGGAGCAGTTCTATTCTGTCCTATAGGGTTACTTTGAGTTTGAATCAATTTGATGGCAAGGGGTTTTGGTTTAACTATGCATAGGAACTTTTTTCTTTTTAATTTCTAATGAATATATTGACATCTTATTCATGATTTGAAAATTATTCTCAGCTGATTTTTTTGCTAGTCCTACTTAAGCTCACTTTATACTCTTAAATGAAAATCTTTATTTCCTCATAGTGATTTCAAAAGAATTTTACATGGCCTGTCCTAAATGTGTATCATTTACAGCTTAGATTAGTTTAGAAAAAAGGGATTAGTGACTTCTTGAAGATGGGGAAGGAAATAAAGAAGTAAAGCTGTGAAAATTATCATAAAAAATTTTGAAAGCGCACGTTTTTGTATCTGTCTTAAATTGTTATAAATAACTATAGCTATGATTTTTGAAGTTTTATCATGGTGCTAATTTATAAAACATGATATTCTCAAAATGTAATTTGCTACCGTCTTATGTTCTATTTTTTCTTTATTCTTTGCAGTGAATTGGTCGCCACGATTAGACCAATTTTCTTTCAGCATCACTTGTCAGCTTTTATCATAAGCTTGTCCCGCATAATTTTGTCAGTTAGAGTCATTTAGGTAGTTTTGTACTACTGGACTACAGAAAAGTATATAAAATCCAACCTGTCATGGTTTGAATTATGTCCCCCAAAAAACGTGTGTATCAATTTGGCTAGGCCATGATTCCTGGTACTGTGTGATTTTCCTGTGTGTTGTAAACCTGCCTCTGTGTTGTTAATGAGGGAGGATGGGTGGCAGTTGTGTTAGTAAGGCAGGACCTGATCTACAAGACTGGATTGTGTCCTGAGGCAATCTCCTGAGATGTAAAAGACAGAAGTGAGCAGTGAGACAAGGAGACCTCATACCATCAAGAAAGCAGTGCCAGGAGCAGAGCGCGTCCTTTGGACCGGGGTCTCTGCGCCGAGAAACTCCTAGTCTGGGGGAACACTGATGAGAAGGCCGAGAGAGAGAAAGCCTTCCCCTGGAGCTGACACCCTGAAATTGGACTGTTAGCCTCCTTTGACTGTGAGGAAATAAACTTCCCTTCATTAAAACCATCCACTTGTGGTATTTCTGTTATGGCAGCACTAGATGACTAAGACACTAACCTAACCCAACCCATCACCGTCAAGTTGATTCTGACTCATAGCTACCCTAGAGGACAGAGTAGCACTGCCCCATAGGCAACCCCAAGGAGCCTCTGCTGGATTCAAACTGCTGAACTTTTGGTTAGCAGCCGAGCTCTTAACCACTATGTTGCCAGGGCTCCAAAGTATACAACAGGACCTAAAAGAATGGCTTGGAGGTTATTAACTAAGGCATAAATTTTAAGGCAGAATTTTTTTTTAAATGACTTTTATAAATAAAAATGAAATCTATATTTCTATTGTTTGTAGGTTTGTTTTAAACCATTTTGAACACTATACACTACTGAATTTTGGCAAAACGTCTACCTTTGTTGACTAACTACATACTCTGAGCTACAGTAAACCAGAGACCATGTATGAAGTAATATAATATTTATCCTGGCATATATGCTCCAAGAAACATTAAACTTGAAAGCCCTAATTGCCAAAGCATATCATATTAGAAACAATAGTACATTCTGTGACATCTTGTCACTCAGAACCACTACAGGTTTCAGTAGAACTAAAGATCAAGACTAGTACGCAATTTTTAAAAATGACAGCTTTAGCGAGGGAACTTTGCACACCATTCTGAGGTTTTGATTTTGTGGCCATTTCCCCTTCTCCAAAGCATTCTGGAGGAACATTTCAGGTTAGGCAATAACCCAACAAGGATTTATTAAGCTCCGAAGAAGGAAGTTACCAATACAAAAGTGGTGCCCAGGGGGCCAGTTTATGCCAGCTAATTGCCAGAATTATAGGGTGCTGGAAAAGTACAAAGAGTTTTTTTCATATTTTACTTCCAACCACAGGTCAGCGTTAAAGATACGGCCACAGGCATGCATTGTTTGGTGTGTCTTGTCCCAGAAAGAAGTAGTTCCAGGGTCATACCTGTACCCAGTGCTTAATGCAAGAGAAAAGAAAATAAGACAGTGCCTCCTCCGCATAACCACATGACCCTGAAGGCTCCTGGGTCCTCGGAACTTCAGCATCTGTTCCAGCAACCAGGCTTGATATCCTCAAAGCTTCTCTTCCAAGGACGCCTGTATGCTCACTAGGCACAGTGCTGTTGTAACAAGAAATTGTGTAAGCCGGAGTGGGGGCAGGGCTTTCATGTATCTTTCTTCTGTTGGCACAATGCCACTGGGATCCTGAAGAGAATTACTACCGCACCTTCTCAGTGCTAGAATTGGGCAGAGTGTTGTCCTTTTGACATTCTGGGAAAGTTTCCCTTTTACAGAATGATAATGGAATGAGTTCCTCCCAGAGAGCATCAGGGTGATGTTCCACTTTCGCCACCCCATTTTATAGACCTGGTATACTCTGATCTAAGAAAAATGGCCTGCCAATCTACTTAAAAAATCAGCTAAGGAAAACCCTGTGGATCACAAGGGTCTGATCCTTAAGCCCGATCTGCAACTGATCATGAGGATGGCACAGGACTGGGCAGCATTTAGTCCCATTGTGCATGGGGTCACCACAAGCAGGGAGCTAACTTGGCGGCACCCAGCAACAACAACATATTCTGATCATTAAAAAAAACTGTAATAGTTTATCTTTTATTTCTAGAAGTTTTTTTTGGGTTCTTTCTCAATCCCCCTGTTTATTTTTTATAGCATTCTACCTTTGATGAGGGAGGGAGAGCTAACACTGTTTTGCTTGTTGACTGTCTCTTGGTGGGATATTTTTCTTAAAATAGTCTATACTTTTTACTTGGCTTCATCTTCCATAGGGATTATTCCATGGAAATTATTTTTCTGTAGGAGGTCAAGGTGGTATCTCTGGTCCAGGGCCATTTTTATGTTAATTGCGCTCCTCTAGAAAATTCCCTAACAATGAGGATAGTGTAAACTTAGTTTCCATGCTGACACACAGGACAGGCCTAGGGTTTTGTTTTTCACAGGAGAATGTTTTGTTTTGTTTTATTGCGGTTTGCTTTCCTAGGTCTCTGAAAGAGACATGTTTCTTGGCCACTGGATAGAATTTTCTGTTCCTCTTTTCCCAGGGGCCCTAGTTTCAGTAGAGCTCTGTTTTAGTTCCCTTATCTCGTCCAAAACCATTTTTCCTAACCTACTTGATACTTCTGAATGCTCCCTGGAACTGTAAATTGAGGTGAGTCAAGTATAAAAGTAACTCGGTCTCCTGCATAATCCAGTTTTGAACTGATTTTCGTTAATGCAGACTCTCAGGGATTACTTTTACTCAGTATTTGTTCCCTGGAAAAGAAGACCCAGTGGAGCAGCATATTGTCCAAAGGCTGATTATTGCCATGGTGACATGGGAGTGACTTTATTTAAGGTCATGGTGGAGCCAGCCCTGGCTTTACTCATATTGATGGATGAGAAGGAGACTGAAGAAAGGAAGTGAGCGGGGTGGGGAGCAGACAGCAAACCTGGGTTGAGGCAGGTGGTGATCACAATTGCGCCCGGTAGCAGATGGGTGCCTGATTCAGGGTGGAAGGAATGATAATATCACCAGAATTCTTTCTTTTGATGTAGAAGACATCCTCTATTTTCTGCTTTTATATACTTATCCTTGGAATGAGAAATGATAACATTCAGGATATGCATGCATCACCCTGGTGGTGCAGTGGTTAAGCATTTGGCTGCTAACCAAAAGGTCGGCAGTTCGAATCCACCAGCCACTCCTTGGAAACAATATGGGGCAGTTCTACCCTGTCCTTTAGGGTGGCTATGAGTTGAAATCGACTCAATGGCAATGAGTTTGTTTGTTTTGTTTAGTTTTAGTGTAAACACCTAAGAAAGTAAGCTGAGAAGATAGAGGATGAGTTAGTATTTTCCCAGGATGTGCCACATTTATTCCAAGAGAACACTGTTTAATACTAACCAAATTCTTAAGATATCTAATATACTATCCAGGGATGTGTGTGTGTATGCATATATATACATATACATGTATATACACATGTACATACATACACACACTTCCATGCATGCTTGAATGTCTTTAGTGGTGATGAATCATTAGTAAAGGTGAAGGAAACTTCATTCAATCAAAAATCTGTGACATGCCTACCATTTCCAGGCTCTTTTCTAGGCACAGAAGATTCAGCAATGAATAAAACAGATAAAAAGTCCTGCCTCATGGAACTTACATTCTAGTGCTGAGAAGCAGACCATAAAGTAAGTTAGTAAAATATATAGTGGATTAAAATCAGTTGCCGTTGAGTTGACTGCAACTCATGGAGACTCTCACATGTGTCAGAATAGAACTGTGCTCCATAGAGTTTTCAATAGCTGATTTTTTGGAAGTAGATCACCAGGCCATTCTTCCAAGGCACCAAACTTTCTGTTAGCAGCTGAGAGAGTTAACTGTTTGCAACACCCAGGGGAGTTCCATATAGTATGTTAGAGGGAGGTACACAGTATAAAGGAAAATAAAGTAAGCAAGGGGAATGGGGAGTGTTGGTGTTGGGTGTTTCTAAGTTTAAATATGGTACTTAGGGAAGACCTCACAGAGAAGGAGGAAAGGGACTAGCTAGACAGAGAAAAGAGCAAGGGCAAAAACACTAATTCAGGAGCGTCCATGGGGTGGAAGAGGCCATTTGACTAGACCTGAGTGAGTTGGAGGAGGAGAGAGTAAGAGATGAAGTCAGAGGTGTAAGGGTCTGTAGACTTCATGGCACAGCATAAAGCACGAAATCCAGTCTCCATGGAACTGAGCACGCTGAGCAAAAGCTCTGTAGTGTTGAATGAGATGATTCTTCAGATTAAAGTGTGGAATAGGATTATGGGTGGGTAAACTAGTATAAATTGATTGCTACTGCAAGGAATGGTTTGGAAGAATAAATGACTTAACATCTGTAATGTACTAAGACCAGTGCCTGGCAAAATAAGGGCCCTGCAAGTGTTACATATTACCCTAAGCGACAAACTTCTTCCCCTTTTCTAGCCATTGCTTCTCTCTGAATACACCATCTTTGTTTACAGTTGATACTTGCATGAAAATATATACATACACAAATACACAAGTTCCTGCTGTATTAATATCAATAATCCTGAGACTTTCAAGACATAAATACATGGATAAACGCTTAAAGAAAAATAAAATCTTAATTCCCAAAATTGTTTAGTGCTATAGAAGTGTGTAGATAACTTTGCTTTTAGAATTAAACTTTTATGAATGTTACTTGATAGTCCTTTAATCTACCTTATTTTTACAAGCGTTTTAGTAAACAAAAATAATTAAAAGGAAAATATGTATGTGCATGTAAATTAAAAATAACTTCTGTGCTTTCAAGCAATTTATAAATTAGAACTTCATTTATTCCTATTTTACCTGCACCTGTACAGAATTTTTATTATAGAGTCTTTCTGAAGTCTTATATAAACCCGTTGCCACTGAGTTGATTCTGACTTATAGCGACCCTACAGGACAGAGTAGAAGTGCCCCATAGGGTTTCCAAGTAGCAGCTGGTGGATTCGAACTGACAACCTTTTGGTTAGCAGCCATAGCTCTTAACCACCACACCACTAGGGTTTCCAAAGTCTTATACAGAATTGTTAATACACAAAATACAAGGAAACTGAACATACTTGATTTGTTCAGAAGCTGCGGTACTGTTATAGGCTTGTTCCGCTTGCACCTCACATCTCTAATATGAGAATTTACCGAACTGCTTGCCTATAAATAAGCTGACTCACAGCACACTTAATTCATGCTTGAGTTTGTAAAAAAAAAAAAAAAAAGTATTTTGTAGGAATACAACTGCTATCATATAAAATTAGGCCCAGGGTTTACATAAAGAAGCATATGACTGAGGAAAGACAAAACACAAAAAGCAGTTGGCTAAAAATTGGAAAAATTCAACGTTTATGAGAAGTGAGTGTGTGTGTGTTTCCAAGCATAATATACAAGGATCAAGGGTATTCAAGGTATTTGATAGAACCCCTGAAGGAGCCGATGGAGGAGGAGGAAAATGAGGTCATCCTAACCTCATCCACAGCAATTTTCACTATATGTGTTTAAATACTTGTCTTCCGAGTAGGTTTATTTTGAACAAATAATTTTATAGACAGAACATTTGAAAGCCATTGGTATAGACCACGCCCTTCACTGATACTCTATCTTGTCTTCCCCCGCAATGGCCAATGCCTAAAATGGTACCTGACATACAGGAGGAATTCCAATAAATACACAATGAGTGAATGAAGGCAGAGAAAATGGACATTGTGTGCTTGACTGGAACATAGAGTATATGTACAGGTGAAATAAGAGCCAAAACTTAAAAAGGGGAGGCTGTGTCTAGAGAACTAGGGGGCTGGGGGTGGGATCTGGAATGCCAGAGTAAGGAGTTTATACTGGATTTGGTCAGTAATAGGAACCACTGATTATTTAGAGGAGACTTGTGCTTCTAGGCTTTTTAGCAAGAAAAAAAAAAAAAATCTGTCGTATGTTTTAGATGGGGAGAAAAAGTAATGGCGAGGACTATTTTAAATCCTAGGTGGGACTTTGATGATAGCCTAAATTCTTCCTGGAACTAGCATCCAGTAGCTGGATAAAATAAAAAAGAAGTTCAAAATTTTATTCAACAAGATGACTTCTCATTTGACTAGTAGAGTAAGGATAGCTGGTAGCTACACGTGGTAAATTGTGTATGCATTTGGGGCCTCAGCTTCTCCATTTCTAAGAAGGGTCTGATAGTAAGGACCTACCTTGGGTTGCTAGGAGAAAAATAAACAGTAAAATTATACAGGGTTGGCTAAATATTAAATGTTATACAAATAACTCTGGTGCTGCCATACAGGAAGGACTTGGGACCTTTTAGATAAAGTCTATTAAATTTCTGAGGAAAGAAAATGAATGAATAACAAAGCAAGTACTGCAACTGGAAATCAGTGCCCTGATAGATTACTGATAAATAGACTGACTTTCTGTTATACTTTCCTTTTGAGGAAATGCAAACACTTCAGTAAGGTGATCTTATGAATAGTTTCAGTCTCATGAAGCAGGGGCCATTTTTACAAAGAAGGAAGCTTGAGCAAAGAATATAAGTGACTTGATAAGGATCAGCACTCTGGCAGGTAAGAGGAGAAATTTACATTAGCATTCGTTTCTGCAGGTAGGTAATGGGTCACAGGCTCAGGTGATTGGACCAGGGTTACATCAAGAACACCTAACGGGTGCTCAATAAATGTTTGTTGCTTGAATGAATATTGTTTCCAAAATGTTATATTGCACAACCATCAGTCTGCTAATCAGTACAAAGTTTTTAACAGCTGAATTCCTCCGCAACAGCAAACATTGGTTTGTGACTCTGGGTTTCAGGATTAGGATTATCATTTTGAGGTTATATTCCACAAGTAGAATAAATAGTGACCTACATGGAGTGACAAGTAGTCTCTCTCCTGAGTGTTACATGTTAACATTTGCAGAACATTTTAACATTAATTTTCTCTGCTGAAATCCCAAGAGGTTCCGTCCCTGTCTAATATTTTATGATAGTGCTTTGTAGAGAGAGGACTATAAATCTCCTGGCTCATGCCCCTTTGCTCTTTTTCCTTCCTCATAGTCGTATTAAAGGGTCAAAAAGATCTTTCGGCAAAAACGAATGAATACATAAATAAACTTCGAGGGTCAGTCCTTTAATAGATCTTAAGGTTAAAGTACAAACGGTCATTGTTAAATAAAAATAAATTGCGTAGAACTGGGCCATCATTAATATTTCTTATGGAATATTATGTCATATTAGCTGGAATAATAGGAATAGCATATACTCACTATATGTGTGTGAGGCATAGAGCTTCACAAATATTAACTAATTTAATCCTCACAACAACTCTATGAGGTAGATAACACAAATATTCCTTCCTGTCAAATCTATCTGGTTATTGAGTTTGAGTAGCAAAATTGGACAAAGACGAACGTCATACTGTCCAACTCCATTTGTTTCCTGATCTTCAGACAGCAAGTAGTAGGAGTTTGGATGTTGTTGTAGTTGTTAGGTGCTGTCGCATTGGTTCCGACTCATAGCAATCCTATGTATAGCAGAACAAAACACTGCCTGACCCTGTACCATCCTCACAATCATTGCTATGTTTGAGCCCATTGTTGCAGCCACTGTGTTAATCCGTCTCGTCAAGGTCTTCCTCTTTTTCTCTGACCCTCTACTTTACCAAGCATGATGTCCTGCTCCAGGGACTGGTGCCTCCTGACAACATGTCCAAAGTACGTGAGATAAAATCTCACCATTCTCACTTTTAAGAAGCATTCTGGCAGTACTTCTTCCGAGACAGATTTGTTCATTCTCCTGGCAGGCCATTGTATTCAACATTATTCACCAACATCATAACTCAAAGGCATTAATTCTTCTTGGTCTTCCTTATTCATTGCCCAGCTTTTGCATGCGTATCAGGTAATTGAAAATACCATGGCTTGGGTCGGGTGTACATTAGTTCTCAAGGTGCAACCTTTGCTTTTTAACACTGTAAAGAGGTCTTTTCCAGAAGATTTGTCCACTGCAATACATCATTTGATTTCTTGACTACTGCTTCCATGGATGTTGATTGCGGATCCAAGTAAAATGAAATCCTTGACAACTTCAATATTTTCTCCATTTATCATGATATTGTTTATTGGTCCAGTTGTGAGAATTTGTGTTTTCTTTATGTTGAGGTGTAATCCATACTGAAGGCTGTGGTCTTTGATCTTCATCAGTAAGTGCTTCAAGTTCTCTTCAGTTGCAGCAAGCAAGGTTGTGTCATCTGCATATTGCAGGTTGTTAATGAATCTTCCTCCAATCCTGATGCCCAGTTCTTCTTCATATAATCCAGCCTCTTGGATTATTTGCTCAGCATACAGATTGCATAAATATTGTGAAAGGATACAACCCTGACACACACCTTTCCTGACTTTAAACCATGCAGTATCCCCTTCTTCTGTTAGAATAACTGCCTCTTGGTGTATGTACAGGTTTCTCATGAGCAAAATTAAGTGTTCTGGAATTCCCACTCTTCACAATGTTATCCATAATTTGTTATGATGCACACAGTCAAATGCCTTTGCATAGTCAATAAAACAAAGGTAAATATCTTTCTGGTATCCTCTGCTTTCAGCCAAGATCCATCTGACATCAGCAATGCTATCCCTCATTCCATAACCTCTTCTGAATCCAGCCTGAATTTCTGGTAATTCTCTGCCAATGTACTGCTGCAACCATTTCTGAATTATCTTCAGCAAAATTTTTACTTGCATATGGTATTAATGATACTGTTCAATAATTCCCTTATTCATTGGATCACCTTTCTTTGGAATGGACACAAATATGGATCTCTTCCAGTCAGTTGGCCAGGTAGCTGTCTTCCAAACTTCTTGGTGTAGATGAGTGAGTGCTTCCAGCATTGCATCCATTTGTTGAAACATCTCAATTGGTCTGTCAATTCCCGGAGACTTGTTTTTTGCCAATGCCTTCAGTGCTGCCTGGATTTCTTCCTTCAGTACCATTAATGCTTGAACATATGCTACCTCCTGAACTGTTTGAACATTGACCAATTCTTCTTGGTACAGTGACTCTGTGTATTTCTTCCATCTTCTTTTGACACTTTTTACGTTCAATATTTTGCCCATAGAATCCATGATTATTGCAACTTGAGGCTTGAATTTTTTCTTCAGTTCTTTTAGTTTGAGAAATGCTGAGCGTGTTTTTCACTGTAGGCTTTCTAACTCCAGGTCTTTGCACATATCATTATAATACTTTACTTTGTCTTCTTGAGCCACCCTTTGAAATCTTCTGCTCAGTTATTTTACTTAATTATTTCTTGAACACTTGAAGATCGATATCCTAAGCATTAGTGAGCCTAAATGGACTTATTCAAGTTTAGGCACCAACCACTAATGCCAAAGATGAAGAAAATGAAGTTTTTTTCCAACTTCCAAAGTCTGAAATTATCAAACATGCAATCAAGATGTGTTGATAATTACTGGTGATGGAATATGAAAGTGAGAGACAAAAAAGAAGAATCAGCAGTTGGAAAATATGGCCTTGGTGATAGAAATGACACAGTAATCATATGATAGAATTTTGCAAGACCAATGACTTCTTCATTGGAAATACCTTTTTCAACAACATAAACTATGACTATACACATGGATATTGCCAGATGGAATACACAGGAATCAAATCAACTACATCAATGGAAAGAAACAACAGAAAAGCTAAATATTATCAGTCAGAACAAGGCCAGGGACTGACTCCGGAACAGACCATAAAATCGCTCATATGCAAGGTCATGTTGAAGCTGAAGAAAATTAAAACAATTCCATGAGAGCCAAAATATGACCTTGAATATATCTGACCTGAATTTAGAGACCATCTCAAGAACAGATTTGAGGCATCGAACACTAATGACAGAAGACCAAGGACATCATACATGAAGAAAGCAAAAGGTCATTAGGAAAATAGCTTGCATTTAATCTTTCTTATATCTCAAAATTTGATTTAAGACACACCCTACACTAATCCTTTCTCATTAACATAACAAAGACAACTCATTCCCAAATGGGATTATAACCACAGGCATAGAAGTTAGGATTTACAATATATCTTTTTGGGGGATACAGTTCCATCCATAACATTCCACCCTTTGCCCCCCCCCAAAATTCATGTCTGTGCCGCATGCAAAACACATTCACCCCATCATATCATCCCAAAAGTCTTAAATCAACTCCAAACACAAAATCTCCTCTTCTGAATCATTTAAAGCAAGTATGGGAGAGACTTTAGGAGTATACTATCCTCCTAGGGCAAAATTCCTCTTCACCTGTGAACCTGTGAAAACTAGACTACAAGTTATCTGTTTCCAAAGTACAGTGGTGGAACAGGCACAAGGTAGATATTTCCGTTACAAATGGGAGAAATTGGAGGGAAAGAAGGGATAACAGGCACCAAGCAAGTCCAAAACCCATCAGAACAGATTACATTAGCTCTCAAGCCTTGAAAATAATCCTCCGTTCTCTGAGGACATCTGGGCAAGGCCCTGCCCTCTAGACTCTGTGTGCTGGCCACACCCTATGGATTCTGGCTGGAGGACCTTGGCCCTTGACTTCAGCCCTGCCCTCCACCCACTGAGATGGCAACTCTGCTGCATTGGCTCTGTGCAGCCCCATGCTTCTAGTCCATCTGAGTGGCTACCCCACCCCCTCTGCCCCAGCAGGCCCCATTCTTATGCCATTTGGGCATGGCAGTCCCACCCCCTCAGCTTTGAGCAGCAACCTCATCGCTTTGGCACTCGTAAGCAGCCCCACATTCCAGAGCTGAGTTGATAAAGATCTGACTCCTTTAAATCCAGGAGTCCATAACTCCACTCTTTGAAATCAATGCATCCCTGTTTCCCGTGCTCCTTCTAACAGTTCTGCTGATCTCCGAGCTTCTCTAGGGATGGTCCTTTTCTTTCCTTGAGGACAACAGATGTAGCTCCTTTGGACTGTTTCTTGCCTGTAGAATCCCAAGACACAGACAGCGTTCTTTCCTTTCATTCTTTCTCTGTCCTCTTCGGTCTAAGCTGATGGGTTTTTTGCTGTGGTAGTTGGTTAGATACATCATTCACAGGCTTAGTCTGTTTAACAAAAGATTAAGTCCCCAAGTCCTTGGTGAGAGTTTTAGGGTACGTGTCCTTAGTAAGTGAAACAAAAATTTTCCAAATCTTTAAGTTTTGTTTTCATTTTGCACAGTTCAGTTTTAAGTACATCTTTTTCCTCTCACATTTTACTTTAAATGGCAAGGAGAAACCATATGGCCTCTTTAAGACCTTGCTTAGAAATCTCATCAGCCAAGTGTCCAAGTTCATCACTTACAAGTTCTACTTTCCACTAAACATTTAAACATAATTCAAACAAGTTCTTTGTCACTGCATAAAAAGCATCGCCCTTCCTCCATCATCCAATCACATGTTCATCATTTAATTTTAAAGTCTTACCAGAAGCAAATTTAATGTCCACGTTTTTAGCAATATTCTGTTGCTGGCACCATATGTATTTTCTAAGACTATAGAGACTTTCTCTAAGGCTGTTCTTACTTTCTTCTGAGCCCTTGTCAGAATTGCCTTTGATGTCCATAATTCTACCAACAGTCTTTTCAAAGCAATCTAAGCTTTTACTATTAGGTACCTTAAAGCTCTTCCAGCCTCTACCCATTACCCAATTCCAAAACCACGTCCACATTTTAGGTATTTGTTAGACCAGCTAGCCAATTTCTCAGTACCAAATTCTGTCTTAGTTATCTAGTGCTGCTATAATAGAAATGCCACAAGTGGATGGCTTTAACAAACAGAAATTTATTTTGCTACAGAACAGAAAAAAAAAAGAATATTCTATAAGACTGCAGTCATATTAATGTATGCTCTAGCAAAGTAAATAACTAAACAATTCAAAAGCACCTGAAGAATTATTAAGTATGGTCATTGTGAAGAGTTATGCTAACTTCCACAAAAATTACTGGGCCTTGAGTAACCCACAAACCAAAGTTTGTCTGAAAGCTTATGTCTAAAATATTTTAAATAGAATCACAGAATTTTACATTTTAGAAAAGTTTTAGGGCTCAGTTAGCCCAGGTCCCTTCTTTTACAGGTGGGAAATTTGGCTCAGAGAAGTTAAGGGGCCTGCCAAGCACCAGCTGCTTTAGAACAGGACTGGAAAAGATCCCAGATGGCCTCACTCTTCCAGAAAAGGCTGCTGGTTACAGTAAAAGACAGTGGAGCAATTCGTAGGACCAGATTCAGATTGCTTTTGACAAATATATTGAGAACCCTCCAGAAGGTTAATAGAAAACCAGTCATTATATCAGAATCTGACTGTAAGACTTGTTCCTTTAACAGTTGCCTCCATCCAGGAGCATCTAATTACCTATTAGCTTTCAAATTCTAGAATTCTTATACATTGCCTAAACAACACATTTGGGTAGCTCCTACTTGGGTAAAAACCTAGACTCAGTATCAGGGTAGCCTCATGATAGCTTGATGCCTTCCTCTCCTTCTACATGGCAACTGTATGGATTTTTCTCTTGTTCTGTTTTCATAGATTCAGTCCACTCTCCTTGCTACAGACCCTAACTACTCTGAGTTGTCTTTTAGCATTGTGATTATAACTCCTGTTAGCAATTATTCTCTCTTCTAAACTCAAAATTTCTCCTGGCATCTTCTCTTAAAGAGAATACTTCAAAGCAATGAAAAACATTCTTGCAATAAAAATTTCTATACAGGCAGTCTGGCTGAATGGAGCCAGACAGATACAAGCTCACCTCCTGGCCCAGATGCTTGTACATGAGGTAATGTCTGCCTTGTAGGGCTTATTTTAAGGATTAATGATAATTTACACAAGAAGTCTGATTATGTAACAGCTGCCCAATAAATGGAAGGTACTGATATTATTATTAATACTAGATACAGGGCTGTTGCTTTGAAAAGCCTTCAAATTAGTATAGCTGCTATAGCTTTATACCAAAATGCAATATACTAAAAGTTATTGTGTGTGTGTGTGTGTGTGTGTATTGGGGGTTGTAATCCAGGTGCTCGATCCAAGGCTGTACTGACTCTCAGGAAAAAAACAGATAGGCCCTTTGTCCTTCAAACAATTGACTTTGAATATTATTTTTTTCAACCCAACTTTTGACAACTATTGAGTTAAAAACTCTAGTGACCATCAGTTTAGACCTATGTGTTATAATCAGTACTCAAGAGTAGAGGGAAGTTGAAGCTGGTGTGCTACTTATATTGCTGAAGGATGCGGCTAAAGTCATCAGCAATTTCTATCCAAACCTAAACAGAATAAGATATTTTTACTGACTTCCTGTAGGTTCCTTGAACATTTTTAGAATTCCATTTTGATTTTTCTATAGTATTTGAGTCTCTTTGTATGGATTTTCTAGTGGTTGCTCTAGGTATTACATAATACATCATAATTTATCAAAATGTACTGGTGGTGACATTCTACCAGTTTAAGGGAAACTTACCTCCCTTTAAGTCTCTTTTTCTTCCCCTTTTTATGACTATAATATAGTATAAGATAATACAACATAATTTTCTTCCCCTTTTCTAATAAAATATTTCTTCTACATATCTTGAGCACCACATCAGATAATGCTGTTGGTCCGTGAACTAAGAGCTTTGCTACGTTACCCCTCTTCCTTAGGGAAGATACCTATCAAGTAGATGTTACTATTATAATATTTTACATAAGGAAATGTAGATTTTGAGACCAATTAGGTAACTTGTCTAAGCTAACATAGTTTAAAAAATGACTGAATGGGGATTTGAATCCAGCATGTCTCTAAAACCTGGATGCTTGGCCACAACACACACTGCCAAGGAGTGGGAAAGAAGCCGAGGGACAAAGGAAGCCAAACCATAGAGATGATCAAGCCAGACAGAGAGCACAGGCATTTTTGTAAATGGTCCTTTATTCAAGCTAAGGAACAGATTATGTGTTGATTAACATCCATCAGTTGGAGCCTCTTACAGGGCACTTCAAGTTTGTCCTTTTGGAGAGAGTAGTGGTTTGTCTCGATGCTAAGAGTCAGTGACATTTGCAGCAAACTTACTTCGGTCTGTCACTTCTATTTGGAAAGCCCTGGGGTAACTACATGACTTGGGAGGGGAGGGCATGCTAAATTATCATTTCTTTCTGGCCCCTTTTTGTTCTTTCAATCCAAACCTTTGCCATTGATGAGGCTAAGTGTCTAGGTACAACTGAGGGAAAAGAAAAATAACTTTGGGTTGAACTCTTTACATAGTGCAACTGTAGAAATGTTAAGTACTCCTTTAAGAATGGTGCCTTTTGTGTTGCTATGAAGTCGTACGGTCAATTATCATTAATTTGGGCTTTGTGATAACGTATATCCGGCTAGTTTGACGTCAACCTTTGATATGCTTTTGGAAAATGAGTTTAAGCCAAAAAATGGTGTAAATAAGATTTCAAATGGGAACATTTACCTATTCAAGACAACAAACTAATTAAAAACGTAAGCAGTTTGTAATAAAACCTAATATCAATAGGCTGAGATAAATGCTACTTAGGCAGTTTATGTTATAGGTTAAAAACAGATCATTTTCATCCACTCACTGAAGGTAAGCCTTTAATAGCAGTATACTCTTTATTTTATAGCTAGATCAGGTTACTTTCTAAACTCAAAAATAAACTATATATTTTTTTAACTAGTCAGTTTCTTATATTGTTTCCTAGAGTATGAGTGAGGCTTTGACTGAGAATTTTGGGAAACTTCCAGATCTGTTATGAGCAATTTAACAGTCCCCATGGCTGTCGACTGATGGTGTGGATGAGTGCCTATGAAGCTGTGTGAAGTCTGAAGATGCAAAAACATCACAAAAAACTGCTATTTGGGAATGGATTGAAAGGCCCGGGGAGTGCTTCTAACCCATATCCTTTTTGTGTGTTTTGTTCATTTAAAATAATTCTTAGCCCTGGTAGCGAAGTGATTAAGCACTCAGCTACTAACCGATAGGTTGGCGGTTCGAATCCACCAGCTGCTCTGGGGGAGAAAGATGTGGCAGTCTGCTTCTATAAAGATTTACAGCCTTGGAAATCCTGTGGGGGCAGTTTTACTCTGTCTAGAGTCACTATGAGTCAGACTCGACAGCTGTCTCAGTTATCTAGTGCTGCTATAACAGAAATACCACAAGTGGATGGTTTTAACAAAGAAAAGCTTATTCTCTCACAGTTCAGTAGGCTACAAGTCCAAATTCAGGGTGTCACCTCCAGGGGAATGCTTTCTCCGTCGGCTCTGGAGGAAGGTCCGTGTCATCAGTCTTCCCTTGGTCTGAGAGCTTCTCTGCACAGGAACCTCAGGTCCAAAGGACGCGCTCTGCTCCCAGTACTGCTTTCTTGGTGGTATGAGGTTCCCGTGCGTCTGCTCGCTTCTCTGTTTTATATCTCAAAAGAGATTGGATTAAGACAGTATCCAGTCTCGTATACCTCATCAGTATAACTGCCGCTAATCCATGTTATTACACCATAATGATTGAATTTACAACACGTAAGGAAATCACATCAGATTACAAAATGGTACACAATTATACAACACTGGGAATCATGACTCAGCCAAGTTGACAGATATTTTTGGGGGACACAATTCAATCCATGACAACGGCAGTGGGCTTTTTGTGTGTGTGTGTGTGATGAAGCTAAGTAGATGAAGGCAGAGTTTTGCTAAGTAACTAGTTACCTTTCCCTTAGGTTCCACTAGCAGTTCCAAATCAAAGCTTGAGAAAATGGCTCCAAATTACATTCTACTCAACCAAATCGATTTGAAATTAGATTCTTAGGCTGTGTTGCAGGAATGTTTCAGAAGCACAGTACAGCTGACCATGATGTTCATTTCCAAGAGAGAGTGTTTTGACTGTTTTTGAAGACAAAGTGGAAGGCAGTAAAGGATGGCCTTTGATTTGTCGTCATTTATAGTAAATGTTTATCAAGTATCAGTCTGAAATTACTTATTTTCCTTCTCAGGGACTACATTAAAGAAGCCAGTGCATTTACATAAGCCGGAAACACTCGACTGGTCTCTGGTGGTTTTGTTCAAGCCCATCCATCTCATGTCAGATGACTTAGAGGTGAATGGTCGAAACTGATCTGGCAATTGCTTGTTAGCTGCAGAAATATTTTAGCTGCCTTTTTTTCTCTAAATAATAATTCTCACTTTTATGGTTAAATGGTAAAAACACACTCTTAATTGGTTATTCTAAGTTTTGAACCGAAGGCTTAAAAAAGTCAAGATTCAGATATAGAAGCTTTTTGAATAGGGAAGGATGTGAACCACAGGTAAATAGTTTTAGGTAGTATAGAAAGATACTTAAAACAACAGCAACAGAACAAGAAGGACACCCTTGTTTTTTCTTGGCTTACTCCACTGTGTGTGCACGCGCACAAAAATACTCTCACACGGAAGTTTCTAAATCTACGTGATTAACAGCTTGGTTTCTGCAATGAGTCCAGGGGAACTTGGCAATTTTATTGTAAGACAGTGTTATGCAAACTTGTATTCAGAGAGGCTTCAGGAAAGGGTTTTTCCTTCATTTTTCTAGCTTATTTGTGGAAAGAATGTAGTTTTATACTCTTAATTTGCTTTTGTGTTTCTGCTATGGACCTGTATATTGAGGGGTGTTTTGTTTCTTAATCTAAGAATGAAAATTTTTTCCTAACTTCTTCAGAAAGATGTTAGGTAAATAACTGACTTTATAAGAGAGCTTTATACACTACTTAGATGAAAGTATCAGTATCAGATTTACCTTTTGTAAATATATATTTATGTATAAATATATACATATATAGTGTATATTTGTGTGTGTGTGTGTGTGTGCACGCGTGTGTGTATGCCATAACTCATGTTTAAAAATGTCCAGGATTCCTTTTGGCTTAAGTATCAAAAGTATCAGACTGCAATAAAATGCTTTTATTGTGCTATCTTGCAAGGAATCCTTCTAAACAACAAAATTTTGCCAGCTTAAGGAAATATCATCTGTGAGAAACTGGGAAGGGCATATTAATCTAGACAGTGAGAAAAATATAAATCTAAAGATGTCCTTGAGGGAAGTTCAGGTTATATCCTAAGTAGTTAAATGAATAAAGGGAAAAGTGGACCAAAGGAAAAGGGTCTGATATGTTAGAACTAACTTCTGAACCATTTTCCTCTCAATTTCTTTTTTTTTAATGGCAATATTGAGCTCCAGAAGCATTGATTTAGCATCTGTATTTATTCTTCTAGCTAAGTAATGCAAGCAACTTCAGATTTGTATTTCTATTACTCGTTTGTCCCTATTGATGTCTGGAACTACCTCTCAATATTTATACTTTGTTGTTCAGAAATTTGTATGTATTATTTCTCATTAAGCAATCTCCTGGAAGGTTTCTGCTTTCCACCTATTTGACATTTGGGAAAAATAATTTCTTGTTTCCCTTGTTGTATGCTCTTCATATAAGTACTTAAAGTCAACTTCGGCTTTGTGTGATTGGGCCCTCTCAAGGCTGGTGCCAAAGGCCCATCAGGCTTGTTGCTGACTAGGAATGTCAAATGTCCTCTTATGTAGAAATTTTTAGTATATTAGAAAAAAAACGAAAACAAACTTTCTATAGTACTTTGAATTTCATTTCTCTGTTTCAAATTCTGGCCAGAAGTATCTGTTTTGGTTACTTTAAATTTAAATGTCTGCTAGAAGAGAATTTTATAAACAAATGAAAAAACAGTATGTGGTAATGGAAAGTGCATAGAACTTGGGATACTGTAGAATTGGCCACAGATTGTACCCTCGGTCAAATTATTTAGCCTCTCTGAGCCTCAGTGTTCTCATCTAGAAAAGGAGAGTAATTAATCTCACAGTGTTATAAAGATTAGACATTATAAAGCAAACATTCTAGTACAGCACTTTGCACATAAGTGCACAATAAATGGTCACTATCTTTAAGTCGTAAGAATTCTACAGTTTAATCCTATAAACAAACAAAATGCTTACAAATGGATCAACAGTTGTTTTTGCTCTATTCCTTTTCTATGAATATGCTAGTTCTACTGAGTTTCTCTCCTTGCCTAGTTTATGATAGGTCTTGAGAATGCATATATCGAACAAAAACTTTATTTTGTTTGTTAACATCAGTTGGCTTAATTTGAGGATCAGCTTTGAACATTTTGTTATAGCCTGCCCTCTTTCAGAGTATATAAGTCTAATATGTTTTTGACAGTTCTAATTGATTTTCTGTTTTTAGAAAACCATTACCGTCAAGTCAATTCCTACTCATAGCAACCCTATAGGACAGAGTAGAACTGACCCATAGGGTTTCCAAGGAGCGGCTGGTGGATTCAAATTGCCGACCTTTTGGTTAGCAGCCAAGTTCTTAAACACTGCGCCGCCAGGGCTCCTTTCCGTATTTGTTGTTGTTGTTATCAGGTGCCACTGAGTCGGTTCCAACTCATAGTGACCCTATGTACAACAGAATGAAACACTGCCTGGTCCTGCGCCATCCTCACAATCATACTTATGCTCAGTCAAGCCCATTGTTGCAGCCACTGTGTCAATCTATCTCATTGAGGGTCTTCCACTTTTTTACTGACTCTCTGCTTTACCAAGCATGATGTCCTTCTCCAGGGACTGGTCCCTCCTGATAACATGTCCAAAGCACATGAAATGAAGTCTTGCCATCCTTGCTTCTAAGCAGCATTCTGGCTGTACTTCTTCCCAGACAGATTTGTTTGTTCTTTTGGCAGTCCACAGTATGTTCGAAATTCTTTGCCAACACCATAATTCAAAGGCATCAGTTCTTTGGTCTTCCTTATTAATTGTCCAGCTTTCACATGCATGTGAGGAGACTGAAAACACCACAGCTTCAGTCAGGCGCACCTTAGTCCCTCAAGTGACATCTTTGCTTTTTAATATTTTAAAGAGATCTTTTGCAGCACATTTGCCCAATGCAATGCATCATTTGATTTGTTTACTGCTGCTTCTTCCATGGGTGTTGATCGTGGATCCAAGTGAAATGAAATTCTGACAATTTCAGTCTTTTCTCTGTTGATCATGATGTTGCTTATTGATTCAGTTGTGAGGATTTTTGTTTTCTTCATGTTGAGGTGTAATCCATACTGAAGGCTGTGGTCTTTGATCTTCATCAGTAAGTGCTTCAAGTTCTCTTCAGTTGCAGCAAGCAAAGTTGTGTCATCTGCATAATGCAGGTTGTTAATGAATCTTCCTCTAATCCTGTGGCCCTGTTCTCTTCATATAGTCGAGCTTCTCGGATTATATGCTCAGCATACAGATTGAATAAGTATGGTGAAAGGATACAACCCTGACTCACACCTTTCCTGACTTTAACCATGTAGTGTTCCCTTGTTCCGTTCGAACAACTGCCTCTTGTCTACATACAGGTTCCTCATGAGCTCAATTAAGTGTTCTGGAATTTCCATTCTTCACATTGTTATTCATAATTTTGTTATGATCCACCGTCGAATGCCTTTGCATAGTCAATAAAACACAAGTAAACATCTTTCTGGTATTCTCTGCTTTCAGCCAAGATCCATCTGACATCAGCAATGATATCCCTTGTTCCACATCTACTTCTGAATCCAACTTGAATTCCTGGCAGTTCCCTGTCGATGTACTGCTGCAATTGTTTTTGAATGATCTTCTGCAAAATTTTACTTATGTGTGAGATTAATGATATTGTTCGATAATTTCCGCAGTCTGTTGGATCACTTGTATTTAAAAAAAAACAAAACCAAACTCATTGCCATAGAGTCAATTCTGACTCATAGTGACCCCATAGGACATAGTAGAACTGCCCCATAGGGTTTCCAAGGAGCAGCTGGTGAATTAGAACTGCCAACCTTTTGGTTAGCAGCTTAATGCTTAACCATTGTGCCACCAGGGCTCCCACCTCTGTTTAGGCCTTGGTTATTGACACTTCAAAATTAAGCATATTTCCAATTTGCTTTGCTGCATGGGTATCCCATAAGAGGTACTACTCTTTCAAGTTGTCTTAAAAGTTTTTCCTCTCTCTTTCTCTCTGGTAGATTGTATTTTCCAAAAAGTTTGCAACGATATTTCCTATTCCACATGCTCTTCTTTCACACTCCTCCCACTTAGTCATGGGGTCTATGTTCCCTCCCTGTAAATCTAGGCAGTACTGTGTGACATTGTGTGACTTCTAAGGCTAGATCATAAAAGACTATGCAACTTCTGCCTGCTTCTCTTGGAATGCTTGCTGTTGGAATCCAGTCACCGTGCTGTGAGGACACCCAACCTAGCCCACAGTGAACTACCATATGGAGAATACATGTGCCTGTGTTCTGGCTGACAGACCGGCTGAGGTCCCAGGTGACCACCAGCATCAACCGCCAGACATCTGAATGAAGACACTTCACACGATTCTAGTCCTTAGCTATTGATTACTCACCCTCCTCCACCTTCAAGTCTTCCCAACTGAGGCTTCCAATATCATGAAGCTGTGCTCTGTTTGAAATCCTGACCCACAGAATGCATGAACACATTAAAAAGGATGTTGTAAGCTGCTTAAGTTTTGAGATAGTCTGCTACTGAATAGAGCCCTGATGGCATAGTGGTTAAGAATTTGGCTGCTATCCAAAAGGTTGGCAGTTTGAATCCACCAGCTGCTCCTTAGAAACCCCATGGGGTAGTTCTACCCTGTCCTATAGGGTTGCTATGAGTCAGAATTGACTCAATGGGTTTGGTTTTGGTTTCGGTTACTGAATAGTGAAGGAGTTTCAAAGATGTGGAAGGTTTTAAAATGAGGCCCTTATTATTTGTAAATACCCATATAAAACTCTATTTCACTCAGGTAACTGTCATCACATGTATTAACTGAGACTCTTTGCTGGGGTGAGGTTTCATACGGATGCAGCCATAACCCAGTGAAATTCACTGGGACAATTGCTGGTGCTGCCAGTTACTCCACTCCTCTGCCCGTAAAAGCAACTCCTGCACCAAAGGTCTCTGGTGCCTCTTTTTACCCTGACATTTCCCTTGTAAATTTATTTTTTCTAAATAATTTATCATAAATGTAGTTTTCCCCTAAATATGACAGCACTTTTGAAAGCTTTTATGTGAATTTATAATTTTTAAATCCTTCGTACTGGTGAATGTGCTATATACCTCGCTGATTATTGTTTTCATCCACATTATGTAATTATCAAAGTTTTGTTTCTAATGGCTTAACTTAGTGATTTAATATGGACCAATTTATGTTCTTGATGTTTGTAACAGGCATTATCACATTATAGTAGAAGTTTTCTTTGGTATTGTTGTTGGGTGTCGTTGAGTAGATTTCAACTCATAGTTACCCCAAGTGTCAGAGTAGAACTGTCCCGTAGGGTTTTCTAGGCTTAGTCTTTACTGGAAGAGATTGCCACATCTTTCTCCCCTGGAGCCACTGGGTGGGTTCAAAGAGCCAACTTGTAATTTAACAAGCAAGCACTTTAGAAGGGAAGGTATTACACTGACCAATAGATAAAATGACTGCCCATAATTAGAGCTATTGCATCTTCTGTGGTCATTGCAGATCTGATGCCCAGTTCAATCGGCTCTAAATTTATTGGTTTAAATTCCTTGTTTTAGTGGGGCTGTTCTTCTAATAACAGAGTTTCTTATCTGCTGTGGAAACGAGGTTTCAAGAGATTGATCCCTTTTATGCTCTTCTGAGAGTTTTGTTTTATTTCAAAGGGGAAAATGTTGTTGCTGTCGTTAGGTGCTATTGACTTGGTTCCGACTCATAGCAACCCTATGTACAACAGAGCAAAACACTGCCTGATCTTGTGCCATCCTCACAATTGTTATGCCTGAGCCCATGGTTGTAGCCACTGTGTCAATCCATCTCATTGGTTTTCCTTTTTTTCGCTGACCTTGTACTTTACCAAGCATAATATGAAAAGTGTGGTAATTAAAGGTAGAACGAAATTTTAAGTCTTTATATTGTATGTGATGAAATGAAACCCTGCAGAGGTGTAGTGATTTCTGAGGCCACATGGGTAGATGGTTGGTGTGTGTAAGAGTCATGGCTCATTGAACAGGCCACTGCAGAAGAGGCAGTATTCGGAGTTAAAATCAGAAGAACAAAAAGAAACCAGCCATTTGAAGACCTTCCTGAGAATAGTGTTTTAAGCAGGAGTAGCAAGTGCGAAGAATCTAGGGTTTGAAAGAGCTTGGTATGATAGAGCAATTTAATCAACCAGTGTACTTATAACATGTTAAGCAAAAGGGAGACTGATACAAAACTGTTGGAGAGAAGAACAAGGGAAGAGAAAGGGACCATTAGCACCTTACAGGCCATGAGTTATGGATGTTGTTAGTTGGCTACCTAGCTTCCATTTCCTGTTTTTCTATGTTCCTGATTTACTGAATCTGTACTCTTCTTCATGTGTTACTTATGTCCTTCAAAGGACACTGACCCTATCTCCAGCTCCAAGGATGTGTCCTGGTTGGCTTAGACCAATCAGCATACTCTAATCCTCTGGCCATAGTCATTGGTTCAGAGGTAGACATGTGACCCAAGAGAGCCAATTAAGGCAAACCACAGGACCTTTCTGCCCAAGAACAAGAAAGTCTATTATCCTGATTATGCCTTGTAGACATTTTATGAGCTATCCTTGGGAGAAATTCAATACAGTGGATAGGGAAGAAAACAGAAGATGGGATGTTGATGACATCTTTGAATAGTTCTACTTCTGGATTTTCCTCATGTGAGTGAATAAACCTCCTTTATTTTTTAAGCCAATTTGATTTTTTTAAAAATTTTATTTGAGCATGCAGAGTCAGTCCACTGGAAAGCCATTAAATGATTTTATATCAGGGAGTGACATGGACTTGTTCCATTAAAAAGAAAAAAAGATTATTCTAGATTAAACAATAAAGGGAATTATCGACTCACAAAAGGAAAAACCCAGAAGCAAGGAAAATAGTTAACAGCAATTGTAGTAGTCTAAATGAGAGGTTATGGTGAGTAAGCCTAGGTGGTCAATTGGAGATAGAGAAAATTGCATAGATAAAGAATATATTTTGGAGGTAGAAACAATAGGACTTGTTGAAGGGTTGACTGTAGAGAATGAAGAATAGAAGTAATCATGAATGACTTCCTAAACACCATGGGAAGGTTTTGGCTTGAACAACTAAGATGGTGTCCTTTACTGAAATGGAGAAGCAGCTGGGTTGGAGGAGTGGGAAACAAGGGTTTCGGTTTTGAATGTATTAAAGTTTGAGATAACTTTTTTTGTTGTCGATCAGATGTCAAGTATATAAATTATTTATGTGTCTTGCAGTCAATGGAGAAATCGGGGCTGAAAATAAAATTTGTGAGTTGTCAGCATATAAGCAGATTTTTAATAATAAAAATTAGACCAGGTAACCTATGGAGGAGTGCTTGGGTGGTGCAAATGGCTAAGCGTTCACTACTAGCCAAAAGATTGGCAGTTTGAATCCACTCAGAGCACCTTGAAAGACAGACCTGGCAATCTGCTTCTGAAAAGTCACGGCCTTGAAAACCCTATGAAGCAGTTATACTCTACGCACATAGGGCCGCCATGAGTCAGAATTGACTCAAAGGCAACTAACAAGAACCTATAGAGAGAGTGTAGATAAAAAAGAAAATAAGTCCTAAGATGAAGCCCAATCAATGGCTTTCAAAGTTTGGAATTTGATTTAGAAGAGTTTGGGAAGATGTTCGGGAAGACTGGGCAGAAAGACAGGTGGAAATTCAGGAGTATGGAGAATTATAGTAACAAAAAGACGGAACGATTTCAAGGGTGGCATCAATGATATGGAATCTTGTTGAGAGTTTGAGTAAGGTAGGGAGAGAGAGAACTGTTCATTTGATTAGGCATAATGAAAATCTGAGATATAAGAAGACACTCAATAAAGAAAGAATAATTAAAATACGTTTTGTATTTATTTAAGGAACTACGTTGTAATTTATCTTTGCTTTGAAGACGATATTTCCTGGATGATAGATGATAATTAAGCAGGATATTTGATCAAAAGTAATTATTCTAACTCAAAAACTCTCAAACCCAATATCAGACTCTATCCAACAAAAAGAAGTAAAAAATATTCCGTTTTTACTTGTACTTCTCAAAGAACATTAATGGAGATCCATGTCATAATTCACAGGCTCACTTCACTTTAATTCCTTTTCTTTTTTCCTTCAATTTTCACAAACCTGCAGCTTTGAGAGAGAGAATGTGTGTCTTTCTGTCTCTCATTAATATTTTCCCCAAATTTCTCCCAGATACCTATCCTCTACTGTTTCCTTTATTCTGCCTTTCCCCGTGTCTCATCACACTTCTTTCTCCCAATGGCTGCTGAGAATTTTGGTCTGACTGCTAGCCATCTCAGGCTGCTCTTAGATGATTGAAAAACTCAATGACTGCATTCTCTGGACCTTCCTCCTGGAGGGAAATGCAAGGAGCCCCTTGGAAATCATATTCTTCTCTCCCTCTGATTGCTTTTTCTGTATAGAGAAATTCAGATGAATCACATTATCTTCCTAGTTAGATCTACTTTTCCAGCCATGCTGGAAGAGAGAGTTTATGGTTCAAACTAAGCTTTTTGGAGAAGCATGTGTTTAAAATAAAATTTCTTACTGCTACTAATTTTCAAAAGTCAAGATGCCAACTGTATTTTAGAGGATTTAAAATAATTACTGCATTTGTGAAATTAATTTTCATTTCAATGGCTGCTTTTCTTTTGTTACTGTTTTTCATTATTTTGAGAGGGTTATGTGCTTTCCATAATGTCATCACCCCATTGAAATCCATCCGTCTCCCACCCTGGGGGCGGGCAGGTTGGGGGGCTATTTCAAGTCCGGCAAAGAAGCCAGATCAAATGCTAATCGTCACTTCTTTAATAAATATATAAAAAACGAAAACAAAAATCCAGGTCCATATAGAAGAGACAGCTATGCATACCCTAGCTGTAAAGGTGTAACATGAAACTAATATTCTGTTAAATCTGTTGAACATTTACTCAGATTCCTTCATCAGAGCATTCTCATCTAGGATGATAGATGCCCACTGTCATACTATGGAAAGAAACAACATCAATTAAAGAAAACTAATTTAGGAAAAAATTATAGAAAGAAAAGTAGATGGGCCGCATTTTCTAGCGCAAGATGAGAACTTGACTGGTATCCTTTTATTAGAGCTAAAGTATGCTTATATTGTACATTTTCAAGAGCTCTCTGAATGAGAGAAAACTAGTGATTTCTAGGTTTTAAATACACCTCATTACACCTCTGCTTTCCAAAACTTTTCCATTATGGGTCAAGGCAGGTTTTAAGCAGGGGAAAAGAAAGATAGGACTCGTGGCTCATTCACCTACTTCCTACAATAGTTTAAATGCTGAGGTGTCCTAATACCTCAGGTATTCTTAAGAAACTAAGCTGAGGAATTTTTTTCTTGTTTGTTCTGGTCCAGTGCCAATATTTGTCTATTGAGAAATACATAGCTCCATAGAATCGTAAACCCACCATCTGCTTAAAGTGAGCCAACACCCATCTGTGAGGGGACGGATGCAGGCTGGTATCCTGTTCCTCCAGGTCCTAACTGAAGGTGGCTGACTCTATGTGGCCCTGGTTTGTTTGAGCTGCCCCATGCTAAGATTGCCTGATAAAACTCCAAAAGGGTGTGTACATTTGTCACTACCCGTAAAGATTACTTTCATAGTCTCTTAGAGAAAACTTTTTACAGCAGTGGGGTCAGAAAGAGGCTAAAATGCCATCAGTTTTGTGTATGTGAGTGCGTTTGTGGACTTTCCACTCTGATGTTCTAGCTCGAGGATTAAATATACTAATAAATCACCTGGAATTCTGCAATTATGTTAACAGTTACGACTGCTTTAGCTGAGAGAGAAAGAGATCTTCATTGCCCTGTCCCTAGCAAGTCCCAGAAGGGTGACAGCAAAAAAGGGAACTCTTGTCATTGTAGTTTGTCTCTTTAATTACTGGAAATTCTTGTTTTCACTGACAAAGGCATTTGGCAGATACTTCACCTTAGAATTCTCCCTGAAATACTTGCTGTCTCCACTTAACAGTAAGTTTATAGAATCTGAAAAATGAATCTAGAGTAGTGTTGTTCCTTCAAGTAAGTTCCATTGCTTTTTCAAGGCGCCCTCCAGAGGACAAATATTTCAGGCTGCTCATGTACCAGTAATTTTTTGGTAGTGTTTTCCCAAAGGAATTGCCTCAGAGATGGTTCTTCTTTAGGCAAATCCTAATACAACGTGAAGCCAGAAAGATGACTAATTATTATATTTTAGATTTTGAAAGTTTTAAAACAAATTACCATGAAATTTTTACAAAAGTTGCAGACTGTTATCAACATGATACTGAGCCAAGAAACATGATTTTCTAAGACTTCTGGGGTGATTTATACAAGTTTATACATGCTGTTTGAGGACTACAGTGCATCTGACCCAAGCCATGGTGTTTTCAATTGCCTCACATGCATGTAAAAGCTGAACAATGAATAAAGAAGACCAAATAATAATTCATGCCCTTGAATTCTGATGTTGACGAAGTATATTGAATATACCGTGGACTGACGGAAGAACGAACAAATCTATCTTGAAAGAAGTACAGCCAGAATGCTCATTAGAAGCAAGGATGGCGAGACTTCGTCTCACATACTTTGACATGTTATTGAGAGGGACCAGTCACTGGAGGACATCATGCTTGGTAAAATAGACGGTTGGTGAAAAAGAGGAAGACCCTCAATAAGATGGATTGACACAGTGGCTGCAACAACTGGCTCAAGCCTAACAATGATTGTGAAGATGGCGCAGAACCTGGCAGTGTTTAGTTCTGTTGTACATAGGATCACTTTGAGTTGGAACTGACTCCACGGCACCTAGCAACAACAACATATATGTTATTTACCAAATCCAGATGATGAAAGCAAATTGAGTTAAGCCTGCTCTTTTGGGGATATATTGCTTTACTCCACAATTTTTCTTCAAATACTAAACAGTTATATGATTAGTGTAAATACAATTCTTAAGCGTTCCATCCAAACTAAAAAATCAAACCTGTTGCCGTCAAGTTGATTCCAACTCATAGCGACCCTATAGGACAGAGTGGAACTGTCCCATAGGGTTTCCAAGGAGCACCTGGTGGATTCGAACTGCCAATCTTTTGGTTAGCAGCCGAACTTTTAACCACTCGGCCACCAGAGCTCTAAGTGTCCCATAAGTTAATAGAATCAGAAGAAAGTTACTTCAATATGGTACCAGAGTCAGAGGTAATTTTAAGTAGTTGAAAGCCTCACTTGCTGTTGGAAACCTCTAAGCTTTGATGTCCCCTGCTTTCCACTGTTAAAAAGGGAAATACAGGTGGAAATATTGTTAATCAAAAATACTGTATGGAGAATTCATTTATTGAGCTGCTTTAACCATGATACTCTCTAAGGGGGATCTGGACAAAGGGCATATAAGATTTTGAAAGAGACTGGGGAAATCAAAAGAGATTGAGAAGATCAAAAGATCATGAAGCTAGGGCTTACCTAGAGCAGGTCTGGTAGGGAGGGGCTCTGGGTAATGGGTATTGTTAAGAGGGAAATGTATAACTAGAGAAGGGGTCTTTAAGAAAGCTGCCAAGGGTAAATTCTGTCTTCTTTAAAAATTTCCTATGGATAACCAACCAAAAACCAAACCCATTGCTGTCCAGTTGAGTCCAACTCATAACGATCCTATAGGACAGAGTAGAACTGCCCCATATGGTTTCCAAGGAGCAGCTGGTGGATTTAAATTGACAAGCTTTTCGTTAGCAGCCAAGCTCTTAACCACTGTGCCACCAGGGCTCCATGGGTAACAGTGCATAGTAATAATAAAGTAATAAAACTGAACATTTTTGATCAGTGATTTTTTTAATGGGAGGAGGGTGTATGGGGTATCAGAATCACTACCCTGTCCTCCCCTCCTGGCCCCCAAGCTTCTCAAGTTGAGCATCACAAGTACACTGACCACTGAAGGCTGATGGAACTTCGTGCTCTGGTTTATTGGAGATTGGGGGCTCAAGGCTAGGGGTGGAGGGATTGCCTACAATTTTACTGTAAAATATAATTGAAATCAGTGTTAGCTGCCCGTCTTTAATAAAGAACATGGCCTACATATTTTTAGTTTTTGCACAATGTCAGTTTTGATAAATATTATGTTTTACACAACATGTAAATCAAAGGCAGAGTAGTACAAGAGTTAAGTATGTAGACCCTGGAGACAAATTGTCTAGATTTGAGTCTTGACTCCACTATTTAGCTGGTATTCATCAACTGAATCACTGCAAACACCAAAAGAGCTTAGGTTTAATGACATCAGAATCGACTTGATGGCAACAGGTTTGGTTTTTTTAAATAGTGGATGCTCCCCACAGTCCCTTCTCCTTACTTCTCCACTCCAAACACACACACCATTTATTTTGCGAAATAATGCGGTGGGAGAGACTTCCTACTCTACAGGGGCCTTCCATATAGCAAACAAGATAGAAGTTGCAAAAGAAACAATTGTAAAAAGCAGAAAAAAATGTTTATCATTCTTTACTCACTAGGGATACTCAAGAATAAACAGATTGTGTATGATGCATCATTTTAAGTGTAATTGTCTTTTAAAAAGTACTACTGTAAAATTTTAAGCCATTGAGTCTATTCCGACTCATAGCAACCCTATAGGACAGAGTAGAACTGCTCCATACAGTTTCCAAGGAGCGGCTGGTGGATTCGAACTGCCGTCTTTTTGGTCAGCAGCCATAGCTCTTAACCATTGTGCCGCCAGGGCTCCCTAAAAATCTTTGGAGTATATAAATCAATATGTTCAAAAGGTAAGCCTAAATTTTGGCACACTATCTTATTATCCCTACTCTAAAATTCTGAAAGACCCTTCCAAGAAGATCCCGTATACTTGTTTGTATTGTAGAGGTAAGCCAATTAACAAGAATTCCTTTAGATGTTCCAGAGTACCCATTCTCTATTTCATCACATTGATTTCTATAATGATGGAGTAAATTCTCATATCATTCAAGATTCACAGGTGCTCCAGCCCTACTAAATGGTTGGGACATCTCTCCGATGATCCCACCTCATCCTACTACATTGTTTAGTAAAGAGTTATTTCTCATCAATGATATATATTTTACCAATAGATTGTGAACTGCTCAGGAGGAGAAAAATTTCCTTATTGTGGATACTCTTTGTATCCACAACACCAAATAGAGAGTCTCACACAGAACAGAACTTAAATATTTGAATAATTGAGAAGGGTTAAACACAATAAAAACAATACATTGAGAATGTTTTTTGAACTCAGAAATTGAGAGATTGATTTGAAATACAGAAGAAATGTTGCTATTTTAGGTCAAAAATAAAGAGAGAGCAGGAAGGAGAGCAGGAGGAAGCTCTAATGCAAATCTACGGTTGCCAGAGATAGCAAACAAAAATATAGAAAACCTAGTTAAATTTGAATTTTATTTATTTATTTTAATTTATTTTGTTGTCGAGAATATACACAACAAAACGTATACCAATTCAACCATTTCTACATACACAATTCAGTGACATTCATTACATTCTTCGAGTTGTGCAACCATTCTCACGCTCTCTTTCTGAATTGTTCCTCCCCCATTAACATAAACTCACTGCCCCCTTAGGTTCCTATCTAATCTTTTGATTTGCTGTTGTCACTTTGATTCCATATAGATAGTTCTTAAAAGAGCATGATGTTCAAGGCAGACATTTTTACCAGTTAAACTAGACTATTGTTTAGTTTTAAGAAGACTTCAGGGGATATTTTTGGTTTAAGGTTTAAAGATTATCTCAGGGCAATGTTTCAGAGATTCATCAAGCCTCCATGGCTCCAGAAAGTGTCCAGTTAATGAGAATGTGAAATTCTGTTCTGCATTTTCCCCCTTTTAAGCAGGATTCTTTTATAGAATCTTATCAAAATGTTCAGTAATGGTAGCTGGGTAATTTGAATTTTAGATAAACAACAAAAATTTATTTTTTAGTATCTCCCAAATATTGCATGGGACATGCTTAAAATAAACAAAAAATTTGTGGTTTATCTGAAATTCAAATTTAACTGTATTTTATCTGGCAACTCTATTTTAAACATTTTTGAGTATGTAAATTTTATGAATATTATATTTCTTTGAAATGTAAATGAAAGCTCTGAAAGTTCATTCTCTAAAAATACATATACATACAGAATTGTGCACACTATTTCAGGTAGTTCATGTCAGTAATTTTTTATTGACATTAGATGTATTAGAGAAGGTGTTAGGGATTGAATTGTGTCTCCCCCTCCCCAAAATGTGTTACAAATCCTAACCCCTATATCTGTGGTTATAATCCCATTTGGAAATGGGTTTTCTTTGTTATGTTAATGAGGCAGTATTAGTGTAAGGTGTGCCTTAAATCAATCTGAGATATAAAAGAGCAGATTAAGCAAGCGAGTACAGATGGGGGAAGACAGATGCCACACCACATGAGATCTCCAAGGAACAAAGAAACAGAAGCTGAAAAGAGACAAGGCCCTTCCCCCAGAGCCAACAGAGAAAGCCTTAACCTAGAGTTGATACCCTGAAATTGGATTTCTAGCCTCCTAAACTGTGAAAAAATAACTTTCTGTTTGTTAAAGCCACCCACTTGTGGTACTTCCATTATAACAGCACTAGATAACTAAGACAGAAGGGGTAACATTGTTTGAAGGTTATAAGGCTAAAACCATTGGAAGTAAAAACAAACAGAAACAAACCCATTGCTGTCGAGGCGATTTCAAGTGTGTGTGAAAAAGCAAAACAAACTCGTTGTCATCGATTGATTCTGACTAATAGCAGTCTATAGGACAGAGTAGAACTGCCTGACAAGGTGTCCAAGGCTGTAATCTTCAGGGAAGCAGACCGCCACATTTTTCTGCCATGGAGAGGCTGGTGGGTTCGAACCACCAACCTTTCAGTTAGCAGCCGAGCACTTAACCACTGCACCACCAGGGCTCCTTAGGCATAACCTTATCCCAAACCAAACCAAACCTGCTGCTGTCAAGTTAATTCTGACTCATAGCGACCCTATAGGACAGAGTAGAACTGCCCCACAGGGTTTCCAAGGAACAGCTGGTGGGTTCGAACTGCTGACCTTTCGGTTAGCAGTCAAGCTCTTAACAACTGTGCCATATGTCTTTATATTCTATCATACATAAATTATATTTATTATACATAATTTTATTAAACATACATTAACATTTACTATACATATATTATGGATCCCTGGTGGCACAGTGGTTAAGATCTCGGCTATTAACCGCAAGGTCAGCAGTTCGAATCCACCAGACACTCGCTGGAAACCCTGTGGTGCAGTTCTACTCTATCCTATAGGGTCGCTATAAATCACAATCAACTAGACGAAAATGGGATTTTTTAAATATACTTTTTATGATAAAAGATAATCAATTTATCATTTAGTGACATTTTTATAGTAATTGAAGAAAAATAAGTGAATGCTCAATTTTATTTATTAATTCTTAAAATAGCAACTGATTTGTCAACGGATCTCTCCTGTAGCTCACTGCAAATATCTCCTGGCATTTTCTGTCACTATTTACGAGACAATCAAATCAGTTTTATTACTTTAGTCTTCATAGGTTAAATCAGAGAATGCCAATGCATTTTGATCTCTTAGCATTCGTTTTAAAATATTAACTCCAGACTTTGTCCTAAAATTAAAAAAAAACAAACTAGAATATTTAATATCTTTTGCAAATCGAATGCATGAGTACCTATTACTGATGGTCATGCAACCTATTTATATCCAGGTAGGTCAGTTTACTAAAAGTTTGCTTAACATTAACAGAATAGTGTTCAAATAAATCTTGGAGGAAAGCTTTTTTCCTCTGACTCCTCAAACATTGGAATTAACCAGGTATCTAAATCATGGACCAGTGCACTTTATAATCTCAAAAACAATTCAAATTTTGTTAAATACAATGAGTTATGAAAATTTCTGCCCATCTGAAACATGTTCTCCCTTTTGAGAATTACTACCAGCTGATTATGTGATTTCCATTTGCAGGAAATTTTTGTGTTATTTAAAGAAATAGAAGGCATGGTACTGACCCTCTGTAAGCTTCCTGTGAAGAACTGAGTTGGTAGTTGGGTGTTTGATAATTTCAGAATGGACATAATCCTTTCCTGCTGCTTAACCAGAGAAATTCTTCAATCTTCCTAAGATAGTTACACTTTTTAAAAGATGTATTAAAGTTTTAAAAGTCCACCCAATCATTAAATTAAGGAACGCATGTAATTCAATTTTTTAGATATGTTTTTTAATTTACTGTAAATTGAATTTTAAATATCTGCTTTAATTTGAAGGAAGAGAAGAGGGATGTGTTTAACTTTGAAATATGCAGCTACAAATTCAAATAGAGATGCATCCATTTGCTTTGGACAGGTGGCTATCATTTACAACCTACACAAGCAGGTTTGGTGCAGTGGAGGGATCAGAATCCACATTAGATGTGTTGGTGGAATCAATAAGAGGTGAAGAAATAGAGACAGTCAGTGTAGATACCTCTTATTTAGGTCCTCTTGTCTCCATCATAATTCTTGACTCATGACACATTTTCTTTGCTACTGGATGCAGTCAGAAATCAAACTGCTGCTTTGTCATGCTCAAATTCTCATAACAAGTTTATTGAAATATTTTACCATCATAAGACTATTGCAACCATATTTCAAAAAAAAACTAAATGGTAGTGTTACAAAATCCATATACTTGTACGTTTGGCATTAGTCAATTAACCAGAAGGTTTTCTTCATGTCATTTGACCTCTTAGAGGTTAAGGCATTTTTCCCATCATCCCTTATAACTCCGACTGAATAAGTCTTAATGCTGTCTTCATGTTTTGTATCACTGAAATAAGAGTAAATTTATAGTATGTTACTAGTAAATAAAAGTATCAAACATTATAATCTATTAACTCCCAGAATCAGAAATTGACTCATGTGAATTAATAGTTATGAAAATGTGACATTAAAGAATATTAGGCTAAAGGTACATATTTAAATTTAGGGATTAGACCACTCAGAGATGTCAATTTTATCAGAGGAATTTTGAGAAAGTATGACTTCCATCTTTTTTTTAACTGATTATTTTGTATTATATCACTGGATGTGAGAATCATTGTTATTAAAAACAGTTGAAAGTAAACGTAAAAATTTAAGTCCCAAGTGAGACTGTATCTCCTTTCTTATAAGTATTAAAAGAAGACAAAAATAGTTACTTATCATGAATTTGAAGAAAGTGCATGTGATTTTTGACACCAGGAAAATGGACTCTCTCTCTTAATGCCGTATACTTGTACCGTGCACTACAGCAAAAACTGTGAGAACCTCCATGGGACTGCCTTGTTTTTCTGAGTCTTGCAAGTTTTCCACCTTTGACAGGGTGCAGTTTTACCACTTTTCTATCACTCTGTCTTAGTGGAAAATATTTTAGTTCTCCTTCTTTGACAAGTTTCCGCCTTTCACAGGTTCCGGCTTTGCCGCGTTTTACTGTCTCAGTTTTAGTGGTCTCAGAATCTGGTGATCATAAAAATCACTAGGCATCTCTGTTAAAATACAGATTGCAAGGAGCTCCAGAGATGCTGACTAGGTAGGTTAGGTGGGAGACTGGAATTTGCTTTTTTAAAAAAAATTTTTTTTATTGTGCTTTAGATGAAGATTTACAGAACAAATAGTTTCTCATTAAACAGTTAGTACACATATTGTTTTATGACAATGGTTAACAACCCCACAACATGTCAACACTGTCCCTTCTCAACCTTGGGTTCCCTATTACCAGCTTTCCTGTCCTCTCCTGACTTCTAGTCCTTGTCCCTGGACTGTTGTGCCCCATTAGTCTCATTTTGTTTTATGGGGCTGTCTAATCTTTGGCTGGATGGTGAACCTCAGGAGTGACTTCATTACTGAGCTAAAAGGGTGTCCAGGGGCCATACTCTCAGGGTTTCTCCAGTCTCTGTCAGGCCAGTAAGTCTGATCTTTTTTTTATGAGTTAGAATTTTGTTCTACATTTTTCTCCAGCTCTGTCCAGGACCCTGTGTTGTGATCCCGGTCAGAGTAGTCAGTGGTGGTAGCCAGGTACCATCTAGTTGTACTGGACTCAGTCTGGTGGAGGCCATGGCAGTTGTGGTCCATTAGTCCTTTGGACTAATCTTTCCCTTGTATCTTGTTTTCTTCATTCTTCTATGCTCTCGAAGGGGTGAGACCAGTGGAGTATCTTAGACGGCTGCTCACAGGCTTTTGAGACCCTAGACGCTACTCACCAAGGTAGAATGTATAACATTTTCTTTACAAAGTGTGTTATGCCAATTGAGCTAGATGTTCCCCAAGTGGAATTTGCATTTTAAAGACCAATACCACCACCAAGGAGCCCTGGTGGCACAGTGGTTAAGAGCTCGGCTACTAACCAAAAGGTCAGCAGTTTGAATCCACCAGCCGCTCCTTGGAAACCCGATGGGGCAATTCTACTCCGTCCTATAGGGTCATTATGAGTCAGAATTGACTCAACAGCAAAGGGTATGGGTACCACCACCAACCCCAGTGATTCTGGCTTGTGTATTGCACTTTGAGAAGCACTGGTATCAGGCGCTACTGACCCTTGTTACAGGCAAGGGTCAGCTACTACCACTGTTCAAGCTAATTTGTGAATACTTACACACTGGTAAATCCTGAGGTTCGTATGTGTATAATCGATTAGAGTATTTTCCAGTTATATCAGCTCTGACTGTTAAAGAGGGATCTGCAAAGAAACAACAACACATTGAAGTATTATTTAAAATATTCTTATAATCATTCTTGCTTCTTCCTCTAAAACCAATGTTAAGCAAATTTGTAAGCAAAATCAGTTTTCATACATGTGAATTCATGATGAGTCTACACTTTAATACTGAATTCACACTTTCATGTATCAAAGCTCTCTGTAAATCCAGTTTGGAGAAGTGTACTGAAAGTGCATTCTGATATTGATTTAATACCTCGAGTTAATTAAAATTTACAAACTATAGATATAGTGATTTTAATTATAGAAATAAGAGCTGTTTAAAAATGTGTTGGGTTAGAAATGACTTCCCTTTGACAGCAATAATACTTGAACTAGTATTTTTAAAAAAAAGCGAGAATGCTCAACATTCTACTAGATTTTGTAAAACTGACTAAATGAGATTACACACATACCCACAAACATGATTCTAGGTACATATTGCCCATCAGGTGATAAATTCTTATCGTTGGTCTCATGCTAGCGGGAGAGGGAAAAATGAATGTTATTGGATTAGATTGCTTTTGATGGTTTATTTTTCAAATATTTTAGATAAGTAGATTTTCAGTAAATTGCATGTTCTGGACTTTTGTGCTTCTATATAACGTTCTATATCTACTAAGACTTAGCTCTTTCTGTTCTCAAAATAGAAAAAAAGAATCAAATTTTCCTTTGAATTATGAGGTTAAGAAAACATTACGAGGACTTGTACCATGAGATTCAGCATAATGAAATTATTCTGAGCCATTTCTTGTATTTCTTCATTTTGGGCAAATACTTTTTTCAGTGCTGTGGAGGAAAACATAATGCCAGTTAGTTTCAAAGATCAAGGTATCTTTAATATGACATAGCAAAATTAAGCTAGCATTTTTTATTTGTTTACGTTTACAACTTGAACATAAATAGTTTACTGACCACTTGCCAGTTTGTCCCTCATTGTTCTCCACTCGGGGACAGAGTCTGTCCATGGAAACACCAAAGGATAATTCCATTAAGGAATCTCTAGTTCTATAATTTCATGTGAGTCATTGGCTAATAAATGGGTTAAAACAACTTTATCTTTCCCCAGGTGTTCCCACTCTTTTTCTGGAGGTGAGGGAGATTAAATTCTAAAAGACAGTATAATATAAATATATTTAAAGATTGCTAGCCATCACTGTACTCTTTAAGCACCTTCAGAGTGGTACTCTGCTGTTTTTTTTTTTTTTTTAACAAAATGTTTTAGAATTTGCTAAGTGCTTCTTAACTATTCTCATCAGGTCCCTTTCTCCTTCATGTTGGAAGTGTACTAAGATTTTAGGAGCTAAAATTACCTTGGCTGTATTGACAGTTCTCCAAGTGGTGAATAACCATCAATGGCTTGTTACTAAACAAAGAAAATGTGGAATTAAGTCATGAGATTAAATTTCAGTCAAAATACACAGTGGAATTAGATTTAAACTTCTAGTACTTTCAACTAGACTTAAAGTACGAATCCAGATTTATAAATCGTAGCAATGTAGTCTATAGCAAGCGGCCGGCAGCATTAGTATCACCAGAAAGCTTATTAGAAATGTAAATTCTCAGGTCCCACCTTAACCTACTGAATCAGAATTTCTGGAGGTGAGGTCTAGGAATTTGTATTTTAACAAGCTAGCTGGGAGATTCTTATGTACATTATATTACAATTGTATAAACAAATATCAGTTCTGTCTCCAGTGAGTTTGAAGAGTTAGCAAATGCTAGCTTTCTATCATAAATAGTTTTCTGTCGTAAATCTAAAAGTTGTCTGATTTATCCTTACTTAAAATTTACTTATATTTTAAGTTTGTGGACTAAATTAAATTTATTAACAACTTAAGTTTGTTACTTAACACTTTCTGCAACTGACAAATATTTGGCACCACATAGGGTTATTCAATGACAGATACTTCATATGATGAGTGCTGTTAATTTTTTTTTAAATTTATGCTTATTAAGTATGCACAGAGTCTGCTTCCTTTGAGGCACAGGATCCTCCAAGGGTTTCAAATAACATTTTTAAAGCATCTTATATATCCAATTCATAATTCTCTTATCCTTTACTGCAGTTAATATTATAATTTTTTTATCTTAATCTAAAGAATAAGGAAGTCAAATAACTTTCTTAAAATTTTTTTTTCAGAGAGTTAAAATCGAAATGGCATTGAAAAATATATAGACAGGGAACTCCCACTTGGTCTGTTTGTACACTGTGAGTTGCCACAAAAATAAAAAGATATGCAAATAAAAAACTTGCTGCAGTCGAGTTGATTGTGGCTCATAGCGACCCTTTAGGACAGAGCAGAACCGCTCCATAGGGTATCCAAGGAGCAGGGGGGGATTTGAACGACCCACATTTTGGTTAGCAGCTGAGTTCTTAACCACTGCGCCACCAGGGCTCCAATATGTAAATAGCCAGATATTATTAATATTTTTTATAAAATCTAAAAAACAAAATTTTTAATTTGAAAACAAAACAAAACTTTGAGTCTCCTGAAATCTTGTACCAAGTATCATTAGAAATCTGGTAGAAATTGAAGTAGAGATGCTCTACACCATGGGCCCAAAAACATTTTCCGGTTAAGGGCCAGATAGTTAATATTTTAAGCTTTAGAGGCTATACAGTCTCTTTTGCAACTATTAACTCTGCCCTTATAGCATAAAAGTAGCCAGAGACAATATGTAAATGAAGAGCATAGAAGTGTTCCTGTAGAATTTTATTCATGGACACTGAAATATGAATTGTATTTAATTTTCCTGTATCACAAAATTTTTTTTTCAAAAATTCAAAAATGTGAAATGATTCTTAGAGTACAAACTGTATAAAAGCAAGTGACCTTTGGTCTAAAGTCTCAGGAACAAACACATCAGATGGTGAGGAACTTAAGTTGAGAGAAAAAAATTTAAAAAATAGTAGCTGTACTCTCTGAGCTGTCTAAAACAAGAGCCTCCCAGGGCTGGCTCCCTATCAGTATCATTTGGTAAATTGTTATTTAAAATTTTACATTTTTTTCTTTTAAAATAGATTATAAATTTAGATGGTTTAAAATTCAAAAGGTAAAAAGTCTTTCTCCTACTTCTACCTTCCAGAAGTAAGCAATGTTACCATTTCTCATGCATCCTTCCGAAGGTTTTCAGGTCATGCATCTATATATGTATATGTATCATGTATATCTATATGCATGTCCATGTGTATGTATATATTCCTTTCTTTAAAAACAAAATAAAACAAAACACAGTGTACTAGCATAATATACACATATATTTGCTTTTTTTTTTGACGTAACAGCATATTTTGGATATCATTCCATTTTGCTTGTGTATAATATTCCATTATAAAACCTGTTGCCGTTGAGTCAATTCTGACTTACAGAAACTCTACAGGACAGAGTAGAACTGCCCCTTAGGGTTTCCAAGGCTGTAGTCTTTATGGAAGCAGATTGCCACATCCTTCTCCCATGGAGCTGCTGATGAGTTAGAACCGGCGACCTTTCCGTTAACAGCCTAGCACTTAACCACTGTACAACCAGGGCTCCTCTTTTTGCTGTTCCATTATGTGAATATACTTTCATTTATTTAATGAATCCCCCCCAAAGATGGATATTTAAATTATTCTCAATCTTTTATGTTTAGATTGTTTTGATCATGTATAAACTCTACTTTTACATTTTATATGTATAAAATATTTACCTACAGATACTTAACAAAGTCACCAAGCAGCTGGCTGACACAGGGTGCCAAGCCAAACGCGTTGCCATCTAGTCAGTTCTGACTCATGGCAATCCCATGTTTTTCAGAGTAGAACTGTGCTCCATAGGGTTCTTAATGGCTGTAGTCTTACAAAAGTAAGTGAACATGCTGATATATATACATATGGTTTTGCACATATGTGGGTAAGCTTGTGAATATATTTCCAGAAGTGGCATTTCTAGGTCAAACAGTATGTGCGTTTATAATTTTGGTATACTTGCTCTCCATAGAGA
>NW_004443986.1:3248022-3251368 GCF_000243295.1 Trichechus manatus latirostris
ATCCTATACAAAACTATCAGAAATACTTTGGACTATACTCCACAGTGCCCTTGTTTCTTGAGTGCCAGAAGATGCTGACCTTTCTAAGTGAGTATATATTGTGAAAAAAATTTTGATTTGAGTTCTGACATGGGAAAATTTCTGCTATGGGAATTTCATGATTGAGAAACACAATAAACACAGGTGTTTTGGAAGTATACAGAAGGATGGAGGAAAGGAAAACAGAAAGCAATGAATACCAAAGAGAACCCCGTAGTCTTTAAAGAAGATGGGATACAAGTAGTTGGGAATGTGTATTAGAGATTAAACGACAAGATCATTAAGGAGAAGATTGCACAAACATCCAGGTGCATTGCAGAGTATTTTCAGGAAATGTTTCAGTTTACTGATAAAAAGATTGAATCAATTTTCTTGCATGTATCAAATGCGGTCAGACCACAGTTTGTGGTTTTGATACCATGGCTAAATAATGACCAGAAATTATGAAGCAGAATTATAAAGCAAGATAAACATGATTCTCTGATTTTTGCTTGTTGGATTGTTTTCGTTTTGTTTGTTAGTTTGCTTTTGGGTAACAGCTTTACTGAAATATAGCTCATATACCATACAATTCACCCATAAAAGTGTACACTTCATTAGTTTTTAGTATATTCATTGAGTTGTGTAACCATCATCACAATCAGTTTTAGAACATTTTCACTACCTCAAAAAGAAATTCTATACCATTTAGCTATCACTCCCAACCCCCATTCTCCCCAGCCCTAAGCAACCACTAATCTGCTTTCTGTCCTATAGATTTGCCTATTGCAGACGTTTACTATCAATGGGATCATACAATATGTGGTCTTTTGTGACTGGCTTCTTTTCCTCAGCATAATGTTTTCAAGTTTCATCCGTGCTGTAGCATGTATTAGTACTTCATTCCTTTCTATGGCCAAATAATATTCCAGTGTATGGATAGATCACATTTTATTTATCCATGCATCAGTTGATGGACATTTGAATTGTTTCCACTTTTGGGCTATTATGTATAAGGCTGCTATGAACATTTAAGTATAAGTCTTTATGTGGATATATGTTCTTATTTCTCTTGAATGTATGTCTAGCAGTGGAATTGCTGGATCAAATCATAACTCTACCTTTAACTTTGTGAGGAACTGCCAGACTGTTTTCAAACATGGCTGCATTATTTAACATCCTCACAGCAGTGTTTTGGTTTGTTTTTACCTGATTTTAGAATCTTAGCATTGGAAGACATCTCATGTTAGTTTAACATCCCACCTTAGCAGAAACCCTTCCTATCTCTAAAAATCCTGAGGAATTCTTTTTCCAACTTTCCATGAACACATGTAGTATCTTCACACTGCATTTTATATTAAGTAAGAATTATTCTGGAAACATCCAGTGAGACTGGGACTCTCCTTAGTTTTTCTTTCTTATTCTGTTCCAAATATCATTCAATGCTGGAACTTCAGTAATTGGAAAAATTGCTATTCTCTGCTCCTGTTCAATTTAATTTCACAAACATTAAAGAAATATCTGCTATATGCCTTACTGCACTAAGCACTGGGGATACGAAGGTAAAACAATTTAATTCCTGCTTTGTGGTTATACTGCTAATTTTGAGTTAGCCACGAAGAGACAAATGATTCTGTTTCCATTTCTGTAACTTGACGATGTAGAAACCAATTTTGAGAATTTTTTATTTGCAAAATGTTTCTTTACAGATGACAATATATTTTTAATTAAATCAAAGTAAAACAATAAGTACAAATAGATCTTTTTTTTCTAAACATGTAGCCAATGACAAACCTAGATTGTGAAGTCTAAAACCACTGCAGCTGTTTTCTGTAGTCAATATAGCAAGATCTTGGTTATCCGAAATTCCCCAAGGGGTGAGATAAAGTATAATTTTCTGAGTAAGCTTATATAAAATCACTCCAAGTTATTTTCTTGCCTTAATAAAGAGAGGACAGAGAATATGAGCAAATTTTGGGGATCTTAAATTGCATTCAGGATATCATTATACCTATCAACTGATCATTATTGTCCAGGACTCAGGTTATCAAGTTACAGGCAACCAAACCAATTCTCCACTATTTCTAGAAAAGATGTGACAAATTGTTATCATTGTTTTTCAGTTGTTTTGATTCACTCCCGAAAATCAACTGATCCCTTCTAGTTTTTTGCCTACTTTGAAGTGGTACACAACAAAATATTACAGTTAATTGAGTTTTCTTTATAAGTATACTATGGGAGAATAGATGAGGTGTTTTAAAAACAATCCAAATGACTGAGTTTAGAAAATAAGATTACAATACCTCTTGAGAGTGTCTGAGGAGATTTCTTTTCCCTTTTGATTTTAATGGCGAGTTGGAAAGAAACTGTGATGAATAAGAGACTGAGGGCTAAAGCTGAGTGTAGCATCATTTCTTCTAGAGAATTCCTCAGAAGATTCTAGGTGATGGAAAATAATTTTCAGAATTTAGTAGGTTACTTCAGGATGTCATTAAAAGACATTTGTTCAGAGTTGGACCAAACTTGAGCTGCCAAACTGCACTGCTTGTGTGATTTGACACGATACAAACACCGAACTCTTTCATTCACTTTTTATTTAAAAAATATTTTAAAAATGCATTCAACTCCATAAATGTTCACACTGTGAAAAGCCACATTGTAGGCATTCTGGAAATAGTACAATGAAGTTGAAAAGGAGCTGGACCAAGGCACCCAAAGCCTGATTCTGAATTGCTTACTGCACTATGGTGAAACTCAAATACGAATGAGTTAGCCCGATTTAAATTATTTCCCTCACAACGTGCAGTGGTGCAGTGGTTAAGAGCTACGGCTGCAAACGAAAAGGTTGGCAGTTCAAATCCACCAACCCCTCCTTGGAAACCCTATGGGCCAGTTCTACTCTGTCCTACAGGGTTGCTATGAGTTGAAATTCACTCGATGGAAATGGGTTTGGTTTCTTTCTTTTTTAATGTGCAGTGGAGTCCCTGGGTAGTACAAACAGTTAACAAGGTTTGTAACCAAAAGGTTGGCAGTTCAAATCCACCCAGTGGTACCTGGAAAGAGAGCCCTGGTGATCTACTTCCAAAAAATCTGCCACTGAAAACCCTATGGAGCACAGTTCTATTCTGACACACAGGGTTGTCATGAGTCCAGTCGACTGAATGGCAACCGGTTTAATCTGCAGTGGACTTATTTTTCTTTTACTTTTTTGTATTCAAGCATTGAAACATCCTGTTAAAGAATAACCATGACTGATAAGGATCTCAATTTAACTTCCTATAACTTATGAATATCATAAAACATTTCAGAATGCCATCTTATATCTTGA
>NW_004443986.1:3251657-3265818 GCF_000243295.1 Trichechus manatus latirostris
AGGGCAGACTCAGTCAAGTTGAGAGTTGCAGTGGAGAAACTGAAGCAACCATGTAGAACAGAGTCTTGACCTGGCTTCAGTCGGCTTTTAGAAGGTCCATGAATGAGCTTCGGTAGGTTCACAAAACCCTGAAATTGTTTGCAAAATTTTATGTATCTATGTGCATCTTCTTGGAGAAGAGCGTCCATAATTGCCTTAAGATTCTTCCAAGGGTCTTAGATGTAAAGAATTAAGGAAAGTTAATCTGGAGGAAGGAGCGTCTGGGTGGTACAAATAGTTAAGCACTCGACTACTAATAGAAACGTTGGTGGTTCAAACCCACCTATAGGGGCCTTGGAAGAGAGACCTGGAGATCCGCTTCCAAAAGGTCACAGCCTTGAAAACCCTATAGAGCAGTTCTATTCTGCACACATGGAGTTGCCATGAGTTGGGATCAACTCTATGGCAACTAACAACAACGATGTGGAGGAAGCATTAGAAATGATTCCTTACATCAGCGACAGAGATCAGCAGGTGGAACTCACAGTAAAAAAAGATAAAGTATAACCTCACAATTTTTCCTATTTGAAAGCAGCCAATTTTAGAGTTCAGTGGGGGACCAAATTCTTCTTTTCAGATTTCAAGTGTTTATGTATTATTGTCAAATACTGTTCTACTTTAAAAAATCAAAATCTTGCTTTTCTGTTTTACATTGTTCGATATATTATAAAATAGATATGAAATATACTTATGTATTATTAAATATACTTATGTATTAATAAATGCAACTTACATATTATTAGTTTTTGATGATCAGTCCTTTTCTTGGTGAAATAAAGCACAAATTGCTGAGGGTCCTCTAGCACCAGGCGTACAGTTAAGCTACCTGGAGAACGTAGATGTACGTGACATGGTTCTGACCCTGGACTGTGTACTTGCGAAGCACATAACCAAATGTCTACAATTAAACTTTATAAACAATGGCCAGTTAGCATTTTCTTGCACTAGTATTTAGTTCTCAAAAGTAATTTAACATAAGTCATTTATTACTTAGATATTATACAAAAAATATTTTCTATTAAAAAAAATCCCAAATTTAAAAGAAAACAGGGAAGAGCAATTGTTAACCTGCATTATAAATGTTAGAGTCATTTTTGATTTATGCCAGTTTATCCTGATATCATGAACATATAGAGAGAATAAAAGTATGGACCAGCAAAGGAAATCCAGTTCATTAAAAGAAGAAAATAATTTCATTTAACTTTCCCCACCCTTTACCGAAGACCTCATTTTTGAATAGCGAAAGTTGATCAATTAAATAGAATTTACCCACTGATTAAATAATCTGGAAACTTTGCTTGCTTACCTGAAGTGGCCAGCGCTCTTGCTGGAATTCTATTCTGGACGTTTCAGGTTAAAAATGGGTGTGGATTTATAGACACACACACCTGACCTACAGCCCCACCTGCACAGTCACCTGCCAACTTATAAAAATAGGCTTGTCTGAAAAATTCTACTTCTTTCCAGTTCTCAGGATTCTCATGCTAAAAAAACTCTTCTGTTTTTCTCTAAATTAAGATTGAGTGTCCTCATAAAATGAGGCCAAACATCATCGCTGGGCTTTTTTTTTCCTCCACCTTTTACTTTGCAAGGTAATTTAATGTTTGGCTGTGGTTCAACATCAAAAAAAAAAAAAAAAAAAAGCAGGAGAAGAAAGAAACCAGTATGAAAGTAGGAACTGTGTGTACACCATTGTTCTTGATGAGAGTTCACTGAGCCTTGCAGATTAGATATAAAGCAAACAGGAATTCCTAAGGTTATTCTGTCTATGCAAATATAATTAACAGATAAAGAGAGCAGGTTTTTTTTTTTTTTTGAGAGAAGGAAATAAAAATGCTGTTTTAAAATTCAACATGTCTATAATTTGATTATTCTTTACAGTCTTTCTATAAGATCCTTACCTTACTAGGCAAAAATAGGATAAGAGGCAATTAGATAAATTTGTTTATATTAATCTAAAAGCTAGATTTTAAAAATTTACAATTAATACATGACTGTGGTAAAAAATATTTTTAAAGTCTAGAGTTGTGTTAAAGTAAAATTATAAAAATTTTCTTCCCCCTTCGCCAGTACTGCCTCCTCCCTGCCTCCTGTCCTTTCTCCCCCTCCCAACCACACATCATGTTCCGCTTTGTGAAATTAATACAGTTAAAATGATCTAGGGCAGGGGTTGCCAAATCTGGCCCACCTGTTTTTGTACAGCTTGATTGCTAAAAATGTTTTCTTACATTTGTAAATGGTTGGGGAGGAATATTTTGTGACATGTAAAAATTATATGAAAGTCAAATTTCAGTGTCCATAAATAGAGTTTTACTTGAACGCAACCAAGTTCATTTGTTTATATATTGTCTATGTCTACTTTCGCACTACGACCGCAGAGTCGAGTAGCTGTGACAGGGATTGTATGACCCGCAAAGCCTAAAATATTTACTATCTGGCTCCTTACTGAAAATGTTTTCTGATACCTGATTTAGGGTACTGTTCAATACATTTTTGTTTTCTCATATCTAATTGATCTGAATAAACTAACAAAGGCACTGCTCAAGAATGAGGGTGATGGTTATTAACCTGTCTTGATCCTAACATTAAAGGGAGTGCTTCTAGTGTCTTAACTTCAGACATTGTGCTAGCTTTGGTTTCTCATGTTAAGAAAGTAGCCATTACTTTTATATTGTATCTCTTCAACTCAACAGCAATGGTTTTTTTTTTTTTTTAAAGCAAGAATGTTGAATTTTGCTGTATAGAGATGGATATGTGGATTTTCTCATATGATACATGAACACAGTAAATTTAATGGTTTTTCTAATTGAACTTTCTTTGTGATCCAAGAAGAGTCCCCGGGTGGTGCAAATGGTTAATGTGCTTAGTGGATAACTGAAAGTTTGAAGGTTCAAGTCTAACCAGAAGTGCCTCAGAAGAAAGGCCTGGCAATCTACTTCCAAAAAATGAGTCATTGAAAACTCAGTGGAACACAGTTCTATTCTGACACACATGGGGTCACCATTGACTTGGCATTGACTTGATAGTAACTTTTTTTTTGTGTGTGTGTGATTCAGAGAGAAACCCCACATAGCCATCTGTATTATTCTATTATGGTACTATGATTCGTGTATTTGTCTAATTGCACTTTCTTTGTTATACAGGATTCTCAAAGAGAATCTTTCCTGGAACATGCTATTTGAGTGGAATCCTTCCTGCTGAAGGTTAAGAAGTTTGACTTAGAATTTTAATCTTAAATCCGGCACTTACAATGCAAAGAAACAGCTGGGCAGTAATCCATAAGTTTTCTTTCTTTTTTTTACTTTAACATAGGTTTTCTTTTTACCGGGAAAGGTGAGAAAGCTCCAGTTTGTTCTCCACTGGGACTGATTTATAGAAAAATCACAAAATATTCTGAAATTCCTGTTAAAATCCTTCCATATTATCTTCCATATTACTCCTTCTGTATTATTAGTAGATAAGATGAGAATGAGAAAGAAGATGTCAAGTATCTAAGGGATAGTGAAACTAGATCCCATGATGTCTGAGCAGACCAACTCTACTGGTTCTCTCCCACTAGAGTTACTTTGTAATTTATTCTCTAACCAGGACAATTTTGAGAGTATAAGGAGGTAATAGAAGTCAATTAAATTATATAATATTTTGAAGTATATATTTGTTGGCCAAGACTGGTTTTATTCTATGATAGATTATAAATAGTTCTATTAAAAATGATTTTCAAAAGCAGAAAATTAAAATATATTTATATGCATTTTGGAAAAGATTTAAAGAAAATCTCTTGGTATATATTTACATTAATCTATTTCTTAACTATATTTGTCTCATATCACGTTGCCAGTGTTTTGCTGAAGATTTTTCTGGTATTATCTATATTTTTTCAATGTGATCTTATTTTTATTTTTTCATAAAATTGCTTACAGTGATCTTCAAAGTTGGGTTTATGGTTAGTATATATGGAATTGTCAACAGCTTCTATTGGCACTTCATTGTAGACAATAATATTTGTCATTAAGAAAATACCCTCTGCACAGGTGCTGGGGTGCTACAGCTAAACATTTGATGAACACATGGTATTACCACAACATGGATGTAACTGGGATGTATTCCTTGGTTCTTGCCCTCTGGGCTAGATAAAACTAAACTGAATTGTGAATGTAGCTTGCGGATTAGGGAGTCTAGTTCTATCTGACAGCCTGTGTGGGTGACCCTTGTATATTTTTTTTCCCCTTGTACTTCTTTCCATGAAAATATTCCTATGTCCTGACTTGGAAATAGGCATAGTATCCTTCTTTCTCAGGGTGGGAGATTGGGGACCAAGACTGACTACAGTTTAGGAAGGACCTATTTTGGAAGTTATGGGTGAAGTTAAAATGGAATGGAGGCAGCTACAGCAAGTCTGAAGAGGAATCCAAAAATAGTTCTCAAATGGATGAAGAGCAGATACAGACGGTGGGAAGAAAATCCAGGGGTTCACAGAACCAGGGGATGAGGGTGGTAAGCAGAGGGTCTGGGAAGTAAATAACAGCGTAACTCTTGTTGGTGTGTGGGAAGGCTGACTCCATTTAAAGGGTGAGGGAGAGTGTGGTGGATAAGGCCTTACCATAAGATTACAGGATGCAGTCAGTTTTTAAAACAATAAATACAGTGTTTATAATGAGATAAATTTCAAAGCTTATGATTTAATCTATAAAAACTAAATATAAGGTGCATATGTGGAAGCTCTAAGCCATAGAATAAATTAGGTTCCTGGAGAACTGTAAGTCTTTCTGTAGGGAATTATTTTATTTTGATAGACTCTAGAAATATTAATGGAGGAGTGTTCCCTGAAAGTGGATATAGATCCGTATGTTGTTTGACTTATTTCACACACGTAGCCAAATGTAATTAGAGTTCTTAGGGGCTACATATTGTATATACAAACACACAATGAAAATTTGTGTTCCAAAACAGATTTCTACAAGTCAGCTAAATTGCATATTTTAATTCTTATAGCTACACACTGATGTTTTGTATGCTTGATTAAAAAATACACACACGGTCCTCAGTCTTGCTCAGTTTGTTCATTTTCTCTCTGTTTTGTTTCAAATAATACAAGATTTTAAGTTCAAGTTTTTACTTTCTTGTATATATTCCTTTCAAACAATAACTGTATTAAATACTGCTGGGTGTCTAATTAAGACTATTTTCTTTCGTGCCCACCTCTTTTCTGACAGATGCTGATTAATTTGTGTATTCCCTTTCTCCCTTGCTGTCCTATTTTTAGGGGAGGGGAAATCACCATTAGTCTATACTAGTGATTCTCAATCAGGACTGACCACCCCCGCCATGACATGCCATTTGATAATATCAGAAGACTTTTTTTGTTTTAGTTTTTTTTTTAATTGTACTTTAGATGAAGTTTACAGAACAAATAGTTTCTCATTAAACAGTTAGTACACATATTGTTTTATGACAATGGTTAACAACCCCACAACATGTCAACGCTGTCCCTTCTCAAACTTCAGTTCCCTATTACCAGGTTTCCTGTCCCCTCCTGCCTTCTAGTGCTTGTCCCTGGACTGTTGTGCCCCATTAGTCTCATTTTGTTTCATGGGGCTGTCTAATCTTTGGCTGGATGGTGAACCTCAGGAGTGACTTAATTACTGAGCTAAAAGGGTGTCCAGGGGCCATACTCTCAGGGTTTCTCCAATCTCTGTCAGGCCAGTAAGTCTGGTCTTTTATTATGAGTAAGATTTTTGTTCTACATTTTTCTCCAGCTAAGTCCGGGACCCTCTGTTGTGATCCCGGTCAGAGCAGTCAGTGGTGGTGCCGGGCACCATCTAGTGGTACTGGACTGAGTCTGGTGGAGGTTGTGGTAGTTGTGGTCCATTAGTCTTTTGGACTAATCTTTCCTTTGTATCTTGTTTTCTTCATTCTCCCTTGCTGCCGAAGGGGTGAGACCAGTGGAGTATCTTAGATGGCTGCTCACAGGCTTTTAAGACCCCAGATGCTACTCACCAAGGTAGAATGCAGAACATTTTCTTTATAAAGTGTGTTATGCCCTAGATGTTCCCTGAGACCATGGTCCCCACAGCCCTCAGCCCAGCAATTCAGTCCCTCAGGGAGTTTGGATGTGTCTATAAAGCTTCCATAACCTTTCCTTGTACAAGTCGTGCTGGCTTCCCCAGTATAGTGTACTGTCTTACCCTTCGCCAAAGTTATCACTTATCTATAGTCTATTTAGTGTCCCCCCCACCCCTCCCATCCCTCGTAACCAACAAAGATTGTTTCTCTGTTTCACTCAGCATAATGCCCTCCAGATTCATCCATGTTGTGAGATGCTTTGCAGATTCATCATTGTTCTTTATCATTGTATTCCATTTATCATAGCATTCCATTGTGTGTATGTACCATAGTTTGTTTATCCATTCATCTGTTAATGGGCACCTAGGTTGTTTCTGTCTTTTTGTTATTGTGAACAGTACTTAATGAACATGGGTGTGCATGTGTCTATTCGTGTGACAGTTCTCATTTCTCTAGGATATATTCCTAGGGGTGGGATTGCTGGATCATATGGTGTTTCTATTTCTAGATTTTTAAGGAAACTTCATATCATTTTCCAAAATGGTTGTACCATTTTGCATTCCCACCAGCAGTGCATAAGAGCTCCAATCTCCGGGCAGCCTCTCCAACATTTGTTATTTTCTGTTCTTTTTTTGATCTGTGCCAGTAGTGTCGGGGTGAGATGGTATCTTATTGTGGTTTTGATTTGCATTTCTCTAATGGCTAGTGATTGCAAGCATTTCCTCATGTATTTGTTAGCTGCTTAAATGTCTTCTTTGGTGAACTATCTGTTCTTATCCTTTGCCTATTTTTTAATTGAATTATTTGTCTTTTTGTTGGAGAGGTGTTGGATTTTCCTGCAGATTTTAGAGATTAGACTTTTGTCGGATTTGTCATAACCCAAAAATTTTTTCCAGTCAGTAGGTTCTCTTTTCACTCTTTTAGTGAAGTCTTTTGATGAGCATAAGTGTTTAATTTTTAGAAGATCCCAGTTATCTAGTTTATCTTCTGGTGTTGGTGTATTGTTAGTTATGGTTTGTATCCTGTTAACGCTGTGTTTTAGGGCCTCCAGAGTTGACTCTATTTTTTCTTCTGTGAACCTTATAGTTTTTGGTTTTATATTTAGGTCTTTGATCCATTTTGAATTAGTTTTGTGTATGGTGTGAGGTATGGGTCCTGTTTCATTTTTTAACAGATGGGCATCCAGTTTTGCCAGCACCATTTGTTAAAAAGGCTGTCTTTTCCCCATTTGATGGACTTTGGGCCTTTGTCAAAGATCAAGTGGCTGTTGGTAGATGGATTTATGGCTGAGTTCTCAATTCTGTTCCATTGGTCAAAGTATCTGTCACAGTACCAGTACCAGGCTGTTTTGACTACGGTAGCTGTATAGCAGGTTCTGAGGTCAAGTAGTGTGAGTCCTCCTGCTTTATTCTTCTTCTTCAATAGTACTTTCCTTACCCGGGGCTTCTTCCCTTTAATGATTAGTTTTTCAATCTCTTTAAAGACTGCTGTTGGTATTTGGATCGGGATTGCATTGTATCTGTAGATTGCTTTGGGTGGAATTGACACAATGTTAAGTCTACCTATCTGTGAACATGGTATATTTTTCCATTTATATAGTTCTCTTTTGGTTTCTTATAGTAGTGTTTTGTAGTTTTCTTTGTATAGATCTTTTACATCCCCGGTTAGATTTATTCATTTCAACCTTTTCTGATATTTACTTTCATTTCACATAGACATTTCTCTTACATCATATCTTTCTCATTGTTAATTTGATTCACTAATAGCTGGGCTGGAATTTGCGTGTGTGTGTGTGTAATTTTAGAGGAAGAGTACTTGGGTGATATTTACTAATCTTTGTAAGGGCAGAATGTCTTTCTGTTCCTCTCCTGGGAATGAGCACTTCCTGGATGTTGATTATTTGTTGTTCAGTACATTCTAGATGTAGCTGCATCATCTTCTACTGCTTGGTGTTATGGAAGAGAGATTTGAGACCAATCTGCTTCACTCTTCCATGTGACCCTTTTCTTCTGTCTGGATGCTTGTAGGATTCTTCTGCTTATCCTTGAAATAAAAAATAAAAAAAAAAATCATCAAAATATTTTAAAGCATATGTTTCTACTCCTTCATTTTATCAAGAACTCAGTGAATGTGATTAATGTAAAAGCCCAACTCGGTGTTCAGTTCCTGGAAATGTTTTTTCCTCTCATCAGCTGGTTGTTGATTCTCATTCTGTTCATCTTTTTTTCTTTTTGGAATCCTGTTTTTATATATTGGATTTCTGACACTATCATATATGTGTTCTTTATGATTTTCATCTCTTTAATCTCTTCCTCAGGAATATGAATTTCTCAAGTTTGTTGTCTAACTACTTGATTTGGTTCTTGTAGTATCCCATTTATTCTTCATTGCCTCCATTACAGTAAAAAAGTTAGCAGTCACACTTTTTGATTCTAAACTACTTTTTGGTTTTCAAATTTTTCTCTTTATGACTACATATATTATTTTTATGTAGGTAAAGCAAGTTGCCTCTGGTAGAGGGGTGCCTAGCCAGATAGTAAACCTTGGGATCCACCTCAGCTTCCTAATCCAGAATCTTTCCTAGGTTTAGGCTATGCATCCTTTGTGGCTTCCCACTCCACGAAGACTCCAGTATTTAGTGTACTTCCCAGAAATTCCAGCAAAATTAAAAATTTCCCCCACCCACCATTCCATGGCTTAGCCTTGTTTTCAGGCCCTACTACTCTCAGCCAGGAAAAGTATTAGTGGGAACCTGGTGGTGGTCCCTTCACTTATGCTGCTGTGGGCTTTCCTTTTTATGTATTACATCAAGGGCATCTCAATCCTCTTTTCCCTCTGATCTGCATTATCTTATAGAGAGTCCTTGAAGCTTCAAATTGGACAAGTTTCTGAGTTTCCAATGGTTGTAATTTTTTTCCGTACTATATTCAAAGGAGGTTTAGAAGGCATGCATGGATTTTCTAATGTGGGCTCAGGTTATCATTTTGAATTGAAAGTTTCCATTAACCTCATTTTAAATTGATCCTGAAATGGGTTGAGTGACATGCCTAAATGCACAGTAAGGAAGTGGCAGAGCTGGTCTTAAATTTATATTTTGTGAACCGGAATTTTGTGTTGTTTTCACTAAGGGAGGCAGTATATGTAGTGGTTAAGAGAGGGGACCCCAGGAAAAAAGAGTAGACAGGTTCTAGAATCTGGAGATATGGACTTATGATGGACCCCAGGGAAGAGAAATAGACAGGTTCCAGAATATGGAGATGTAGACCTATGATAGACCCCAGGGAAAGGAGTAGACAGGTTCCAGCATATGGAGGAGTGAACTGATGGTGAGCCATGGTAGGAGGGAAAGCAAGTACATAAAAGGAGAATTTTCTTTTGACTCACATTCTGACCACTCATTTCAATCACATATTTCATATTTTCTAACATTTTCTTTATTGTTTTAATTAATAATCATCATGACAACTTATTACTTACAGGAATCACTCAAGGAGTAGTGATTATAGACCCCATGCCCATTCCAGTTATCCTGCTATAGGGCCCAGTTGGCTGGGTTTGAATACTCCATCAGTACCCATCTTGGCCCCAGGCAAGTTACTTAATGTAAATAGAAATGATGGTAATGTTCATCTCACAAAGTTATGAAGATTAAATGAAAGAGAACATGAAAAGTGACAGAAAGTGAACAGTCCCTACTCTGAACCAGGCTGTCTTGTACTTACTGGAGATAAAACAGAATAAAAAGGACAAGTTTTTTTCTTTGGAAGAGGGAATAAATGAATATAGAAAAATGATGATTGATGACGAATGCTCAGTAAATATTAGATGCTCTTATTATAACTACTAATCAAAGGATCACATTAATCTCAGGAACTAAATAGGAAAACTCTTTTAGCAATAGGATGGACTGATTATACATTTTGTATTAGGTATTTTCCAAAAACATATGACTGTGTCAAAGGGAGAATCCTCTCAGCTGAGAAACAGCTAGTTTTGAAAATTTATGATTCAAGCTGTTTTCAAATAGTGATTCTATTTTAGTTTTAAATAAATTTACCTCAGTTCTGTTTGTGTTCTTTGTGGTCCAACAAATTATTCTGGTGAACGGTCTGTCTGCTAAGAAGGTGAGTTTGCCATCTGAAGAACAAAGCTGAAAACGTGACAGGGGCTGAGCTGAAGATACTCTGATACTGACATTTGATGTCTCTATAATCAAAGAGAGGAGCCCAAGTGGTGCACTGGTTAAGTGGTTGGTTGCTAACTGTAGGGTTAGCATTTCCAGCTCACCAGCCACTCCTTAGGAGAAAGATGTGGCAGTCTGCTTCTGTAAAGATTACAGCCTTGGAAACCCTGTGGGGCAGTACTCTGTCCTGTAGAGTCGCTATGAGTCGGAACTGAGTAGACGGCAATGGTTTTTTGGGTTTATAATCAGAGAAAACCACAGCCAGTAAATGAATAGTGAAGTGGGAACTAGAACATGGAGGGAGAAAGATAAGTGTTTAAACTGTGGTGAAAAATACTTGGAGTTATAGAAGAACACGTGACATTGTGATTTTGCATATCCATCTTTCCTGGGCGAAAAAGGAATACAATTCCATCTTTAATATATGTATGGCAACAGCACCCATTTTCCTAAACTATTAATTAAGAATAGCTATTAACCACTCTCCATGCTTTTCTATTTCTTCCCCCAGTAGACGATAAAACTGACAGAGGCTGACAAGGATTTTCAAAGCAGAAAAATACTAATAATTACAAATGAGAATTCCAAAAGACTAGAGTACTGAGAGTAGTTTTAATGAATTTAAATCTCAAACTTTAAATCTCCTTTAATTATATAATTGACCAGGTTTTACCTTTGCTTGATAAACATGTAAAGAACCGGAACATTTAATGTTCTCAGATTAAAAATTTGTTTCATACTTGGAGTAAAGTTTGTTTTTTTCTCAAAGTCACTACCATTTGTGTGTTATGTTTACAGGTTACCAGGTATGGCCACATTTGTTTATTTTAGCCAATTCATTCACTAAAAATATCTACAAACAATTGGAGGGAATAAAGCCCGTCTAATGCTTCCTTTTATTGTTAGGCAACATGGTGAACTGAAAAGTAGTTTGTCCCAAGGGATGTTGTATTAAAGTTATCTTTCCATGTGTGTGAATTGGCACACAGTATTGGAACAGATTCCAAATATTTAACAATTGACATGTCCTAGTTACTGACTGCTTTAGTCATCTAGGGCTGCTAAAACAGAAATATCACAAGTGAACGGCTTTAACAAACAGAAGTTTATTCTCTCACAGTTTAGGAGGCTAGAAGTCCGAATTCTGGGCACCAGTTCTAGGAAGTCTTTCTCTCTCTGTCGGTTCTGGAGGAAGGTCTTTGTCATCAATCTTCCCTTGGGCTATGAGCTTCTCAGGTGCAGGGACCCCGGGTCCAAAGGACACGCTCTGCTGCCAGTGCTGCTTTCTTGGTGGTATGAGGTCCTCATGTCCCTCTGCTCGCTTTTCTCCTTTATATCTCAAAAGAGATTGATTTAAGACACAACTTAATCTTGTAGATTGAGTCCTGCCTCACTAACATAACTGCCACCAATCCCACCTCATTAACATCGTAGAGGTAGGAGTTACATCACATTAGATGACAAAATAGTGGACAATCACTCAATTACTGGGAATCACGGACTAGCCAAGTTGACAGATATTTTTGGGGAACACAGTTCAGTCTGTAACACTGACAAATCACAGGTATGACAACTCTCGTGGTGACTAGTACAAGCTACCACAACTTGCTCAATATGAAATAGATCATCTGAAAAGACCTATTACTATTAAGGAAATTGAATTTGTACTTTTAAAACTACTGAAAAAGAATTCTCCAGGTTCAGTTTGTTTCACCTGAATTCTAAGAAGTGTTTAAAGAAGTAACACCAATTTTACACAATCAATCCCAGAAAATAAAAGTGGTGTGAACACTTCCCAACTCATTTTATGAAGCCAGTATTACCTCGATACCAAAACCAGATAAAGATGGTACAAAAAATAAGAAAAGAAAACTTCAGACCAATATTCCTCACGAATACAGTTACAAAAATTCTTCAAAAAATATTGCTATTTAGAATTCAGCAATATAAAAACATGAACCTCATTGTCTAAAGTTAAAAAGACAATACCCAGTGTTGACCAGTAAGTGGAGCAACAACGTAAATTGAGATAACCATTTTGGACAACAGTTTGATAGTCTCTTATTAAATTAAAGAGACTTCGTGGCTCTTTGTGCCGCTGAGGAAGCCAGGGAGTTGCTGCTGCGTGGTTCAGCCATATCCCAAGGTTGGCTGGCGGGGCATGGGATGCATAGTTGTTTCCTGTTATGCAGATGTGGATTTTAATGGCAGGAACATCTGGTATCCAGTAAAAGAAAGCTGCCTAGGAGGCAGCAGCAACATACTGGGAGAAAAGGCCCAACACTTAAAGGTCAAGGAAGGAGTTGCAGGTGACCACCCAGCATAGAGAAGCATCTGCCTGAGTCAAGGGAACTGCAGAATGGGCATCTCTAAAGAGCCTATAAAAGTGTCCTTGCAAGAGTCAGCCCTAAACTTCTGCCAGACCCAGTGAGTTGGAAGCTGGCTTACAATGATACTAGTTCAGTTATTTCCTATCTACTTCCCATAGTTTGCTCCTTCTCATCCCCTATGCAGCTCTCAACCCACTGAGGAGGAAGGAGAAACTGGCTAGGAAATAGTGAAAGGAGGAGAAGAGGGAGAAGACGCAAGTGGGAGAAATATAGAAGAATCCAGCTGTACCTCCTGTTCCCAGCTGGCTTAGCCTGAAGCTAGGCTGAGCCAGGGAAGAGGAGAAGGGTTTTAATGTTTAATTGAGGCAGGAGTATTGATTAATATTTTAGACTGGAAGTTTTAATTTTTGAAATTAGTCTGTGTTTGCAAAGTACCATGTGTGTAGAACTGAATATTACCTAAGAGTGAGCAGAAGAGGCAGGGGACCTTCTTGATCCAGTGACAAGGAAGGATTACCCCCAAGTGAATAAATTTTAAAGGGTGATAGGAGGCAAAAATAAAGTTATGTGTTGAATATGATATGAGTTATACTTGGTCGACAAACAATAAATAGTATCAAAGGCAATTAAACCGATGGACCGTGGTGCTAAGGGTGGGGAGAGCAGAGTGAGAAATGAGTAAATTAGATGCTATGCTTTTGTATGCCAGGCCACTTGGAGTGGCTTTTGTCCTTATGCTTCTTACCTTGTGACTTGCGTGATCTGGCTTCCTTATGCATGGGAAGGCCTCCCTGTCCTGGGAAAGCCTGAGACAAGTTTCTCTCTTGGCTCTGTTCTTATTTGCTGTTGGAACAGTAAAATATCAAGGTGAATGCTCAGGTGTGGCCTCTGGCAAAGGGAGCCATTGACCTTTGGGTTATGTTAAAGAAACAAAGACAGCATGGTCCAGTCATCTCACTGGGTCCATCCTAGGCACTTTGGGACAAAACATTATTAAATTTAATAAGATGCTTCAAGTGTCCCCTCTCCTCCTGAATGGTGGTGGCATTAGATGATCGAACGAGAATATGGAGGGTTGGGTTCTGACAAGTCCTCAATTTATTTCCCTTCAGAGATGACTAGCAATTTTTTTTCTTTTTTAAGAGAGAAGGGAAAACTATCATACTGTGTTGAACGTGTTATCAGATAATCTTTATACATTATTACATAGGATTTGTCTATGGGAAAAATTTAGGATGCTTACTCCTGTGCCTTATTCACTTTTTCTGCATCAGGCATCCATTTTTCTCCTTAGAGTTATAACAGGAAATTATTTCTTTTTACCCGTAACAGTTGAGAAAAATATCTGATCATGAAAAGGTCAAATTCTGCATATGCAAATAGACTTTTTGCTGCTGGACAGACTGTCTGATTAGTTCAGCTTCTTTTTGTTCGTGCAGTAAATGGAGTTTGTATCATTTCTGTGTTTCAGGCTGCTTTTCATTCTGAATGCCGTTAAAGGTCTTTGGCCTAGACAATTTGACTAGTGGGATATCAATTTACATTC
>NW_004443986.1:3267423-3268264 GCF_000243295.1 Trichechus manatus latirostris
CAGTTGTTTGAGGGTCCCCTGGGTGCGGGGGCCACTGTAGGCACTGGGAACCAAGGAGGAGAGTGGCGAATCAGTCTCTGGAAGCTGGTACCCACTACTCCCTCTTCTGCTGACTCTCCCTACCTGACCCTCGGCTTTGCTCTCTATCTTCTCTTTCTCTCTCTTTCTGTACTCTTGTTCCTTTCCTTGTCCTTATACTGCCTTCTCAGTGTCTTGCACTCAAAATTCCCTGAGAGAGGATCTGATTCCTGTGGTTAGTTACTATGCATGATGGAGTATCTCACTAGACAGATTTCTTGCACCAGACTTCCTCATTGCCTGTGGCCTCCTGTTTGTCTAGCTATACCAGTTCCTAGTTGCCATCAAGTCAAATCTGATTCATGGTAATGTCATGTGTTCTGAGCAGAACTGCATTCCATAGTGTCTAGCTATAGGTGGTTCAAACAGATGTAGCCAGACCAATCATCTGTTAGTTTATATACGAGGAATAGACTTGGAGAACTGTGCTCAGACATGGGCTGAGGGTGAGGCCAAACTGAGGATATTTCATTGGTTGTTTGCTATAATGTTTCAAGCTTTTCATAAATTTATAAGTGAGTCTGTATTAGCGTTTTTGTTGTTGTTGCTGCTGCTATAACAAATTACTACATACACAGTGGCTTCAAGCAACACAAATTTATAATCTTATAGTTCTGGAGGTCAAAGTCTGAAATGAATCTTAAAAAAACAAACAAAAAAAACACCCCTTGCTGTCAAGTTGATTCTGACTCACAGTGGCACTATAGGACACAGTAGAACGGCCCCATAGGGTTTCTAAGGAGCTACTGGTGGACTTGAACTG
>NW_004443986.1:3269436-3284958 GCF_000243295.1 Trichechus manatus latirostris
TGTGCTCGTGAAGAACTTTCCTTTCTCTGTGCTTCAATAGGAGAAATGGTTGGAGGCTTTAGAGAGAGAAAGAGAGAACTGCTGTCAAGTGGGCTCCAACTCATGACAACCTCATGTACAGCAGAACGAAATGTGGCCACAGTCCTGCATCATGCTCATGATTGTCTGTGTGTTCTAGTCCATCTCTGTGGCTTTTGTGCCAGTCCATCTCACCGAGCATCTCCCTAGCCCTCGCTGGCCTTCTACTTCACCAAAAATGATGTCCTTCTCCAGCAATTGAGCCCTCCTAATGACAGGTCCAAAGAAAGTGAGTCAGACAATATTCTGTTGTGATCCATAAGGTTTTCATTGGATAATTTTTGGAAGTATATCACCAGGCCTTTATTCCTAGTCTGTTTTAGTCTGGAAGTTCTGCTGAAAACTGTCCACCATTGGTGACCCTGCTGGTATTTCAAATACTAGTACCATAGCTTCCAGCATCACAACAACACATAAGCTGCCACATTACAAGAAACTGGCAGAATGTTTGATCTTTAATCCAGATCTATTGGAAGGAAATGGGCCCTGAGGGCCTGGGCCTGTCAATAGTCTGAGCATGCTTATTTTTTCTGCTTTGCTCAGCTAAGATCCACTTTTCCAAGCAACACAACTTACCTGTTGAGATATTCCCAACCCATTCCAACTTCACCCCAAAGCAATTTCAGCTAGTTTTTCAGAGACTCCAATATGAGTTTGTCCCAAAACTGAGTTCAAATTTCCTTTGCTGGCAAATAAGTCTTTCAGTTCCTATCCTTCCTACTATATCTTTTGAGGTTTCAAAGATACTTAGTCAGAGCATAAGTTCACGATGCCCACTTTCTTCCCCCTTGCAGTTCCTGTATGATAAATATGGGTTCTGACACCCAGCCTGGGAGTGGAACTCAGCTTGAACCCCACCATTTTTTTCCCATCCCATCTCAATTTATAAGAGGTGATGGAAGTATCAGTATAATGGTAGTTGCTGAAATTTTTGCTGGAAATAGGCTAAAGGAATGTCTCCAGTGACCAACTCAATGGCCAACTACACATGAGCTTCACTGCTTATCATTGTTGGGGATCCAGTCTTCAGCTTTGATGTCTCAGAAATTTGATATCATCCTTGGAGCTGGATTTGAGGGACTGACTCACAAGCGAAGCTCATGAGAGATGAATATGAAAACCCAGAATGCCAAATTATTACTTACAATGAAAAAATTTTGCTTTTCCTATATGATAGGTAAAGGGAGTGGTCTTTGGAATCAGATAGACCAGTGGTGCCTCTGACCAAATTAACAACTTCTCTAGGTCTTGGTTTAGTCAAAAGGGAATAAGAGTCGTACCTACATCATGGGATCTATGCAGACTGATGGAGAGAATGCATGCAAAGGGTCTTAGCAGCACCCAGCTGATGATGATCGGCACTTCATAAATGGGGTTACCATTATTATGATCATGATTTTCATTCATTTCATAATTTTGGAAAAACTCACGTTCTGAGAGTAATTGATTGACACCCAAGTGACAGAGTTGAGGTGGAATCAGGTTTTCCGACCCTGTGTTTCTGAAAGGGCTGTGTAGTCCTGGATCTCAGAAGTTAGCTTTGTTGTGAGGATTCTGTCCACAGTCCAGAGCTGCCGCCGATTATCCCTGTTTGCCTTCCACTAAAACGCAAATCTAACTTTCAGACATGACCATTCACCGGTCTGAAAGAGTAGTTATGTGATTTCCATCTCTTTTGAGTTCTTTTACTACTAAATATAAAATCTTCAGGCCAGTCGCCTTTTTTATAGAAGAAAACATTTTTCTCAGTTCAGAATATGTGCTTAAAATGAAGCGTAGTAACTGAAGTCTAAATTCACAGATGCAGTTTCAGACCTCCCCACTTTTCCTTTCTTTACTGCCTTCCAACTCACTACCTCTCACAGATTGTTTTCTTTAAAGTATGACTTTCAAATATGACTTCTGTGTATTTTGTGTCTTTTTTACTCCTTCCTTGTGTACAAATAAAAATATATAACATAGATAATCTCCTTTCTGGGCCCAGTTTTCAGGTATTAAATTATTTTATTTTACAAAATACCTCTTGAATGAAAAGGTGACATCAGAGGACTCTGGTGCTGCCTTGCTTTGGGTGCTCAGGCAAATTTGGAACCCTCAAGCCTCTGATTCCTTACCTGGAGCCTTATGGAAACTTGTAATCATGGTCTATTTAAAAGTCTGCTATACTGACATGTATATGTATTTTTCTTAACAATGGTAAAACTTCAGACTCTTACACTTGCATGCAAGTGAGTTATGACATGGTTTCTTTGGAAAAATTTCATCTAATTATGTTTTCCTGTTTTATTAGGGTCTCTTGGTCACTTCAGCTTTGATTCTTAGAGTAGATGACTATTAGAATAAAGAAAATGGCAGTAGAGGATAGCAGGCAGGAAACTGGGTTAGAATTCAGGAGATTAGGTTCCACTCCCAGCTCTCAGCTCTGCCTGATCTGGGAAAGATCTTTTTTCCCTTTAATGCCAGTTTCTTCACTTGTTAATTAAGAATAATGTCTGCTTTACCCATCTCGCAGCATTCCAGGGAGAAATAAATGAAGCGCTATACACTATAGTGTTTTGTAAACTATAAAGTCAATGCAAATTGTGGTAGACTGAAGCAAGCCTTGCCTGTTCTAGTCCACAGCTTTCAGTTCCTAACAAATCACTTATTCTCTTTAAGAGAATTACAGTCTTCTCAACTCTAAGTGAGGGTGATGTGTCATTCTATACTACAGCATTCTTGTAAGGCTCAAACGAGAGGGACAAAAAGACCTGAAAGCACTCGGTAAACTACAAAATACCTCTTGAATGCAAAGGTGACATCCGAGGACTCTGGTGTTGCCTTGCTTTGGGTTCTCAGGCAGATTTGGAACCCTCAAGCCTCTGATTCCTTACCTGGAGCCTTATGGAAACTTGTAATCACGGTCTATTTAAAAGTCTGCTATACTGACATATGCATATGTATTTTTCTTAACAATGGTAAAACTTAAGACTCTTACACTGTCATGCAAGTGAGTTATGACATGGTTTCTTCAACTTCAATAGCATTTGTTTTTAATTGCTTCATGAAATCTTAATCCTTTGTTTATTACTTACAGAAATAATTTCCAGACAACATTCTTTGATCCTAAAATTAATTCAAATTCCCAAAATATTGAATCAATCCCGATCAATGCAAATTTGTTTTAATTGTGTTTGTCAAATGGAAGTGGGGCAGGAATTGAGTGGGAAGGACTGGGGATTGATGCTGGGGCTCTAGGAGGCTTTTTTAAAGCACTGCTTTCAAATCAACTCTCTTTTCTTAAGGCTGTCTAGCTCTCTTTCTTTTCCTCCCCACGGCACACATTTTTCATTTGTAACCAGAGAAGGGGATGACAATGTTGTATTGTTGTTTGCGTCTCACTTTCTCCAGGGCAGAGAATACACTTTTTTTAGTGCCCTACTGAACCTAGTTTCTTGCATAGTTTAAAAAAAAAAAATCACTGAAGGTGTCAATGTGAAAAATCTTCAAATCTTTTATTTGTATATACAGGATGAGAAATGTTCTAATGTGAAACTGAGAATAGTGGCAGTTCATCTCTTTCCTATTTCTAGGTGAAGGTTTCTCAACTAAGTCGAGTTACACCCTAGGAACAGACTGGAATATATTTCTACAGGTGCGTGAAAGGGGGCCAGCCTAGATCTATGAAGAAAGAGATGCTCCAAAGGTTTTGGCCATATTTTTTGTCCCCTTCTATCATTTTACCTATTTGTGATAACTTAGCGAGTACATCAAACGACACTCTTTCGTGCCACATTTGGGACTTCAAGCCATAGCAATATTTTATATTCTTTGTTTACATTTTGGGGAAGTTAGGCAAATGGGTTCTCTAAGTCTTCATCTCTTCAGAGATATGCTTAAAAACTGTGACTCTCCACATAAACAGCTGGTCAAGTCTTTGGATGGAAGCTTGCAATTAAATGACATTTGTAGCAGACTTGTAAGATCTGCACAGTCCACTTGGTGGTGCTCATGACAGGGCAACTCTCTCCTAAAGCCCCGAATTATTCACGGCTGTGACATTTTAGTTCTGCCTTATTGAATGGAAAGCAGCTCAGTTCCAAATTTGATCAATTCAAAACCGCAGCATGCTATAAAACATTGAACATTCCTGTGAAAACAGATTAAGGTGGAGTTCTTTTGTACAATTCTTGAACAGTCGTATGTCAACAGCCTCTTCTCACAAAAAGAAAATTATAAATTTAATGCTTGGCTAAAAGTATTTTAAATGTCAAATCCAAAGCAAACCATAACTAGTGTTCTAACGACCTTCTGTAGTTAGAGAAATGGTCAAAAAATTAAACAGTGAAGTTTGTGAGGTACAGTAAACACATTGCCTTTCTCATTCAGCAAATCCAGTGATAGAGAAGGATTCAGAAATTCTAGGGAACACATGCATGAGGTTTGTTTAAAAAAAATAAAATGAGCATAATCATGACATTTGTCTAGAAATAATTTTTATTTATTTCCAAGTAAATATTGGACATCAGAATTCACATATTCTGTATGCATCTATACATATTCAGAGAGGTTGTTTATTTGTTCTTTATCTGTCTTTGTGTTGTATAGTTTAAAAAAAAAAAATGAACCCAAAAACTCCAAAAGATAATCCATTTTCTATCAACTTTCCATGAAAATCTAATCCCTTCTCCATGCAGAAGCAAAAATGATTTTCCTTCAAAGGAAAACCAGATAATGTCCTGACTAAAATGGCTTTGCAATAGCTCCTAATAAAATCCTAGCTCCCTTTTGGGCCTACATGACATGGCTCTCTGTATATTTCTCCTACCTCATCGATCATGACACATCTCCTCATTCTTTAGGCTCCAAATGCACTGGTTTTCCTTAAATTCCTCCAATTTGCCCAGCTCCTTTTTGTCTCAGGGCATAGACCTATGCTTTGTTCTCTTCCTGGAGTGCCTCTGTCCTAACCCTTCCTTTAGCTGCTTCCTTTCCTTCTTTGGAGCCATGATGGCGCTGCGGTTAAGAACTTGGCTGCCAATCAAAAGGTCATCAGTTTGAATCCACCAGCCGCCTCCTTGGAAACCCTAGAGGGTAGTTCTACTTTGTCCTGTAGGATTGCTATGAGTCAGAATCAACTCGATGGCCACTGGAATTGACTCAGTGGTAACGGGTTTCATTCTTCAGTTTCTAGGTGAAATGTCATATCCTTTGAAAGGCTTTTTCTGACAACCTGCCGTAAAGGGACGCTGTGCTATTACTCAGGCCTTTATTTTCTTCAGAGCTCCTGGGTGGCACTAACTTAAGAGTCTGTTTACAAGCTGAAAGGTTGGCAACTCAAATCCACCCAGAGGAGCCTTGGAAGACAGGTATGGCGATCTGCTTCTGAAAGGTCACAGCCTTGAAAACCCTATGGGCCAGTTCTACTCTGTACACATGGGGTCACCATGAGTCTGAATCAACTCAATGGCAAACAAAAAATAACTTGTTTTCTTCACAGCCTTTATCCACTTACCAAAGCTTGTGATTCTTTTTAGCTGCTTATTTATTTTTAAAAGAAATGTTATCTTAATCTGCCTAGATTCAAATTATGACTCTGCATATGATGAGCTGTGTGACCTTGAACACATGAGTGCAGGTATGAATTGAGTGGGCAAGACTGGAAATTGATGCTGGGAATTGAATTATGTGACATCTCTGTACCTTAGTTTCCTCATATGTAAACTGAGCATAATATTTACCTCATAGGGTTTTTATGAAGAATAAACAAGTTAATACATGCAAAGTGGCTAGAATACTACCTGGTATATAACAAGCCTTAGTACATGTCAGCCATTATTACTGCTACCATAATCACCACCTCTGGGCAGTGGAACATTCTTCCCCTGACAACTACATCATTCTTTCTTTTCCTTCCTTCAGGGATGGCTTCCTCAACTATCCTACATAACCTCATGCCAGACTTCCCTACCCCTCGAATTCCATTCTGTATCCCATTTGCCCTATTTTATTTTTCCTCCATAGCATTTTTCACTTTTAATATATTTACATTTGTATTGATTATATCTCTTTCACACCATAATTTAAGCCCATGAAAGCAAGGAATTTGTCTGTTTTGTCCAGTGGAGTGCCTGGCAGGTATTAGACACTCATTGAATATCTGTTGGGTGAGTGAATAGTTGAGAAATCATTACCACCATCATCTGTCTCCCTTTTTAGAAAGTACACAGGGATTGTGTCTACCTTGTTGTTGTTGTTGTTAGGTGCCGTCGAGTGGGTTCTAACTCATAGAGACTCTATGTACAACAGAATGAAATACTACCTGGTCCTGCACCATTCTCAAAATTGTTGTTATGCTTGAACCCATTGTTGCAGCCACTGTGTCAATCCATCTCGTTGAGAGTCTTCCTCTTTTTCTCTGACCCTCTACTTTACTAAGCATTGTATCCTTCTCCAGGTACTGATTCCTCCTGATAACATGTCCAAAGTATGTGAAATGTAGTCTCGCCATCCTTGCTTCTAAGGAGCATTCTGGTTATATTTCTTCCAAGACAGATTTGTTCATTCTTTTGGTAGTCCATGGTATATTCAATATTCTCCAACACCACAATTCAGAGGTGTCAATTCTTCTTCAGTCTTCCTTATTCATTGTCCAGCTTTCACATGCATACAAGACGATTGAAAACACCATGGCTTGGGTCAGGCGCACCTTAGTCTTCAAGGTGACAACTTTGCTTTTCAACGCTTTAAAGAGATCTTTTGCAGCAGATTTGCCCAATGCAAGGCGTCACTTGATTTCTTGACTGCTGCTTCCATGGGTGTTGATTGTGGTTTCCAGTAAAATGAAATCCTTGACAACTTCAATCTTTTCTCCGTTTATCATGATGTTGCTTATTGGTCCAGTTGTGAGGATTTTTGTTTTCTTTATGTTGAGGTGTAATCCATACTGAAGGCTGTAGTCTTTGATCTTCATCAGTAAGTGCTTCAAGTCCTCTTCACTTTCAGCGAGCAAGGTTGTGTCATCTGTATATCTCAGGTTGTTAATGAGTCTTCCTCTAATCCTTATGCCACGTTCTTCTTCATATAGTCCAGCTTCTTGGATTATTTGCTCAGCGTACAGATTGAATAGGTATGCTGAAAGGGTACAACACTGACGCATGCCTTTCCTGACTTTAAACCATGCAGTGTCCCCTTGTTCTGTTCGAACGATTCCCTCTTGATCTATGTACAGTTTCCTCATGAGCTAAATTAAGTGTTCTAGAATTCCCATTCTTCGCAATGTTATACATCCATAATTTGCTGTGATCCACACAGTCGATACCTTTGCATGTATTTCCCTAGGATGAAGTATAGTTCCCAGCACAAAGTTCTCTGTTTATATTTTTTAAATGAATGAATTAAAAAAGTTAAAAATAATATTTTGAGAATTTGCTGAAATCATAGACACAGGAAGTCTTAGCCACAAATACATTAATGATTATCACCCTTTCATTTTTTGGTGATAATTGGGATATTCTGTGGTCCACCAATTTTATAAAGAACTATGTCAATTTTTAAAATCCTATCATCTAAAATTTATTTTTTTATATTTTCGTTAAGCTTAATTCATGTACAGATACTGTAGAGAAATTCCCTTTCTTTTAACATACTTGGGATGACACCATGTATACTATACTTATCATGACATGATCCCATTACATTAAGTTTATCAACCTCTGTCCCTATTTTTTTTTTTCTCTGAGTTTTCTAAATTTTTCAACTGGATTCAACATCAGTAGTAAACTCAGTCACTGGACATCAGCTGAACATCAACAAAATTTCCTCTTCATTTTAAAGATAACTTTACTAGTACACTATAATCTCTATTAACATTTTAAGGGGTACCAACAATACCAAATGAATTCCATTTCCTTCTATGTCATAAAAGATAACTGTCCAGAAATAGAAGATACATTCTTTGCCCCCTTGAAGCCTCATGTTTATTGGTGGGAGTTCAGACACTTACCCAGAGAGAGTTAAATGTGTTTAGCAGAATATTCAACGCGCTAAAGAGTTAGCAGAGAAAGTCAGTGCTGTAAAGTTTAGAAAAGGAAGCAGTCCACCAGCTCTGCTGACCACAGTACGCCATCCTCAAACAGGGCTGCCAGTATCTTGTGTTTGTATTTTGTTGCCTGGCTCCACAAGTTCCAGAACCTCTTTTATAAATGAGGTTATATTACTTTCCTAATCTGTGATTTAGATTCATCATAGAATTCATGGTGCTTGTGGCACTTTGATTGTCCGGGATAGCAAAAGATTTTATTCATGAATTTCCTGTCTGCTCTTCTGAATATCCTTTCTAGGTATGGTTTCTCTTTTTGATTCTCACATCGCTGACAATGTCACAGGGACTTATTTCTAGTGTTTTCTTTCTATCAACTCTTCTTCATCTTTATTCCAAGTCCTCTGTTGTAGTCCTAAATAAAACTTTAATTTTCCCTTTCTTAGTTAAATTTTTTTATTCCAAATTCCATCCTTTTTCCCCCCCTAAAGGCCTTAACCTAACTGAAATAACTCAGGACATTTACTAGAAAAAAAAAATCATAGGGAAACAGTTCAACCTTTTTTCTACCAAACACTGCAAGTTTTAAGAAAGCTGACATTGTTACCTTCATGGAAGTGGATACATGAAGAAAAAGAGGAAATGCTTTTGAAGTTTATTTTTCTTCTTCTAGAAAAATCTTTAATTTATTTAGAAATCACAATTTTAATAATCTTGTTTTCTTTTTTTTATTATTGTACTTTAGATGAAGGTTTACAGAACAAACTAGCTTCTCATTAAACAGTTAGTACACATATTGTTTTGGGACATTGGTTACCAACCCCACGACATGTCAACACTCTGCCTTCTTGACACTGAGTTCCCAATCACCAAGTTTCCTGTCCCCTCCTGCCTTCTAGTCCTTGCCCCTGGGCTGATGTGCCCCATTAGTCTTGTTTTGTTTTATGGGCCTGTCTAATCTTTGGCTGAAGGGTGAACCTCAGGAGTGACTTCATTGCTGAGCTAAAAGGGTATCTGGGGGCCACACTCTTGGGCTTTCTCCAGTCTCTGTCAGGCCAGTTAAGTCTGGTCTTTTTTTATGAGTAAGAATTTTGTTCTACATTTTTCTCCAGCTCTGTCCGGGACCCTCTGTTGTGATCCCGGTCAAAGCAGTCAGTGGTGGTAGCCAGGCGTTATCTAGTTGTACTGGACTCAGTCTAGTGGAGGCTGTGGTAGTTGTGGTCCATTAGTCCAATAATCTTGTTTTCTGATTTGACATTATTTTCCAGATGTTTTGTGTTTGCCATGGACAATATTTATAATAAAAATAACTATCCAGTGATATGAGAGAAGAAAAAATTCTTTTATATAAAATTAAAATATTTTCTAAAATTTACTATATTAAATTTTGGGGGTATAAGTTGAGACAGCAAATGCAATAAGTTTCTCCTTTATTTGAGTTATATTTTTAGCATCATAAATGATAGGCATTTGTGAGCTTACAAGTTGGCTATGATTATAAGTTCTTAAAACAAAATAAAGAATATAATTTTTTTTTTTTTTAAGTTTAAGTCATACCACTCAGCTCAGAGTGCTTCATGTAGTTTAGGTATGCTTGCTTTCATGGCGAGAGATGCTCTTTTTTTGGCATTTTTCGCAACTGGTACACTCTAACTAATGAATGAGAGGGTATTTCCCGGTGTCATTATGAGGATGAGTGGGTGAATGCTTTAAAGAGTTCATTGTTACTATTTTGCAAAACTGTCCAGCAGGGAGAATATTGTGGGTAATGGAAAAAGACAGTAGCAGGTGGTCTGATACAACTTTTTGTTTCTACCAACATTCTTACATTTAAAAAAAAAAAAAAACCCATTGCTGTCCAGTAGATTCTGACTCACAGCGACCGTATAGGACACAGTAGAACTGCCCCATAAGGTTTCCAAGGAGTGGCTGGTGGATTTGAACTGCCAACCTTTTGGTTAGCAGCCAAATGCTTAACCACTGCATCACCAGGGCCCCAGTCTTATATTACTCTGATTTATTTTAGACACAGCAACTAAAAATAAAGATTCTATTTCTTTTTAACTTGTTCAGGAGGAATGTAGCTTGTATTTCTCAAAGAGGACAGGGAAGGTTGGTTTCTCTCTATGCAAAAGTGAAAAAAGAAAACAGAGAATATGGCTTCTACCTCAGAAGAATAAGAACAACAAAAAATCTGTAAATAAAATCCTCAGTGGATTAAAGCATTATAAAGATATTAATTAGACAAATTTTTAAATTAAAATTTAGGATGATGAGACCATTTGAGAAATGGCTCTGCAGTACTAGGGGCCATGGGTCTTTTATCTCCTTGGCTTGGTCCTCTTGTTAGTTTCCTGTTGCATTTCAACTTTGAGTAACACTGTGATGAGATTAGACATAAGTATCCCAACTGGATGTTCAAACCTCAAGTGTTTCTGTTTCGTTCCTGGCAACAGTCAAATTGAACAACAGCAACAAAGAATGTTTAAAATCTTTTACAGTTAGGGCTCTTCTAGGTTTTTCTCTGAGCCAGAAAACATTGTTGAAATAGTCAGTGGGTTTTTTCATGGTGCCATTTTTGTCAGGTAGAAAACCCAAAGGTCAGACAGTAGCTATTTCAGACATTGTGGGAGAGGGCACAGGAATGACTACCTACTTAAACATCTACACTGTAAATAAAGCATCTATACCTAGACTGGAAGAAGGTTTAATCTGTCTTCTGTGAAAATGATTGTGGGTTTTGGTGGGGTGCACAGCTACTTCCTTTGCTCCACTACCTCTTCCCACACCCTTTTTATTCCTTCAAGCTGCTTCCCTTTTTGATATCCAGCTTCCTCTTTCTTTTGGCCTCTCCCCCAAAGTGCATTACTCTCTTCCCCCTTCATAATGTTGTGTGCCTGTATATTGACAACACATTAATACTTGGTTAAAATTTGAAAATGTTATTTTTGTTTTGTTAGAACCATACTCTAACTGGGGAGTACACTGATTTCAAAAGAACACTTAAGTTATTTATAAGGCTATTGTTGGGAAGTTAAAACACCCACTCACTTAAATCAGATGCTATCTTAAATTAACCTACCCCTTTTGCTGATGCCTTTTTGGAACAGTGGAGTTAATAGAACACGTTACTCATTTGGCTGTGAAGATGGTGCTGCATGCTGTTTATGCATATTTACATTTCAATAGCCATCAGTTCTTAATCAAAACAAGCCTCTTTTCTGCTCTTTAAGGAAGAGAATCAACATTCCCACAAAAACAGAAAATGCAAATGTTTACTATTCTCTGGAATATTTTCCCTCCCTTGTGTATGGCTAATTAATTCTCCTTATGTATGAATGCTCGCAGTCCTGGACTACCCATACCCCCTCTAGAAAATGCCACTGGGCTGTTAACCCACCTGACAAGCTGGTAAGCAGGGAAGAATGGATTTTGCTCTGTGTGCGTGTGTTTGTGTAGTTTATACTAAGGTAAAGTTATAAAGGAAAACAATCACTTCCTAGTTAAGAATTTGCAACGCTAGTGACAATCAAAGGAGCCCTGGTGGCACAGTAGTTGAGCGCTCGGCTGCTAACTGAAAGGTCAGTAGTTCGAACCCACTAATCGCTCCAGGGGAGAAAAGACCTGGCGATCTGCTCCCATAAAGATCACTGCCTAAGAAACCCTATGGGGCAGTTCTACTTTGTCCCATAGGTTGATTCAGAATCAACTTGATGGCACACAACAACAACTAATGATAAATACTTTTTCTCATTCCTCCCTAGGCTTAGCCTTGACAAAACTAGGACCCAACTCTTACTCAATCCCCAAGGGCTTCTTCAAGCTCCTACACTGGTGACTCCACTTGAGGGGCCTAAGGGCATTCAGGCCACCAGGGTGTGCAGCTGTCCCTGCCACTCCCTCTGCATTCAAGGATGAACTGTAGGAGTTCTTCCTGCTGGTGTCCTCCACCTTTCCTCTCTCCACAGCAAATGCGGGTGCTCAAGGCTTTTCTTCTGCCTCCACCATACTACTGAACTATGCACACAAAGGCTCAAGAACCAATGTATCACCATGGCAGAAGAAGTTAAAATGCAGATGCCTGGGAGGCCAGTTTTTAATAGCCTGGGTGTAGAGTAACTCCCAGAAGGCTACTTTATTACCAAGCACTCCTGGTTGTTTGAGTCATAGACCACACTTTGTGAAACTCTGAGTTAAAAAAAAAAATCCATCAGATTTCCCAGGGGTTAAAGGGTAAATAAAACAACTGCCCCATAGGCTTTCTAAGGAGTGGCAGGTGGATTTGAACTGGTCAACCTTTTGGTTAGCAGCCATAGCTCTTAACTACTGTGTCACCAGGGCTTCAAATAAAACAATAAAGACATACATTTATAACCAAAATATAATATGGACAGCTTCTGTATATGTAAAAGCTTGTAAAAACCAAGTAATAAATCCATATGCTGAATTACCACAATTTCAAACAATACCATGTAAGTAACTGGAAGTACTCACAACATGATCAAATCAGGAGTAGTTCTCAGGCTGGCTCTGAGTTTTGCCACTTCCTCATAGAGCTCAGCTTTCTAAGGCTGTGGTGGTGTAAAGGTTAACCGTGCCAAGATTGTGCCTCTCCCAGGAGTCAGGGTCATACCTACACGTAAGGACTTATTTACGCCACATTTACCTGCACTGTCGTCTTCTGAGAGGCAGAAAGCAGGAAGAAAACTCTAGATACATGAAGACAAGAGTAAGGAGAATTACTTACCTGCAGGTAATGAAACAATCAAGATCAAAAATAGATGGTACTTGAACAAGGCTAAGCATGGAGGAGGTATTCAACTACCATTTATGGAGTATTTAAAACAGTGGAGCATCTTAGTGTATTTTATTCCTTTGGGGTGCTGCTTTTCTTTTTACACTTTTTTCATTCCCAACCACTGAAGATGTCTGGTGTTACCTCAGGCTCTTTTGTTGTGGTTTTCTCTCTAACTCCCATCTCCTTCCAGGACCCCTCACCGGGCAGAGTCTGCTTCTTACATTCCATGCTTTTGCTGCTCTCTTGTCATTGTGTTCATGGCAGGCAAAAAATATGAGGTTTTTGTTCTCAAATATTTTGTTCTCCCAGGATGAGTGCCTGTAGCTTAGATTAAAACCCTCTTCATTCTAACATTTGGAGGCCCTCCTCACCTAAAGCTAGGTTTCCTATCTGAGCACCCAAGTAAAGTCAGCCAGTCATAAGTCCTGCTCTCATGTGTGTAGATTCCTACACACAGCAAAGAACTACAGGTAAAATATAAATATGTTTATTTGTGTCCTCAAGTAAAGGAAGTCAACACCTACCAAACAGAGGAAAACCTATCAGAGACTTGGAAAATACAATCCAGCCACTCATTCTTCAATTTGAAAAATATCCAAAGTATAGGAAGAAAACTGGTAGCATGAAAGAGAAAAATCAAGAAAAAGAAACAGAATAAATCCAAATAAAAATCAATATAATTCAGGAAACAGAGGAAAATATAATTAAAAAATCAAGAAGCTATGAAATATTAGAGAGAACAAGAAAGAAACTTCAGAAATTAATCATGTGTTTACCAAAGTAACATCTTCAATAGAAAAGTTGGAAGATAACACTGAGGAAATCTCTTAGGAAATAAAGCAACGACAAAAATAAAGGAAACTTGAAAGAAAAAGAAAAAACAGAAAAATAAATCTAGAAGTTACAACCTGAAAGCTCCAGAAGTGGGTCAAAAAGAAGAGTGGTGGGTAGAAATTTTCAAAGAAATAAAGGAAAGGAATTTCCCATAGCTAGACAGAACTGAGTCCTCAGAGTAATAGTGCTATTGATGATCACAGTAAATGACAAGATGACACACTTGGATTCATATATGTGAAATTTCATACACTAAAAGTAAAGAAAAGACCTTAAAAGCTTCTGAAGAGTCAGGGGGAAAATGCTTACTATGAATTAGGATGAGTCAGACCAGCACAGCAATCTTGCATACCAGAAAACAATAGCTCAATGCCATAAAAAATCAGAGAAAAAATGGCTTTGAATCTATATTTTTATACTCAGCCAACCTATTAATCAAGTGAGAAAGCAAAATAAAGATGTACTCAGAAACACAGGAACATAGAAAGTGTAGTTTCCATGTAACTTTATTCTGACGAAGTTAACTTAGAGATTACTCTAATAAAAGGAATAAAGAAGAGAGAAAGAGACAGAGAGAGAGAGAGAGAGAATGAGAGAGAAAGAAAAAAAGAGGATTTCAAAGGATACAAGGAACAATGTCATTAACCCAGGAACTGAGTCTGAGATAATCTTGTCTAGGATTAGAGTTGTATTAGCAGACTTGGAAAACGATAATTCTGAAAAGCAGGTCAATTTGTTTTAAAGAACAAAATTGAAGTGGATATGATTAAGACCTGGATGGTAGTATTAATGACAGTGATAAAAACATATGCTAATTTCCCTCAAAAAGAAAATAGGAAGGCAGTTAAACTGCATGAAAAACAAAGCCATGGTTCACGTGTGATGCGAACACAAATGGGGCATGATACTGAGAAACTAATATTGAGAAAGAAGTACGACAGTGTTCCTTTGAGTGGCATAAAGGTAATGACAATGGAGCCAAGAACTATACTCCTAACACATTACTTGGATCTTCTGTGAGTAAAATATACATAAACATAAACCAGTCAGGTTTCGGTGTGTGAAAACACTAGAAACTCTTTTAAGCAGAATGTATTTTAAAGCAGGGAACTAAGTGCTCACACAATCTTTTAAAGGGCTGGAGAGGTGAAAATTAAGGCATCACCAGTAGGATGTTTGGTCCCACCTTAACAGATTGAATCTAACAGGTCTGGAAGTTGCAACTGTCCCAGAGGGGAGAAAACTTCAGGAAGTCATCACAGCAGTCACAACGGTGCTGGTGCTGTAACCCAGGGCCAGGGACTGGCAAGGGAGCATGGAATCCGGCTGACTGGAGCAAACACTCAAGTTGCTGCAGCCTGTGTATGCCAACGATACTACTGCCAGGGAAAGAATGACTTCTGACTCCTTCTAGCCTTCCAGCATTTCTCTAAATGCATCTCTCTGGAAGAATCTAAGCTGAATCTAGTTTAGAAATGTGGTTTGAGGTGTCAGTACAACAGCTGACAGAGCTTAGAAGTGACTGGTAATAAATGTGGTTTACCAACAAACAAAATCCCTCACTGTGGATAATATCAGTTAACCTGTTTCCAAATTTTAGAATCAACCTATAAGCACGTGTAGTGGGGTTGTTAACCATTGTCATAGGTCAACATGTATACTAACTGTTTAATGAGAAACTATTTTTTTCTGTAAACCTTCATCTAAAGTGAGAATAACAGCACAATTGGAAGAGCATAGTTGATGTCACTGAACTGTTCATGTAGAAATTTTTGAAATGGTGTATCTTTGG
>NW_004443986.1:3285058-3286831 GCF_000243295.1 Trichechus manatus latirostris
AAAAAAAAAAAAAAAGGTCGAGAAGGTAGAGGGTTGACATGTTGTGGGGTTGTTAAACAATGTCATAAAACAGTATGTGTACTACTGTTTCATGAGAACTATTTGTTCTATAAACCTTCACCTGAAGTACAATTAAAAAAAATTAAAAAAAAACCCTATAAGCAAAATATGGAAGATGAAAAAAAAAATAGCTACAGCACAGAACATATTATCAATGTTTAATGTGACCAGAACGATAACAAAATATTTAAGTATACCATATTAATACAGAACCCTGGTGGCACAGTGATTAAAAGTTTAGCTGCTAACCACATGGTGGGCAGTTCAAATTCACCAGCAGTTCCTTGGACACCCTATGGGGTAGTTTTACTCTGTCCCACAGGGTCGCTATGAGTTGGAATTTACTCAATGGCAGTGGGTTTTTATATTAACATATCCACCGCTAGTCTGTCAGTATGTCATACTGTGGTGACTTGTGTATTGCTGTGATGCTGGCAGCTATGCCACTGGCATTTCAAATACCAGCAGAGTCACCCATGGGGGACAGGTTTCAGCAGAGCTTTCAGACTAAGACAGACTAGGAAGAAGAACCTGGTGATCTACTTCTAACAAAATTGGCCGGTGAAAACCTTATGGATAGCGGTGAAACATTGTCCGATACAGTGCTGGAAGATGAGCCCCTCAGGTTGGAAGGCACTCAAAATACAACTGTGGAAGAAAACAAAAGTTCCCACAACAGGACCAATAAGTAACATCATGACAAATGAAGAAAATACTGAAGTTGTCAAGGATTTCGTTTTACTTGAATCCATAATCAACTCCCATGAAAGCAGCAGTCAAGAAATCAAATGATGCATTCATTGCATTGGGCAAATCTGCTGCAAAAGACCTCTTTAAAGTGTTAAAAAGCAAAGAGGACTTTGAGGACTAAGGTGTGCCTGACCCAAGCCATGATTTCAATCGCCTCATGTGTGTGCGAAAGCTGAAAAACGAATAAGGAAGACAGAAGAAGAATTGATGCCTTTAAATTATGGTTTTGGTGAAGAATATTGAATATACCATGGACTGCCAAAAGAATGACCGAATCTGTCTTGGAAGAAGTACAGCCAGAATGCTCCTTAGAAGCAAGGATGGTGACACTTTGTCTCACATACTTTGGACATGTTATCAGGAGGGACCAGTCTCTGGAGAAGGACAACATGTTAGGGAAAGTCAGTGAAAAAGAGGAAGATCCTCAAGGAGATGGACTGACACAGTGGCTGCAACAATGGGCCAAAACATAGTAAAGATTGTGAGGATGGCACAGGACTGGGCAGTGTTTTGTTTTGTTATACATAGGGTCGCTATGAGTTGGAACTGACTTGATGGCACCTAACGACAACATTAACATATACAAAGGTAACTAATGGAAGAACTAATATAAAAACAATAACAATAACTGAAATTCTATCTCTCAGAGCACAAATAGACAATGCCTTAAATACTTAAATCAAGAAATTGTGCTATAAGCATATTATTCTGAGTAGGAAAGGGAAACACCTGAAGAATTAAAAACAGAATTGGTTAGAAAGGGGAAGTGCCTGGGGAGGTAGCTGGGATTTTAGACCATTGAGACTACTGTTTTATTGCTTTTCATTTTTTAATGTTATTTTATTTTATTGTACTTCAGGTGACGGCTTACAGAACAAATAGTTTTTCATGAAACAGTAGTACACGTGTTGTTTTATGACATTGGTTAACAACCCCACAACATATTAACCCTCTAAATTCTCA
>NW_004443986.1:3295218-3404022 GCF_000243295.1 Trichechus manatus latirostris
AAAGAAGCAGGGAAAAAAAAAAAAAACAGGGAACACCAGCAGCCAACAAATGGCACTCAGAGAGCCGCCCGCTTGGGTGTGTGGAATCCAAGCAGCCGGGGCCTCCCGGTCAAGAGACCGTGGCTGCGGGAAGCAGAGGAACAAATGAACAAAAGCCCCGGGATCCCACCAGCACGGCAGTCCAGACCGGGAAGCAGCTGCCCACTCGAATGGAGCCCCGCAGCCCCTCAGGAAGAAGCAAAGATGGTGCTTGGAGCCAGGCACTCGAGCAAAAGGAGGGGGAGGAGGCGAGAGGCAAGTGAGAAATCAAAAGAAGCAGAAAAAAAAAGCAACATTAGCAGCCAACAAATGGCACCCAGAGAGCCGCCTGCTTGGGTGTGTGGAATCCAAGCAGCCAGCACTTCCCAGTCAAGAGACTATGGCCACGGGAAGCAGAGGAGGCCGAGCTGGGGCGAAGAGGGGTGGGGGGTGGGAAAGCGCACACCACAAATTACCGGATGTTTTGTCTCCCGCTGGTTGCTCCGTGAGGCTGCTTTCTCATACCCCTGCTTGCTGGTCTCCGATAGGAGTCCAAGATGGTGGATCTGCACTGCGTTAGCTGATAGGGGACGTCTGCATGAATCTCTCCTCGCTTTCCGTTCTCTGTCAGTATTCTCACTCCATTTGGTGCTTGACTGAGTTCTTTATCTCTTCATTTGATGTTTTAAGGTTTCAGAATTGTTGTATTTTCTGTTTGGCTTAGTTTTTCGGATCTTTGCTGTGGAGCGATGGCGTGGTGCTTCTGCCTAGAATGCCAGTTTGCTGGAACTCTCCTGCTTTTCATTTTAAGATTATTTCATAATTCTTCCTTCCTTCCTTCCCTCCGTCACTCCTTTCTTTCCTTCTTAACATACATATATTACTTTACCGAAAAGTAAAAATAATCTAAAGCTGTTCTTTTTGTTATCATGATCTTCAAATAAAGATATTGCTCAAATTTTTAAAAATGCATTTTTAACAAAATTTACCAATTTTTCTCAATATCACCTGTCAGAACAAGGCCAGGGGCCAACTGCAGGACAATCAATTGCTCATATGCAAGTTCAAGTTGAACTGAAGAAAATTAAAACAAATACATGAGAGCCAAAATATGACTTTGATCCCACCTGAATTTGGAGACCATCTCAAGAATAGATTTGATGCGTAGAACACTAATGACTGAAGATCAGATGAGTTGTGGGAAGACATCAAGGACATCATACATGAAGAGAAAAAAAGGTCATTAAAAAGACAGGAAAGAAAGAAAAGACCAAAATGGGTGTCAGAAGAGACTCTGAAACTTGCTCTTGAATGTACGATAGCTAAAGCAAAAGGAAGAAATCATGAAGTAAAAGAGCTGAATAGAAGATTTCAAAGGGTGGCTTAGGAAGACAAAGTAAAGTATTATAATGACATGTGCAAAGACCCGAAGTTAGAAAACCAAAATGGAAGAACAGGCTTGGAATTTCTCAAGCTGAAAGAACCGAATAAAAAATTCAAGCCTCAAGTTGCAATTTTGAAGGACTGTATGGGCAAAATATTGAATGACAAAGGAAGGATCAAAAAAAAAGATGGAGGAAATACACAGAATCACTGTACTGAAAAGAACTGGTCAACATTCAATCATTTCAGGAGGTAGCATATGATCAAGAACCAATGGTACTGAAAAAAGTCCAAGCTGCACTGAAGACACTGGCAAAAAACAAGTTTCCAGGAATTGACAGAATACCAATTGAGATGTTTCAACAAAGGGACGCCATGCTGGAGGTGCTCACTCATCTATGCCAAGAAATTTGGAAGACAGTTACCTGGCCAACCAACAGAAAGAGATCTATGTTTGTGCCCATTCCAAAGAAAGGTGATCCAACAAAATGTGGAAATTATTGAACAATATCACTAATATCACACGCAAGTAAAAATTTTCCTGAAGATCATTCAAAAGCAGCTGCAGCAGTACATTGACAGGGAACTGCCAGAAAATCAAGCTGAATTCAGAAGAGGACCTGGAACCAGGGATATCATTGCTGATGTCAGATGGATCTTGGCTGAAAGCAGAGAATACCAGAAAGATGTTTACCTGTGTTTTATTGACTATGCAAAGGCATTCGACTGTGTGGATCATAACAAATTATGGATAACATTGCAAAGAATGGGAATTCCAGAACACTTAATTGGGCTCATGAGGAACCTGTACATAGACCAAGAGGCAGTCATTTGAACAGAGCAAGGGGATACAGCGTAGTTTACAGTCAGGAAAGGTGTGCGTCAGGGTTGTATCCTTTCACCATACATATTCAATCTGTATACTGAGCAAATAATCTGAGAAACTGGTGATATGAAGAAGAATATGGCATCAGGATTGGTGGAAGGCTCATTAACAGCCTGCAATATGCAGATGACTCAACCTTGCCTGCTGAAAGCAAAGAGGGCTTGAAGCACTTACTGATGAAGATCAAAGACCAGAGCCTTCAGTATGGATTACACCTCAACATAAAGAAAACAAAAATCCTCATAACTGGACCAATAAGCAACATCATGATAAATGGAGAAAAGATTAATGTTGTCAAGGATTTCATTTTACTTGGATCCACAATCAATGCCCATGGAAGCAGCAAGTCAAGAAATCAAATGATGCATTGCATTGGGCAAATCTGCTGCAAAAGACCTCTTTAAAGTGTTAAAAAGTAAAGATGTCACTTTCAGGACTAAGGTGAGCCTGACCCAAGCCATGATATTTTCAATCACCTCATATGTATGTGAAAGCTGGACAATGAATGAGGAAGACCAAAGAAGAATTGATGCCTGTGAATTATGGTGTTGGTGAAGAATACTGAAGATACCATGGACTGCCAGAAGAATGAACAAATCCGTCTTGGAAGAAATATAGCCTTGGAAGCGAAGATGGCAAGACTTCATCTCACATACTTTGGACATTTTATCAGGAGGGACCAGTCTCTGGAGAAGGACATCATGCTTGGTAGAGTAAAAGGGTCAGTGAAAAAGAGGATGACCCTCAATGAGATGGATTGACACAGTGGCTGCAACAATGGGCTCAAGCACAACAAGGATTGTGAGGACGGCACAGGACTGGGCAATATTTCATTCTGTTGTATATAGAGTTGCTATGAGTAGATACCGACTCGATCGCACATAACAACAACACCCCTTTTTCTTATGATATTCCTATTCTGCTGGATTAGTGAAACTATTTCGCTCTATTTGGATCAAAGTTACCAAGATTTTGTTTTTTTGTTAGCACTGACAATAATTCCAATTAGATACTCTGTCTACCATTTTTGCTACTACATTGGGCTCTTCACCTGCTGCAGGTGTCTGTCTCAGTGACAGTGATGCCCAGTTGCTAAGCTCCACCTTCACTGCCATCTATATTTAGGAAGGACCAATCAGCATGCCTGATATCCCTATTTGAAGTGAAAGTGGTAGGACCAGGATCCAAATGGACTCAGTTAGATCAGATATTCTCTGAAGGCACCTGAGGACGGGAGTTTAATCAGGAATCATTTGCTGAAATGTTGTTATTAGCTGCAGTTACTTGACAGCCGACTCATGAAGACCCCATATACAATGGAATGAAACACTACCTGGTCATTCCCATGATCTATGTGGATTGGACCATTTTGATCCATAGGGTTTTCATTGGCTGGTTTTCAGAAGTAGATTGGTAGGCCTCTCTTCCTAGTCTGTCATAGTGTGGATGCTCTGATGAAACCTGTTCAGCATCATAGCAACACGCACGCCTACACTGACAGAAGGGTGGTGGATGTGCAGGAGGTGCACAGGCAGGAATTGAATCCATATATATACATATATATATACAGATATGCATATACATGTACATTTTTTTCATTTACAGTTTCTTTCTCCCTGTGAGTAACAAAAAGAGACAATTTTTTTTCACAGTATTTTAAACCTATTTATTCTAATGGTATGTAGGGGACTTCTGCATATCCTGTCACAGCTGAATTTCAGTTTACACTACTCTGCCTTATGAAAACTTTTAATCATGTTTTATTTAGAAATCTGTTTATACATATTATACATTGTCTTAGGCTGGGTTCTCTAGAGAAGCAAAACCAGTAAAGTGTATAAATATATATATATAGAGAGACTATATCAAGGAAACAGCTCATGCGATTGTAGAGGCTAGAACGTCCCAAGTCTGTGGATCAGGGTAGAGGCCTCTCCCAAGTCACACAGCTGCAGAAGCTGGCAAGCCCAAAATCGGCAGGTCGGAGAGCAGGGCTCCCACTCACAGGCTGTGCAGATCGACAAATCCCAGGTTCGGCAGATAAGCTGACAGCTCAAGTCCCAAGAACGGGAGATGAGACGACAGGAAGCAGCCGCAGGATCCAGAGAGAGCAAAAAGCCAGAAAGTCTGCTTATATACAGATGCGGGCCACACCTCCAAGGAGACTCCCTTTCATCTGATTGGCTACTCACAGTATATTCAATCATAGGAGCGATTACATCAAAACACTGAGAATCACAGCCCAGCCAGGTTGACACACAATCTTAACCATCACATACATGAAAAATTACACATGTATTTTTTCTCTCTGTAAAAGCAATATTTTTGACTCTTACAATACCGTGCAAATAGTTTATGGCAGGAGATATTCAACTTGAATGACCTTTAAAAAACATTTCTGCATGAAATCTTAATCCTTTAGGTATTACCTACAGAAGTGATTTCCAGACAATTTCTTTATATTCAGAAAACAAACCATTCTACTAGATTAAGCCCTTATATAACTATTTCACTTATCTGAAAAATTTAAGTACTATAAGATATTATAAAATTGTTGGGAAATAGTCTAATCTCTTGAGATACCTGTCTATTTGTCTGTCTATCTTTGATTACATTTTTAGTGAACTGACACTTTATGGTAGCTTCTACAATGACTCAATACATGTGATCCAGTTAACTAAATACAATTTTGGAATCAGTTTTCTAAGTAAAAAATACTTGATTCTTAAAAATAAAGAGTAGCCAATTGTAGTATTACTAGTTATTCTAAAGTTATTTTACTTGATTACTGATTTCAGGAACAGGATTGTAGCTGGAATTTAGGTAAATATAACTTCAAGGTTAATAAGGGATTTTAAAAAAAAGTGTGATAATTTAGACAAGAAAAGCCTTATGTTATCTAGTCTAGAAGGTCTTCCTTTTAGTTAATTGGAAGCTTTGTTGCAGGAACCCAGGGGCAAGCCCTGAGAAAGGAAGAACAAGAACTTTCAGTGGAAAGATGAAAGTTCGAGACCTCCTCAGATATGGTAGCATTCTTCTTCTCTTCTCAGTAACAACTTTTTTTTTTTTAATCTGACAAATTCCCCATAGGATGCAAACCTTTCTTTGCTATTTGAAGCAGTACTTTAAAGCCTAACCAAAACCAAACTCATTGCCGTTGAGTCGATTCTGACTCGTGGTGACCCTATAGGACAGAGTAGAACTGCCCCATAGGGTTACCAAGGAGCGGCTGATAGATTCGAACTGCTGACCTTTTGGTTAGCAGCCGAACTCTTAACCACTAGGCAATCAGGGCTCTATTAAAGCTTTGTTGTTGTTGTTAGGTGCTGTCGAGTCGGTTCCGATTCATAACCTAATATTTACTGGGTTATTTCAATAAGCAAGGCTGTAATAGCAGCTGGGTATAGTATGGGTAATTGAAGATGGAAATGAGCTTGAAGCAGACTTTCTGTTGTCAGAAATACGTGCATGGTCATGACTGGAGACTTGTAGACCTAGAATGTCCCAGCACATACTTCAGTTTCTATCCAAATATACATGACTTTTTCATCACCATTAAATTTCTCCTAAGGCAGTTAAAGATACGAAAATTATGGAAAAGAAATTAGCATTAGTATACCTAAATCTATTTTTAGCTCATCATTTCAAGTACTCTCCAAACAATACATTTTCTGGGAGTGCTAAACATTTTTCCACTTTCTTTTTTAAAAACAATTTCCTTAACTTTTGTTATTTCTTCATTTCACAAGAAGCCTGTGATATTTTATTGGCTGTCTTAGAAAATACAGAGAAATCAAAACAAATGACAGAAAAACATAAAATTTAAAATGCCACCCATTAATCTACTATCTAGATAGAAAAAGGCAACACTGTTAATCTTTTGGTTTTCAACTTCTTAGTCATTTAGTGCTGATGTAACAGAAATCCCACAAGTGGATTGCTTTAACAAACAGAAGTTTATTCTCTCATAGTCTAGTAGGCTAGAAGTCCAAATTCAGGGCGTCAGTTCCAGGGGAAGGCTTACTCTGTCAGCTCTGGAGGAAGGTCCTTGTCTTCAATCTTCCCCTGGACTAGGAGCTTCTCTGCGCAGGAACCCCGGGGTCCAAAGGATGCGCTCTGCTCCCAGTGCTGCCGTCTTGGTGGTATGAGGTCCCCCCTCTCTACTTGCTTCCCTTTCCTTTCATCTCTTGTAAGATAAAAGGTGGTACAGGCCACACCCCAGGGAAACTCCCTTTACACTGGACCAGGGACATGACCTGAGCAAGGGTGTTACATCCCACCCTAATCCTCTAGCATAATCTAATCTTGCCCCATTAACCACAGGCAGAGAGTACGATTTACAACTCATAGGAAAATTATATCAATCACAAAATGGAGGAAAACCACACAATACTGAGAATCATGGCCTAACCAACTTGACACATATTTTTGGGGGACACAGTTCAATCCATGACAACTTCCAAACTTGTATTTATTTTAAAAATAAGCTCACACACTTGGTTAAACTGATATTTTGTTTTATTTTCTGCCATAGGAATCTGGAAGAAATGCAAAGAATTATCGCTTTTGCATTCCATGAAGGTAGCCAAATGTTGTTCTCCAAGATCCTTACATTGGAGCAGGGGATCATTTGTAACTTTTGTGTTGACAGACCAAAAGCAAAAAAGTTGCCAGGTAACCAGAAGGTAACCTCCACTTATGCTTTTGCTTTTGAAAAAAACCTAGGCTGAGAGAAAAAAAAGTAGGCCATCCTTCAAAGGAAAGATGATTTTTTAGTTTTTTTTTTCTGTTACTTGGAATTTTTTTTGAGGGGGGAATGAGTCAAAGGGCAGGTCATGAAGGGTAGCCAAGAGGGATTGCCAAAAGCTGTGGCCTTGGGAAATCAATCCAGAATCCCCAGCCACAGACTGGCAAGGAAGCGTGTAGCCATGAGCTTCCTAGTGACCATGACAACTTGGACAGTAAGTATGTCAGTGGTGTCCAGTGTGGACTGAAGCTAGAAAAAAACAAAAAGAAACCAAACCCATTGCCATCCAGTTGATTCTGACTCATGGCATCCCCATGTGTGTCAGAGTAAAATTGCTTCGTAAGGTTTTTTTGGCTGTAATCTTTATATGTTATGGTCAACTGTGTGGATCATAACAAATTATGGATAACATTGCAAAGAATGGGAATTCCAGAATACTCAATTGTGCTCATGAGGAACCTGTACTTAGACCAAGAGGCAATTGTTTGAACAGAATAAGGGGATACTGCGTGGTTTAAAGTCAGGAAAGGTGTGTGTCAGGGTTGTATTCTTTCACCATATTTATTCATACTTATGTGCTGAGCAAATAATACAAGAAGCTGGACTATATGAAGAACAGGGCATCAGGATTGGAGGATGGCTCATTAACAGCTTGCAATATGCAAATGACACAACCTAACTTGCTGAAAGTGAAGAGTGAAGAGGACTTAGAGCACTTACCGATGAAGATCAAAGACTACAGACTTCAGCATGGATTATACCTGAACATAAAGAAAACAAAAATCCTCACAATTGGACCAATAAGCAACATTATGATAAACAGAGAAAAGATTTAAGTTGTCAAGGATTTCGTTTTACTTGGATCCATAATCAACGCCCATGGAAGCAGCAGTCAGGAAATCAAACGATGCATTGCATTGGACAAATCTGTTGCAAAAGATCTCTTTAAAAGTATTAAAAATCAAAGATGTCACTTTAAAGACTAAGGTGCTCCTGACCTCAGCTATGCTGTTTTCAATCGCCTTGTGTGAATGTGAAAGCTGGACAATGAATAAGGAAGGCTGAAGAAGAATTGATGCCTTTTAATTATAGTGTTGGCAAAGAATATTGAATATACCATGGACTGCCAGAAGAACAAACAAATCTGTCTTGGAAGAAGTACAGCCAGAATGCTCATTAGAAGCGAGGGTGGCAAGACTTTGTCTCACATACTTTGGATATGTTATCAGGAGGGACCAGTCTCTGGGGAAGGACATTATGCTTGGTAGAGTAGAGGGTCAGCGAAAAAGAAGAAGACCCTCAATGGATGCAGTGGCTGCAACAATTTGCTCAAGCATAACTATGATTGTGAGGATGGTTCAGGACTGGGCAGTGTTTGTTATGTTGTACATAGGGTCACTGTGAGTCAGAGCCAACTCGACGGCACCTAACAACAACAACAATCTCTATAGAAGCAGATCACCGGGTCTTTCTTTCATGGGTCCGAACTGCTAACTTTTAGGTTAGAAGCCGACAGCAAAGTGTTAAATGCTCATGATACTTCCAAAACACTGAGAAGGGGGAGTACCCCTGCCTTCAGGAAATTTTATCTGATTTAAAGAGACAGAGAAATGTGATACTACTTACCAGCAGAGTATTACGGAATACAATAAATCCTTTTCTTCCTTCCTTCCTTCCTTCTTTTCTTTCTGGGATATGTGAAAGATTACCCCCTTTCTTACATCTGGAGGAACAGCCAGGCCTCTGTGCCTGGCTTCCCTTGCCTGAGGGGAATTAAATATTTTCTTTTTTAGAAGCCTCCCTGATAACATCCCCATACAAGTTTTGTTTAGGGATTCCTGGAATCTCTGAAAGAAAAGGCAGGAACAGCCAGAGATGGGAGGGGAGGAGCATGGTGCTGAGAAAAAGCTTTTTCCAAAAAGGCCCTGATGGGCCGGAAACTTGAATGGGCATCTGGGTCCCAGGTGTGTAAGTCACAGCGAAGAGTCAGGCTTGGCACAGACTGAGTGGAGACATAGGCCTCTGATTGGAGGGCATGGCCTGTGGGCAGGATAGGTAGACACTCAGAAGCTCCTTTCCTATTTTTGTTTCCCGTATTTTATATTGTCCTTTATTATGTGGAAACCCTGGTGGCGTAGTGGTTAAGAGTTTGGCTGCTAACCAAAAGGTCAGCAGTTTGAATCCACCAGGTGCTCCTTGGAAACTCTATGGGGCAGTTCTACTCTGTCCTATAGGGTTGCTATGCATCAGAATCGAATCGATGGCAACAGGTTTTGTTTTGTTTTTTTTTTTTGGTTTTATTACATAGAAAAGTAAGTTATGTGACAAGTCTCATTCTTCCAAGAATATAAGACAAAACTTTTTTTCCCTTAAAGAACTGCAATATTGTAACTAGTTTACTAGCTCAGGCTACCTAATAATCAGAGATAGGCAAATTTGAATAAAAATGAGATAACTTAATACATGCATCATAAGGTTGGAATGTATATCAAATACTATTTCATCATGACCTGTCTCAGGTGCTGTAAGAAATGATTAACAATAACAACAAATAGTCCTGGGCCCTGTCTAAAGGAGCTTATATTTTAAAAAGCTCTTATCATTTTTAGCATGAATTTGATGGAATTTGAGTGTTTTAGAGCAAACATAATAGTAGATTGGAGTCTTTAATGACAATACATTTTGGTTTTATAATCATAATAAATTTTAGGTTTGTTTTCTTTAATGATGTATGCATGCTATTTAGAATGTACTTTCTTATGTCTATTATAATAATCATATGAGAATATCACTGTGCTACTCTATTTAAAAATAGTTCAGTTACACACACATTGTTATAAAATAGTCTATAAAGAAAAAATATACACGTTTGTACAAAAGCTAGTAGTGGTTGTCTTTTGCAAATCTGAGGCTTGCTTTATTGGTGCATGTAACTTTGGTCTAGCTAATAAATTCATTTTTTCAGTCTTCCTGTTTATGCAGTTTTAGTCTCTTAGTTAAGATTAGGTAAAGTGAAATCTCTAGTATTGTAAACATATTAACTTGTGTATAAACAGGAAGATTCAAAGGAGGCTAGCTAGACCAAGGGCTAGAACTACTTATGAATTACATTCTTGAATTGGAAAAGAAAACACCATTAGATTGGGTGCATTTGTCAGAACAATCTCTATAGTTTTACTTTTCTCATTTTTTATCTCTTGACCATGGGAGAAGAATGAAAACTGTAAAATGTTCCTCAGTGAATAAAATCCTCTCTAAGAACAGGTGTAGAAGAGAATTGAAAACATTCCTCCAGAGCCAAGTCAGAAGTCAACAGGTGGAATTGCACTTTCACTCTGCTAAAGCAAACAGCTATTTGAAAGATTTCCTGCAAGGCCAAAAAACAAGACTATGAATAATTTGCAAGTTTGGTGAGTTAGGGTGAGCGTATTCCAGAGTAATCTTTTTTTTTTTTTTTAATATTTTATTGTACTTCATGTGAAGGCTGAACAGATAGTTTCTCATGTAACAGTAACACACATGCTGTTTTAGGACATTGGTTAACAACCCCACAACATTTTAACCCTCTAAATTCTCAACTTTTTTTTTTTTTTTTGGTGAAAATACACATAGCCAAAGATATGCCATTTCAAAAATTTTTTTACATACACATTTAAGTGACATTGACTACGCTCTTCTAATTGTGCTGTTATTCTCACTTAAGATGAAGGCTTACAGGACAAAATAGTCTCCCATTTAACAGTTACTACAAATGTTGCCCTATGACAATGGTTAACAATCTCACAACACATCAACAATATCCTTACTCTACTTTGTGTTCCCTATCATCAGCTTCCTACTCCCCTTCTGCCTTCTGGGCCTTATCACTGGACTCCTGTACCTCGTTACTCTCATGGTTTTACTGGGCTGTCCACTCCCAGGCTGAACAGTGAACCTCGGAGACAACTTCACCACTGAGCTAAAAGGGTATCTGGGGGCCATACTCTCGGGGTTTCTCCAGTCTCCTTTAGGCCAGTAAATCTGGTCTTTTTTTTTTGTGAGTTAGAATTATGCTCTACATCCTTCTCCAGCTCTGTCCAGAACCCTCTGTTGTGATCCTGGTCAGAGCAGTCAGCGGTGGTAGCCGGGCACCATCTAGCTGTACTGGACTCAGTCTGGTGGAGGTCTTGGTAGCTGTGGACAATTAGTCCTTTGGACTAATCTTTTCGTTGTATCCTGTTCTCTTCATTCTCCCTTGCTCCCGAAGAGATGAGACCAGTGGAGTATCTTAGATGGCCGCTCACAGGCTTTTAAGACCCCAGACGCTACTCACCAAGGTAGAATGTAGAGCATTATCTTTATAAGTAGTGTCATGCCAATTGAGCTAGATGTTCCCCAAGACCACAGTCCCCAGAGCCCTCCGTCCAGCAACTCAGTCCCTCGGGGAGTTTGGATGTGTCCATGGGGCCTCCATGACCTTTCCTTGTACAGGTTGTGTTAGTTTCCCCTGTATTGTGTACTGTCTCACCCTTCACCCAAGATACCACTTGTCTATTGCCTATTTAGTATTTTCCCCCCCACCCCTCCCATCCCTGGTAACCAACAAGGATTGCTACATTTTGCGTGTGAACTTTTTCATGGGTTTTTAAAATAGACGTCTCATACAATATTTGTCCTTTTGTGATTGACTTATTTCACTCAGCATAATGTCCTCCAGTTTCATCCATGTTATGAGATGGTTCACAGATTCGTTGTTGTTCTTTCTCATTGCACAGTACTCCATTGTGTGTATGTACCAGAGTTTGTTTATCCATTCATCTGTTGATGGGCACCTACGTTGTTTCCATCGTTTTGTTATTGTGAACAATGCTGCCATGAACATAGGTGTCAGAGTAATTTTTTTAAAAAAAAATTTACTGTGATAAAATATACATTGCAAAACATTCCGTTCATCTATTAACGGACACTTGGGTTGTTTCCACCTTTTAGCTGTTATGAATAATGCTGTAATGAACACTGATGTACAAGCATTGATTTAAATCCCTGCTTTCAAGTCTTTTGGGTACACACCTAGGATTGGAAATGCTGGGTCATATGGTAGTTTTATGTTCAACTTTTTGAACCACCAAACTGTTTTCTACAGTGGCTGCGCCATTTTACAACCTCACCAGTAATGGATGAAGGTTGCAATTTCTCCACATCCTCACCAACGCTTGTTTTCCAGAAAAGTTCACACTTTGAGTTTATAAATCCAAAGTTATAACAGCAGCAAAGTGCCCAGCAATAGCTATTGTTTGCTGCTTATTTGTCGTCATTGGTAATATAAGAAATGATGCTTAAGTCAGTGAAGTATTATTTTAAAATTGTATTTCAGTCATATGAATGACAATTTTTCCAGGTATTATTTATTTTGGTTAAATTAACAGTATTCTGGTACTCAATTTCAATGTTATTGGATAGATTCAGAGGTATGTATTTTGACTTTATAACAAATATTTTCTCCATGAAGAAGAAGTTTAAACTTGATATTCTGTGACCTTAGATGCCAGTGCATATTATTATTTAATAGCCTTCATTTTTCAGAGCAGTTTTAGGTTTTACAGAAAAATTGTACAGAAAGTACAGAGAATTCCCATATACCCACCTCAGTCCACCTACTGTTTCTCCTATTATTAACATCTTGCATTTCTTGTGGTATGTTTGTAACAATTGATGAACCAATATTGATACATTATTATTAACCAAAGCTCACCATTTACATTAGGGTTCACTGTTTGTACTGTACAGTCCCAAGGGTTTCAACAAATGCATAATAGCATGTATCCACCGTAAAGTATGATACATTTTCACTCTTCTAAAAATGCCCTGTGCTCCACTTATTCATCCCTCCTGTCTTCCTCCTCATATCACTCCCTGGCAATCACTGATCTTTTTACTATCTCCATAGTTTGGCATCTTCCAGAATGTCCTATAGTTGGGATCGTACAGTATATAGCTTTGCCAAACTGGCTCCTTCACGTAGCAATATGCATTAAGGTTCCTCCATGTCAGTGCATTTCATATTAACCAACTCAGGTATCTCTGTTGGTATATGTGTTTCTTATAAAATTATGGAAGGCATTTAAATTATTCTTCCTCCATTCTGGAAAATATTTATTATGTTTTCCCTAAGCACACTAATCATAATCTTTGTTTAATTAAATTTAGTACATGTGTGGGGCAAAGGATGATGGGTTTCTACAGACAGTTTGATGGTCCATTTAGGTGATGGAAGTTCAACTTATCTCCTGGTTCTCCATCTACTCCCGTCTTGTGTATATCCATTTCTAGCTAAGTGACCTTAACTTAGATGATTTTGTCTAGTGATCTGAGTGACAATTTTCTCCGTAATTATAATAGTCCAAAGATGAAATAGGTTGCCACTTACCCTCATTGTCTACTTTCCAAAGTATTGATGTAAGGAAAAATTATGTGCATTAGACTTAAAACAGAAATGGATTCCTCATTTCTGTGTATTTTCCCAACAAGGATGTAAATTATTCTGTTCAAAGTTTTTCTCTAAACTAGACATGGAGTTCAGTTGTTTGGATTGGCTAACTCCTATAGCAACATTCACTTTATTTTATTCCATTTTTCAGACAGGTCTATCATCCTGATGGTGTGATCCTATCAGCCAAAAAAAAAAGAAAAGAAACAAACTTCAGCCATCATTTGGAAATTTTCTTAGGTGTGGTACTTTTTCAGTAATCCTCATCGATGTTAAAAAATGTTGTCCTTGACAGGTGGGAGATTGAACACTATGTAAAGCCTGTAAAGTCCCAGATTTTTGCTTAGTTAGTTTGTCATTGTCTTTCAGACAGTGATGCATAGCAAGACTTTCATTGCCCTTGAAACTTGGCTCTTGAACTGTAATATGAAACAAACAGCTGGGCTCACAATAAGAAGTTGTGATTAAAAAGGCATCTTCATGAATAGAGCAATTGAAAATGTAAGCCTTCGCTTCATACATTTATGGTAATGCGCTGGGTCTTTACAGTAAATACACTGGGATGGCCATAAGCCTTTTCAGATGTGGTCATGGTTCACTGAATGTTGAGACCTGGTTCATTCTTGCACATAGAGAAAATAATGGTTGTGTGTGTGTGTTCAAATGAAAAGTATATAAAATTAATTGTACTTAAGATTCTGAATCAAGTCAAGCAATAGTGAATGCTCTGTGATAGCCCCTAAGATTTTTCTTTTTAATTTCCTGTAAGAAGGACAAAAATGCACAAAGAAAGCAATTGTAAATATGAGAGACTCCAACACGGGATATCTTGTTTAATGCTCTCTGTGTTCTTGTAATGGGAAATCAAGGCTCTTCTTATCTGTTCATTCTCTTGTTTCTAAATTAGAAAGAGGAAAGGAGAAATTTTGACCTGGGTCAGGGAAAAATGGGTTCCTCAGAGGCATTATGGGATGACAGCACTAGGCACAGGCATTCAGTGTAAAAATGGAGAAGGTTAAAAGCACAAGTGTTTATATATGACTTGTTAATTAGATTCTGACTTCTTGAAGTTGTGGCTTTTCTCTTGAGACTCTCATTTTGGATTCACTTTCTTTTTTCTCCCATGAAGATGGACAGGTCTTTCTCTTGTTTGGAGAAGACACTGTCTCAGTCATTTAGTGCTGCTCCAACAGAAATACCACAAGTGGATGGCTTTACAAAGAGAAATTTATTCTCTCACAGTCCAGTAGGCTAGAAGTCCAAATTTAGTGCATCAGCTCCAGGGGAACACTTTCTCCATCAGCTCTGGAGGAAAGTCCATGTCATCAGTCTTCCTTTGATCTGGGAGCTTCTCTGCACAGGAACCTCAGGTCCAAAGGACACGCTCTGCTCCCAGCACTGCTTTCTTGGTGGTATGAGGTTCCCGTGTATCTCTGCTCACTTCTCTCTTTTATATCTCAAAAGAGATTGCATTAAGACACGGATCTTGTCAACCTCATCAGTATAACCTCATCACAGTGATAGAATTTACAACACATGAGGAGATCACATATAATCTCATCCTAGTGGTAGAGTTTACAACACATAAGGACATCACAGCAGATAACACAATCATACAATACTGGGAATCATGACCTAGCCAAGTTGCTACACACATTTTTTGTGGGACACAATTCAATCCATGACAGACAGCATGCCTTTCACTTCCAGGCCAGTGACCCTCTGCAAAGCCCAGCAGAAAGACCTGGTTTGAATAGTTTAGACTACTGTTCATGACCTGAAGGAGAAATGCCGTCTTTGCTCAGCATGTTTTTCCTTAAATTCATTCTTTCTTGCTTCTTCTCTCTTTCAGAGTGCTACATTCCAGTAAGTTTAGGCTAGGGTGTGAGCAGAGAGGAATGGGGCCAAGGGAGCTACTTAGCCTTCTTCTGTGGAGAGGGAGGGAACTTAGGCCTGTCCTTAGCCTAGAGGAGCACTTTGCTTCCCCAATGTAGCCAAGATTGGTATGGCCCAGAGTTTCATATGTGATCAGTCAAAGCACCTTGGATGTCCTTTTTCTCTGTGCATGCACACACACACACACACACACACACACACACACACAATTTTAAGACATGAGAGACCCACTGGTGTGGGACAGACTATGACAGGCAGCCAGGGGAGGACTCAGGAATTCTGGCTGCATTTCTTCACCTTGGATGTAATATTACTATCATGTAACTCCCTGTCATAGAACTTTATCTATGATACTTAATACTTCCTCAACAGTAAAATTGTTTTACTCTTGCACATATTCAAGCTTTAACTTTGTTATTAGGCCGAAAACTATTTGGGGCTGGATCTATGTTCAATTCACCTTAACAATGCTCATACATAATAGCAATTCTCAAATATTTATTAAGTATATTGATGATTACACATATTGGAAATAGAGTCAGTAAATACATTTTATACTAACATTTATACAAACACTGGGGATATTGTTATGGTAAATTGGCAACTGTCTTTGATTTTGGTTGAATATTTATAGAGATTGAGACTAAATGCCCCATTAGCTACCAGCTTTTTTTTTTTTAAAAAAAACATTTTGTTATAGAAAATTAAAGACACACTTAAAAATAAAGAGTATATTGAGCACAATTTGTTCATCATCCAGTTTCAACAATTACCCATAAGTGAGCAACCTTACTTCATCTATACCCTACCAAGTCTCCTCAAACCAAATTCAGATTATTTGGAAGCAAACCCAAGACATCATTTCAGCTATGACTATTTCAGTATGTTCAACACTTTAAATACTATAATGCAAATCTTTTTATGTTCACTATGCAATATTCTTCAGAAAGAATAAAATATATCATAATGTGTACTTGAGTTTGAGTTAATTTTGTAAGTTTTACAAAGTTGAGTTAGGGACATTTAGAAGCTTACTCTCTATCTTATGGTGTGGCAGTTAGAATTGTGATGACTCAGCTGTGCAATATGACATAATGGAAAAGCTTAAAACACAAAAAAGAGAAGGTCCATGTGTTCATTTTCTCTCTGATTTGCATGCCAACATTCCAAAGTGGAATTAATTTTTGTAGACCAAGCTCAAGCTTGGTAATAAATTATGGTGACAAACATACCAAGTGACACCTAGTCTTGGATCTGTCACAGGCATCACTTTCAACATATGGAGCAATTAAAAAGTAATCCCCAGAGACTATAGTGAAAATCCAGCTGGAGACAGGATCATAAACTCTCCTGTCCTTATGGATACCAGTCTGCCAATCCCGGAGCTGGGTGCCCTGTGGCTCAGCTTGGTTGGATGACAGCACCATATTGCCTAAGTAACTCCTGCAATTCCTGTTCAAAAATCTCTTTGAGATGTCATCTTTGTATCTCCACAACATTCAGCACAGTGCCTGTAGGTGCAGAGTAGATCCTTAGTAACTATTTGCTGAATTGGATGGTGAATGGAAATAGGACAGCGCTCCGAGAGCTGAGCAAAAATGGACACATTGAAACATTTCATAAGATATAGTTTAAATGTTGATTTTTAGAAAACGTTAGCAGAAACAGACACATATTTTTGACATATGGCAATCAGCAAAAAAGGATGAATGACTATCTTTTAATATTAAAAAAGAAAACAGTAGCTGTCGAATCAGTTCTGACTCAGGGAGACCCCATGTATGTCAGAATAGAACTGTGCTCCACAGGGTTTTCAATGGCTCATTTTTCAGAAGTAGAGCTCTAGACCTTTCTTTTGAGGTGCCTCTGGGTAGACTCGAACCGACAACTTTTAGGTTAGCAGCCGAGAGCATTAACCACTGGCACCACCCACAGACTCCAATTTAATATTACATGGTAAACAATACGTGTATACTCTGGATACACTTACATAAAACAAGTGTATTTGAGATGTGTAATGGGTACATACTGACAGATGGGAGCCCAGCTCCAAAGCAGTCCAAGAAACTCATGTTAATGGATATAAATAGGTTCCCACTGGAGAATTCTTTTGGCAGAGCATATACAGAGATCACATTACCATTCACAATATTGCACTGGGAAGAAATAATGAAATAATTTGATACAAATCAAGTATATAGAAAAGTTCTCTGTGATCATGTAATCCGGGGGTACTTATTTAAATTATTCTCATATATATTTTATTCTTCAAAATTAATGGAATTATTATGGCATTGTTAGGAATGAGGCAGAGGGTGTTGAGATATTTAAGCAAAATACATAAAACTTACCTCATCAATCACCCTTCTTCCAAGTGGAATGAAAGAGTTATTAAATGACAACTATTCCATAAACATTACAGCCAAGAAAACCCTATGGGACAGTTTTACTCTGTCGCATGGGGTCGCTGTGAGTCAAATTAGATTCCACAGCACCCAAGAGTAACCAAGACCAATCAATATCTCCTTTTCTGACGAATCTGATGAACAATTCCTTCCATTTTGTGGAAGGAAGTTAGAAGGGAGGTGGGCAGAGACATGAAGGGTGCGTGTGTGAATGTAGCTTTTCCTCCTGTGATTATTAATAGTTCATGGTTATGCCGCTTTGAAGCTTTGGCTGTAACTAATATATTCCTAGGCTTATCAGCCTATGAGTACAAATACGGTCACAAAACATCAATACTGAAATTGGATTGGTTAACTGTTTATAAGTGGCTAACGCAGAAACTCCATATCCCTGAAAATGATTTCCAAGTTTTTTTGGAAACTGCTAAATCACATGTGCACTACTTGTACAGTATCTAGCCACCATATTTTGCTGCTCATTCTGGCGCTCCGTCAGCTTTTCTGCCTTCTTTGCTAGGCATAATTCCCTTTTGGTGTCTGCTTGTGTTTTAAAAGTGTCAAAAATGTCGTATCAGTTTGTGTTAGGGTGAAGAATGGCTCCTTCCTGTTGGATCTCCGCTGTACTAGTGGTGACTTGATGGCACACGACAACAACAGCAACAACAAAGGGGCCCATATCTGTGCTGGCTGGACTCAGGCATTTAACTTATCTAGTCTCTACATTCTTTCTTAAAACCCTCTTTTTAAACTAGGGTGCAAGCATGAGTGATGGAGGCTGAGATGAGTACTAGTTGAAGTAACAGCCATCATTCAGTACTCAGAATGATGGTACTGGATAAAGGTCACTACCTGATGGCTACTTTTCTTCTTAGAAAGAATTTTCTGAAGAGATTCATTTGCTTTCCTGAAAATAGACTTCTGTTGGGTCGCAAGTGTTTGAAGCCCACCTACCCAGCAGCTCCTCAGCAGAAAGACCTGGTGATCTGCTCCCATTAAGATTATAGCCAAGAAAACCGTATGGGGCAGTTCTACACTGAGTTGATGTCGACTCAGTGACACCTAACAACAACAACACATACGTTTAATTATTTTGTATTTCTTCTGGGGGTCTAAAATCCCCATTTAGTCAGTTGAAGATACTGGACTGAATCATTTCTAGCTCTTTTTGTAGCTTGAAAATTCTGTTTACTGTTGTAGAACCTTGCCTCTAGCTTCTCATTACTCTTATTTCTAAGCTAAAATGGTGAGCTTAAATTGGCCCATTTAATTTAAGAAACTCTTAGCTCCATTGTAAAATTTTAATAACTAGATGCTTTTAAATTTTAAAAATGTATACTTTTATATAAGAATAAAAAGCATTTGGAGTCTTTCAAATTGAATGCTAATCATATAATGAAGAGTGTTTGCTATAGCATTTTAATAAAAACCATAATGCTCTTTATTTTGAAGAGTAAGACTATAGAATTTAGCCATGTATTCTCTTTGGCATGGCGGTTAGGCGCATCCTAAACCTGAATTTAGGGAATGTACTCCTATAGGAAATAAAAAGACTTGGTGAAGTTGCACCTTAAAAATCCCACAACTACAGCATATTTTGGAAAGTACTACTAGTGGGGAGTAAAAGTGTTATGGGCAGTGCTTTGAAGAAGTGAAATGTAAGCAGTTGCTTCTGCCTTTTTACAAACATTTGTCTCACTCTGGAGATATGGCTGGGGGCGGGATGGGGTGTACATCAGCACTTAAGAAACAGATGGCCAAACTAATAGCTATCCTGGGGAGAGGCTGGATTTAGGACACATGAAAGCTGTGAAGAGGGGCCTGGCTCTATTTTGAGTCTACAAAGTAAATGCTAAACTATGTAGTGAATCACAGTCTTTTGGATGGCCAAGAAAGGCAGTGGAAATCATAGTTTTGGCATTAACAAGAACTCATGGGTGGAAGAGAGTATAGCTGGGGCCTATTTTTTTCTGGAACAATAAGAATTTAAGAGGATAGCTGGGTCCTATTGACTCCTTTCTGGAAGAGTGAGATTTTAGTGTATGAATTCCCAAATTTGTGCACCCAAGAAATTTGGATTAAATGTTTCTTATAATAGAAAGTTCCTCTATGAGGATTAAAGAAACGTGAACAGGATAAAATGCCAAAATTATAGAGCTGGAGGACATTAGAGATTGTAGCCCAAATGCCTCAGTCACACTGAGGCCTAGAATACCAACGTCATTCTGCAAATGGCAGAGCTGGTACTAAAATCAGGATCATATCTCTGTTAAATCCCAATGTTTATTTTCCAAAAAAGAGAAAAGATGACGGGAAGGGCATAACCCACCCATTTTACTATGTATCAATATGGAAACAAGGGCTTGTTAAACTTTGCGGCCAAATTCCTAGTTAGCTAATGTACTCTACTAAATATTTTCCCTCAATGAATGAAGTAAAGGACAATCAAGAATGTGAGGACTATATATTTGCCCAGGTCATCATATAATCGATGATAACTGGAAGCAGAAGAGTGAAGAAGTTAAAGTCCTGGGCTTTGGAACTAGACGTTCTTGGGTTTAAGTCCTGATTCTGCCACTTTCTGGCTCGGCTGCCTCTGGCAACTTTCTTGACTTTTTCTTTATAAGTAAAATGAAGATAATAAACACCTGTCTGATTTGTTGACCATTAAATGAGTAAATGCCTGCGAAGTTTCTGGCACAGAGTGACGCATTTCAAGTGCTCAAAAATGCTATTTAATTTTATGTTCTTAATTTTTAAAAATAAACTCTGTAAATAAAATACAACATTATGCAAACAAGTTACAAACAAACAAAAATAACTCCATGTAGTGTGATAAATGGCCTTGATAGGGTATTATGGGTATTTTACCCAGGCTTGAGCAAGAGTTTCAAAACCCAATTCATAATCTCCCCACAAATTCCAATTGATTCCTTTTCTAATGTTTCTTTCTCCATTCCCATTCCTTTCCCCTAAATCTCCCCAAATCTCTTTTAGTATTTCTTAGTGTTTTCTTAGGTTAGAAATGTAAGGCTCCACACAGACATGGTATTTTCTTAATCCCGGTCTTACAATCTTTCAAAAAAACAAACAAACCAAACCTGTTGCTGTTGAGTCGATTCCAACTCATAGCGGCCCTACAGGACAGAGTATACAATCTTTTAGCTGGGTATAATTGTCTTTGGGCAAGGTCCAAACTCCTTATCCTAGCAATCATGGCCCTGCCTAATTTGTTATTGCCTATTACCACAGTCTCGATTTTCAGTATCCACTGCCGTCGAGTCAATTCCGACTCATAGCAACCCTGCAGGACAGTGTAGAACTGCCCCATAGGGTTTCCAAGGCTTATAAATCTTTACAGAAGCAGACTGCCACATCTTCCTCCAGCAGAGCAGCTGGTGGTTTCAAACCACTGACCTTTCACTACCCTTTGCCCTGCCCCAATTTTTACTACTCTCCATACATATTATCTTAACTCTAGTCATTTAAATATTTTGCTCTATCTTGAACTTGGCTTGATCCAGGTATTTCCTCTCAGCAAGCTCTGGTTGTAGGCCGGAATTTTTGAAGCATGATCTTTGGTCTTCCTGGTTCTTCTCTCACTCTCTCATCTCTAGTATTTTATGCTTTTCTTCCTTTCTAGGGAATTCTTGCAGAAAAAGAAGAGAGTGTTTGGGGTAGTATTATAAGGGAACAAGACTACCCTTCAAAATATAACCTCTGCCCCTTTTCTCTGTTGGAAGATCTTTTCATAAAAGGGGAATAAAGACCAGTTTGTGAATCTTTGACAGCGGTTGCTGATTACATCATGATATCTTGCAGAAAATATATTTTTTAGCATTTTGGAGGATAAGAAATAGTAGAGAGGAATTAGAGGGTTGGAGACAGAGTGAAAGCAGGTTGGAAATTGTCAAAGAGGCACTAGAAGTTTGACACTTAGCAGGCATTTTATACCAACAGCTTTCTAAGGCAACGTCCCAAATAAAAATGTTATAATACATACGATATAATAGACACAAAATAAAATCGGGTAGAGTAAAATAACAATGTTGGTTTTACAACTTGTCTCTCTATCTTCAGTCTTATACTATATTTAAGAACTGTAACTTTTTCTGATATATATAAAATTATTATTAAATGGGTTATTATTAATTTCAGCACTTATGAGTAGTATTATCAGTTTCCAAAATATTAATATTAAAAAAACTTAAGAAATGCCCTATAGAATCTAAAATATGTGATGGCAAACCATTCCTATGAAGAATACATGTTGTTATAACTGAAAAGTGTGTTCTATGACATCTGCTAAGTCATATCTGAATCTACACAAAAGGAGGGCCAGCTCTATAAAATTCTGAAAGAATCAGTCCAACCAAAGCTACAAATTAATGTGACTAGTTGTTTTGCATTATGTGGACAAGAAAACAGAGATGGTTGACTGAAATCTGCTTTTTCAAACAGTAGGGTAGATGACATGTGGGAAGTCCTTGAGTGTTGGCTCTGAAACATGAAACCAGCTATACTGCTCCACTGGTCACATCCTACATCAATCCATGGCTGGTGCTGGAGGATCCTTGGGTCTACGTCTTAATCCACTACCCATTCTCATTTACACACTCTGGTCCTCTTGAGTCCTGATCTCTTCCTCCCACAGACATTACTTGAATGTGAAACCTGTCAATATTCTTTTAGAACTAAACCTCATTATTTCCTGTTAGTCAGAATGTGTGCTTGCCCCTTAGATTTTGTCATTACACCAAGTTGAGCCCGAGCCCCATAAGCCTATTGCAGTACCAATATTACCCTGCTCTTCAAATTCCTGATTTTTTCATACTTTGTATGTCATTCACTGAGCTTTCTCATTTAAGTTTCTCCTACACTCTTCATTGTACACTGTCACAAAATCTTTGCCCCTCCTCACATTTTTTAAAATTCTTTTTATAAACTTATCCTTAAGCTGTTTCTCCTGTCTGGAAAGCTTTTCTCCCATAAAACCTTTCCACTTATCAACTCTTTCACAGCCCAGACCAAATGCCATCTCTCCAAGAGGCCTTCCCAGATTCTCCCCAGATGAATTTAGACTTTCTATTTATCCATGAGTTTCCTCTACCATAGCACAGTATATGTATCTCTATTATCATGGTTTTGAAGGGCTGCCTTGCACCATTTTTTCAGTTTGTGTAATGGCTGTAGGTGGTTGTCTCCCGGACCAAGTTATTATTCTGAAGGGTTGAGGCTATTTCATTTATTTTTATATCCCCAATGAATCTAGCATAGTGTTTTGTATGCCACTGTCATTCAGAAAATATCTGTGGAATTTAATAGAAACAAGGATCAACATACGGCTGACCTATCAAATCTGATGGCTTGATGTTAACAGACATTTATTAGCTGGTGAACAGTGGGTGCATGGGTAGGTATGGATGAGTACTTTCTGATAATATTCTAGAATATTGGTTTGAGATGTATTGAGGGGAGTATAGAGGAAGAGGCAATTAGAATATTGCTACTTATAACCCAATGACATAGTTCTTTGTGTGTGTGTGTGTGTGTGTGTGTGTGCTTTAAGTGAAAGTTTACAGCTCAAGTTAATTTCTCTTTCAAAAATTTATACACATGTTGTTTTGTAACATTGGTTGCAATCCCCACAATGTGACAGTACACTCCTCCTTTCCACCCCGGGTTCCCTGTGTCCATTCAAACAGTTCCTGTCCCTTCTTGCCTTCTCATCCTGCTTTTGGACAGGAGTTGCCCATTTGGTCTCATATATTTGATTGAACTAAGAAGCATGTTCCTCACGTGTATTATTTTTTGTTTTATAGGCCTGTCTAATCTTTGTCTGAAGAGTGGGCTTTGGGAATGGTTTCAGTTCTCGGTTAACAGAGGGTCTGGGGGCCATAGTTTTGTGGGTTCCTCCAGTCTCTGTCAGACCATTAAGTCTGGTGTTTTTACGTGAATTTGAGTTCCGGTCTACATTTTTTTCCTGCTCTGTCCAGGACTGTCTGTTGTGTTCCCTGTCAGGGCAGTCATTGGTGGTAGCCCAGCACCATCTAGTTCTTCTGGTCTCAGGCTGGTGGAGCCTCTGGTTCATTTGGTCCTTTAGTCCTTTGGGTTAGTATTTTCCATGTGTCTTTGGTTTTCTTCATTTGCCTTTGCGCCCGGTAGGCTGCGACCAACAGATGTATCTTAGATGCCGCTCACAAGCTTTTAAGACCCCAGACGCTACTCACCAAAGTGGGATATCCAGCCTCATAGCTTTAAGACTTAATATCACCTTCTCTCTTCTTCTCCCAGTGTTACAGATTTGAAAAGATCCCAAATTCTTACCAAAGAGTCTTCTCCTCCATTTTCAAACACGTATGTATTGACAGGAAACATAATCCTTGTGTTTTTCATTCTTTAATATTAACATTCATAAAATATTACTTGAGCACAGCTTAACATCTTAGAACATTTTAAGGATTTGAAACTGGAAATCATTTCCCGAGGGAAAATTGAAACACTATTGTTTGTGACTTCTTTTCAAAATCTAGGACCCAGTGAGTTAGCAGATTCTAAGTTTGGCAAGACAATCTCTACTACTCCTAGTGGGAAGTATTTTGGTTTTAACTTCCTTTGGAAAATCTCCCAAGCTTGAAGGGAAATAAACATACTTCAAGAATCAAGGCTCCTTTTAGAAATTCAATTTTAAAATACTTTTTTTTTCAGGGACTTTGGCTCTGGCTCTTTAATTTTTTCCCCTCTTAATCATCATTTCATCCCTCTCTTGTCCACTGCCAAAATCAGCATTTTCCTGGGCTCCTAGGGATTTTAAACACTTTGGCAAGCGAAAGAGATTTGAAAACGGGTGGGAGAAGCTTACAAAGAGGGTAAGTGAGAAATGAAGTTTCCACTTCCTAATATTCTTGGCCAGATAGGTTTTCTGTGTGGGAGGAGAAAATTCTGGAATCATTTCAAGTACTGCACTGAGACTCAGACTCGTAGGGCTGGGCTCTTTAAAATCAACAAATATTTAGCATGTGCTGGGAACTTTAGTGGACATAGAACTTTTAAATCTCAGTCCATACTCTTAAAAAGCTGAGATTTAGTTGTGGAAATAAGATGCTTGCAGCTTTTACTGGCAATATAACAGATACGAATAACTCTAAAAACTACATAATTAGTTAGCAAATGTATAGTAAAGACAATAAGGGTTTGAGAATGAAGGTATCATTGGAGACTACATGGTGACGTGAGGGGTGATCTGTATTTTCAGACTCTTCTGAGTAGGAATTGGAGCAATCTAAGAATATGTCACAGAAGATGGATATTTGGACTAGGTTTTGAAGGATTATTAATAACGATAACTTTTGCCATTTGTCTACCTACTATACGTCCAACATGGTGGCATATGCATTATATATATATTCCCCCTAGTCCTAACAACTGTGCAATTGTGACTATTATATGATTTTATTAATGTCTGTGTTTGTATTGGACCAGAAGCTTCATGAGGAGAAGGATGGACTTTATCTGTTTTGGTTCATCTTTGTATCCCTAGGCCTAGCATAGTGCCCAGTACATGGAAAGTATCTAATAATTATTTGTGGACTGCAGATAAGACAACTAAAGTCCAGAGGCTAAATAATTTACCCCAGGTCACAGTACCAGTAAGCGGAGAAGCTGGAATTTGAACTTACGTGATTGCAAAGCCTAAGGTCTATTGTGGTGCAACGTTCTTAAGTGATGGCTGTGATATGAGTAGTTGGAGAGCAATGAGGAGGGCTTAACAGGTTAGAGAATAAGCATGAGAAAGAGGAATAACTAATAGGCCTACCTATGGCGGTGTTGTTAGGTGCAGTCGAATCTGTTCCAACTCGTGGTGACCCTGTGTACAACAGAACGAAACATCGCCTGGTCCTGTGCCATCCTCACAATCATTGCTATGGTAGTTATAGGCAAACTGGAAAACAGGTTGATGTTAGATTATGTAAAACTTTATATATCTGTCTCAAAAGTTTTTATTTTTTCTAAACTAATGGAAAATCATGGAAAGTTTTAATAATAGAAACATGATCAAAGCAGTGTTTTAAGAAATTCATGCAGCAGCTGGGCAGAAAAGGTATTGGAAGGAAGAGAGACTGAAAGCTGGAAGCCAGTACATAGTCTGTTGTAACAGTCTTAACAGAAAGTAATAGATACATAATCAAGGATAACCAGACGGCTGTATGTATGTATATGAGTCCTTTCTCAGACCACTGGAAATGGGAATAATGGTGGTATGCAAGAGATAATTTAAAGGAAAAATCTGTCATCTTCACGACAAGTTACGGGGATTTGAGAAAGGAAAAAATCAAAGAAAACTGTAATGTTGTGAACCTGAGTGATCGGAAAACTGATGGTGCTCTTGGGAAGGCAGAATAACGATCTTCTTAAGGGAATTCGGTTTTAAACCTATTACAATTGAGATCACGAATGACACATTCAATGGGAAGAAATTTAAATATTCAGGATTGGCACTACAATGAGGGGTCAGGAAAGAGAGTTATATAGCAAAGGCATTAAGTAACTAAAACTCTGGAAGTAGATGAAGAAAAACAAGGTTTGATGTAAAGAGCAGCTCCTTAAAAAAAACACGAAACAAATTGCTCCTTTTCAGTAAATGTTTTTATTAAACTATAACATAGTAAAATGTACAAAATGTATGTAGTTCAGTGAAGTTTTACAAAGAGATAGACCCATGTAACCCACAAAGGTCATGATGTAGAATATTGCCAGCATTTCAGAAGCCTCTGTTATAAGTAATCCACGCCCCCCAAGACCCCACGCACCTCCTCTGGCCAAAGGTAGCCGCTATTCTGATCTCTATCACCAGAATTGTTTTGGAACTTTATATAATTGAAATCAAATAGTATGTACTCTTTGGTGTCTGATTTCCTTTGCTCAACATCAGGGCTGTGAGATACATTGCTATTTTTGTATGTACTGTTAGCTCATTTTATTCATTGTTATTTAGTGTTCCTTTTAATTGCTATAAGCCCATTACCCATTGCCATCAATTCCTTTCTGACTCATAGTGAAAGAGTAGGACAGAGTAGAACTGCCCTATAGGGCGTCCAAGGCTGTAAATCTTTACGGAAGCAGACTGCCACATCTTTCTCTCAGAGTAGCTGGTGGGTTCGAACTGCTGACCTTTCAGTTAGCAGCCAAGAACTTAACCACTGCACCACCAGGACTCCTTTTAATTTCTCTCTCTGTATATATATATGTATATATGTAAGCCAAACCCATTGCCATGGAGTTAATTCTGACTCACTGCGACCCTATAGGACACAGTAGAACCACCCCATAGGGTTTCCAAGGAGTGGCTGGTGGATTCAAACTGCTGACCTTTTGGTTAGCAGAAGATGTAGTTCTTAATCCCTGCACTACCAGGGCACCTTTAATTATTATACCACAGATTATTTACTTGTTCTATGTTTGATGGGCATTTGGATTGTTTCCGGTTTAGGAATATCATGAGTAATGCTAAAACGAACATTCTTGACCATGTTTTTTGTTGCACATATGAATGCAACTCTTGGCATATGCGTAGGGAAGGAAATACTAGATCAAGGTTATGCGTATGTTCAGCTATAATAGATACTACCAAAGAGATATCCAAAGTTGTACCAATTTACATTCCCTTCATCAGTGTATGAGGGTTCTAACTACTACGTATCCTCACTAAGACTTGATATTGCATTTAAGGCTAAGTATTTCCGTCCATGCATTGTTTTAACTGTATGCCACAAGTTTTTATGTGTTATAATATTATTATAATTCTGTTCAAAATCTTTTCTAATTTGACCTATGAGTCATTTGGAAATGTATTACTTACTTTACACTAATTTGGAAGTTTTCTAGTTTTCTTTCTGTGACTGATTTTAGCTAAATCCTACTGAAGCCAGAAAACGTTCTTGGTATTATTTCAATCCTTTGAAATTTGTTAAGACTTGGTTTATGGCCCAGCATATGATCTATTTTGGTAAACGTTCCATTACATTGGAAAAGAATACGTACTCTGAAATGTAGAGGACCGTGTTCTATAGATGTCAATATGAACTAAAAATATAGTTCAAACCTTTTATATTTTCATGCATTTTTGTTTGCTTGTTACTGAGAGGAGTGTGTGAAAATTTTCCACTAACATCATGCATTTGTTTATCACTTCTGTTAACGCTCTTTTTTTTTCCTTCATATATTGTGAAGCTCTCTTATTATATGCAGACAAATTTATTTGTTATATCCGTCTGACGTATTGCATTGGGCAAATCTGCTGCAAAAGACCTCTTTAAAGTGTTTAAAAGTGAAGATATCACCTTGAGGACTAAGGTGCGCCTGATCCAAGCCACAATTTCAAGCACCTTATACACATGCAAAAGCTGGACAATGAATAAGGAACACGGAAGAACTGATGTATATGAATTACAGTGTTGGTGAAGAATATTGAATATACCATGGAATACCAAAAGAGTGAAAAAATGTCTTGGAAAAAGAACAGCCAGAATACTCCTTAGGAGTAAGGATGGTGAGACTTCATCTCACATACTTTGGACATGTTATCAGGAGGGACGAGTCCCTGAAGAAGGACATTATGCTTGGTAAAGTAGAGGGTCAGTGAAAAAGAGGACGATCGTAAACGTAGCAATGATTGTGAGGATGGCACAGGACTGGGCAGTGTTTTGTTCTGTTGTACATGGGGTCACTATGAGTTAGAACAGACTCGATGGCACCTAACAACAACATCCTTCTGTTAAAATGATGATTTTATAATTATGAAATATCCCTACTTGTCTCTAGTACTACTTCTTGTCTTAAAGTCTACTTTTTGTAATATCATTATATTGATACAAATTTTGTCTTGGTTAGTGGCTTTTTTCTAAATCTTATTGATTTATTGAGAAGCATAAAAGGAAATCTAAGTAAATGGAAAGATATACCATATTCTTGAGTGCAAAGACATAATATCATTGTGGAATAAAGAACTTGATTTGGCCCTTTGACTCTGGTTTCTGAGAATAACCCAAGCAGTCAAGATACTTCTGTCTTCCAAAATTTTGAGGAAGCAGGGTCTCCATACCTGGGGAACTAACTTCAGAAAGAGGGAGGGGTCGAATGCAGTCATGCATATGCATCGATTGGATCCATCATAACTATGCATTACTGCCTAAGTCATCCATATTCATTGAGGTCCCAATGATTAGGGGACCTGGGACCTTGGAGCACTCTCTTTTGAGGCCTTATTGATTGGTGAGAACATCTATGCATGGAGAAGTTGCTGCACTTCCCTTGGGACAATGGAAGCCTTGCAGCTCCGGGACCTCTCCTAGACATTGCTGGATGCATCTCTACGTTTGTATCCTTTCTGGTTATAATAAATGTGTAACTCTAAGTATAGATAGTCTCTGTGCGTTCTATGAGTCATTCTAGTGAATTATTAAACCCATTAAGGGCAGTGAGAGCCAACTGAGAGGCTGGAGTTTGCCTACTTGGCAGGGGCTGGCAGGACAGAGTTCTAACTTGTGGAGACCTGACTCTGGGCTGTTACAGTCAGAGAGAGAAAGTGCCAGGTGGGTGGCTGGTGTCAGAATGATAAAGTGGGAAAGTGGGGATAGGAGTTATCTTCACATTTTGTAAATTAGTCTTATGTTGGCTATTATTCAGACAATCATAAAAAACAAACTATTAGAAAAAATATAATCAAATTAAAAAAAAGGCAAAGAAGACGAAAAATTTTATAGATGAGTAAATTCAATCTTCAAGAAACATTTAAAATGTTCACCGTGTTCATTAGCAAGGGAAATTCAAATTAACAAATGAGATGTCATTTTACATCTAGTGGGTTGGTAAATAAGAGACAGAAAAACGAAGCCTACTTTAGCCTGGGGTGTAGGGAAGTGGATTCTGTCATGAATTGCTGCTGGACAATGTGTGGATTGTTACAGTATTTTAAGGAATAAACCAGACAGAATCTCTGAAAGTTAGAAACACATATACTCTTCCTTTCAGCAATTCCACTCCTGTGAATCCAACCCATAGGAATAAAAGAAATAAAAAGATCTGTACGTATGATATGTTGTTGTTTCTGTTCGGTGCCATCAAGTCAGTTCTGACTCACAGTGACCCTATGTACAATAGAACTCAACACTGCCTGGTCCTGCGCCATCCTCATAATCGCTGCTATGTTTGGGTCCATTGTTGTAGCCACTGTGTCAATCCATCATGTCGAAGGTCATCTTCTTTTTTGCTGACCCTATGCTTTCCCAAGCATAATGTCCTTCTCTAGGGACTGGTCCCTCCTGATAACATGTCCCAAAGTATGTGAGACGAAGTCTAGCCATCCTCACTTCTAAGGAGCATTCTGGTTGTACTTTTTCCAAGACAAATTTTTCTTTCTTCTGGCAGTCCATGGTATATTCAGTATTCTATGCCAACGCCACAATTCAAATGCATCAATTATTCTTCAGTCTTCCTTATTCATTGCCCAGCTTTCACTTGCATATGAGGCACTTGAAAATACCATGGCTTGGGTCAGGCCAACCTTAGTCCTCAAAGTGACATCTTTGCTTTTTAACACTTTAAAGAGGTTTTTTTTGTAGTAGATTTGCCCAGTGCAATACCTTGTTTGACTTATTGACTGCTGCTTCTATGGGTATTGATTGTGGATCCAAGTAAAATGAAATCCTTGACAACTTCAGTATTTTCTCTGTTTATCATGATGATGCTTATTGATCCAGTTGTGAGGATTTCTGTTTTCTTTATGTTGAGGTGTAATCCATACTGAAGGCTGTAGTCTTTGATCTTCATCAGTAAGTGCTCCAAGTCCTCTTCACTTTCAGCAAACAAGATTGTGTCATCTGCATATCACAGGTTGTTAATGAGTCTTCCTCCAATCCTGATGCTGCATTCTTCTTCACGTAGTCCAGCTTCTCGGAGTATTTGCTCAGCATACGGGTTGAATAAGTATGATGAAAGAATATAACCCTGACACACACCTTTCTTGATTTTAAACCATGAAGTATCCCCTTGTTCTATTTGAACGACTGCCTCTTGGTCTATGTACAGGTTCCTCATAAGCACAATTAAGTGTTCCGGAATTTTCATTCTTTGCAATGTTATCCACACTTGGTTATGATGCACACAGTTGAGGGCTTTTGCATAGTCAAAAAAAATATGATATAGGAACGGGATATTTGTTGTGAGATTGCTTGAAATGCCAAAGAACTGGAAGAAAGATGAATGTCCAGTAATAGGTGGATGTGCAAATGTGGGTGTATGAAATATTAGATACCATTTTAAAAAAATGAATAATGACAAAACCTGTAGTGTGTATTCATTTATCTGCATATAATCATATTATCACAAGGAAAAACAAAGACACTAGGATATTAGGATGGATAACTAATTTAAGGAAAAGGAGATTATGTAGCTATAAGGGAGAGGAAAGGAAAAGGGGAGAACAATGAAAAAAGTAAAAAAAAAAAAAAGACTGCATTAAAAACCCCACCAGTATATATAATATCTTATTTATTCATTTACTTAAAATTATATATACACACATGCATACACGTACTCATTTTTCAAAGTCAAAGCATAAAACTGTTTTCTGTTTTTAAGTAATTTGGGAGTCTAGTATTCAGATTACAATCCAAAGCTGAAACTGAACATACTATCAAATGAACTCGTTCATTAGTTTTAATGTACAAATCATTTTCTCATTTGAGCATCAAAAATTCACATTAATAATTATTTTTGAGAACATATATTTTCTAAGTAGGCTGTTGGTTGGGGGTGAATTTGCCCTGCATGTTTTCTTCCGTGGGGTTTTCAGTTGGAGAATGCACCCCAGGATTATCAATTAAATGAGCCTTGAGGTGTCACAATATTAGTTAGAGCAAGGACCGAAAACCATTCAATGACAGGCTTTTTGGTCAAAGAGAATGCGGTTTAGGCTTGAAGTTAAAGGGAGGTCTTCTTCCTCCTACATTAAATCTAAATCATAGAACAAGAACACTTAGGGATGCCTGTTGGAGGAGTGGGTTAAGACTATATAGGCAGAGCAGATGCCAGTTCTGTCTTCCAACTAGTTATACAGACCAAGGTCACAAGTCAGTCTTACAACTACTTTCTGAGAGTGGAAGGAGGGTGAATGGCATGCTTCCTCCCAGACTTTAGAAAAAGCACAGTCCAGGTTTGCTAATCACTTAGCACAGGAAGCAGTAGAGGAAGAAGGAGGCCACACCTCTCCTAAGGGTAAGAAGAGAAAGAGGAAGTGTCTGCACTCATTCTTGCTTTTGAGCTGCTGCAAGACTCCAACGGAAGACTTGGTCCATGGTTGTCAAACTCTGGATAGTCAGATTAGCCATTCATTCTTTCTTCTGGAGGTGCAAAAATGGGGATCAGAGAGAAAAGTCAGGGGCTTTCTACGTAACCCTCCCCAAAGTGAGAATAAGGTGACTTTTCAATCTGCTACCTGCACCTCGAAAAGTTGTCCCTGACACTTCTGATGACAATGCACTCTCTATTTCAGAAGAATGATAATCTTTAGATGATAGTCTTCAAGCAGTTTTCAAAATGTCCCCAGATAAAAGGAAAAGCATTTTCACCTTTTCTCTCATCATTCGTTCACCTAAAATGCGTGATTGTAATTATGCCAAATGAATGAGCAAGAAACTTCATGAATTACTTTGGAATACTGCCAACAGCCTTAACTAGAAGGTTGCCTTTGATCCTCCTGTGGACATACCATTCTCCTCCTATTTTACGCAGGAGTTATAGGCAAAAGTTTTATCATCATTATTGTCTAAATTGTGTAATTAAATAAGGTGTTTATACTGTGCTAATAGTTTGTGCTAACAACTTGGAACAAGTTTAAAAGGAACTTGGGTTGTTGTTTGCTTGGAAAGCTGGATAGACAGCTTGAGGAATTAAGTCTTGCAATCCTCAAAGATTTCAAATGTGTGCAGAAACATGTATGAGGATACAGACTGGTACATTTGTGTAATTACATCTGAAAACTTTCAGGTTTACTTTAATGCTATTCTTTTTCTGTGTGTTGGCATGAAAATATATATGTAAATATTTACCCAGTACTTAGTACACTCATAGGACAGTTCTCAGATCTGGGAACTGACAAATTAATAAATCCCTGACATTGATACTGCTAAGGAATCAGTGCACAATACAATCTACTTGTTTTGATAATGGAAGAAAAAGATAATACTGGTTAGCACTATCTGTGGCTTTACATGTGTCTGGTACTGTGTTTGTAAGCTGCCCTGGTGGCACAACAGTTAAGCTCTGGGCTGCTAACTGACAGGTTGGCGGTTTGAACCCACCCAGTGGCTTCACAGAAGAAAGACCTGGCGATCTGCTCCCATAAAGATTACAGCCAAGAAAACCCTCTAGGGCGTTTTTATTCTGTTACGCAGGGTTGCTATGAGTGGGAACCGACTCGACGACACCCAACAACAACAACTGTGTTTGTTGTGCCTGGGAGTCTCCACGTTTCTCCTCACCTGTTCCTTTCTTTCTGTACTTACTGTCACCCTCCCTTGCTTGGACTATTGCATTAGTTCCCTTACTGGTTTCTCATCACTAATTTTGTTCCCCTTGCCATCCCCACTGCCTATCACACAATCTCACTTTCTCCAATAAGACTCCTTAATGGCTTAATGCTTTTTTTTATTTTTATTTTTTATTGTACTTCAGGGGAAGGCTTACAGAACAAATAGTTTCTCATTAAACAGTAGTACACATATTGTTTTATGACATTGGTTAACAACCCCACGACATGTCAACCCTCTCCCTTCTCGACCTTTTTTTTTTTTGGTGAAAATATTCATAGCCAAAGATACACCATTTCAAAAATTTCTGCATGCACAGTTCAGTGACATCGACTACGCTCTTCCAACTGTGCTGCTATTCTTACTTAAGATGAAGGCTTACAGAACAAAATAGTTTCTCATTAAACAGTACACAAATGTTGCCCTATGACAATGGTTAACAACCTCACTACACGTCAACACTGTCCTTACTCAACGTTGGGTTCCCTATCACCAGCTTTCCTGTCCCTTCTGCCTTCCAGCCCTTGTCCTTGGACTGCTGTGCCTTATTAGTCCTGTTTTGTTTTATGGGGCTGTCCAATCCCCAGCTGAACGGTGAACCTCAGAAGTGACTTCACCACTGAGCTAAATGGCTTAATGTTTAACTACACTTCAAAAGATGTTTCTAACCCCATAATATGAGTTTCTAAGGACTGTGGCACATTGTCTCCCAATAAGGAACAATCTTCTGTTCCTTCACTTCCTAAATCTTAACAGTCAAGTCTAACTGATATTTTCTTCTTAATTTTCTTCACGTTTCTTCCGCTTTCCCCACCCCTACTTTAATTGCCTGGTTTCAGGCTCTCAAAATTTCTTACTTGGAATTGTGATTAGCAATCACTTGCTTCTAGTCTTTCCTATTTTATTCCATTTTACCAACAGCTAGTAGAATGGACTTATAAAACACAAGTTTGATCAAGTTGCTACATTAAAAACAAAACAAAAACCCTTCAGGGGTTTTCAGTAGTTTTCATGATGAAATAACTTTTTCTTTGCTTGACATCCTTAGCACTTGATGATCTGCCGCCTCTTACTCTCTAGTCTCATCTTTTGCAGCTACCCTCCTCGCCCTGAGCTATAGCCCATTCCTTTGTTGTACCTGAGATTTTTCACAACAAGACCTTGTTCGTGCTTGCCTGTATCTTTGCACATTGGTCTGCACCCTGGCTAGGATCCCCATCGTCTTTCTCTCCCTGCAATTCTTTTGTTTAATAACTCCTAGTTATTTTTTAAAACTTTTTGCACTTCTCCCCCTCCTCCTACCCCCTGAAACCTTTTCTAAGTACTTTTATCCCCAACTCCACATACAAGTCGCGTTGAATGCATTTTCCCCGTGTTCTCGCAGACGTGATGCTTAGCTCTATTGTAGCACTTAGCACACTGTATTTTAAATGCCTGTTTCCGAAAAGATCACATCTTATTTATCATCTTTGCAACTGCATTGTGCAGCGAATTGCCTCGCACAGGTAGACTCACCTCCAGGCAAACTTCCCAATTCTAGAATCTCCAAAGGCCATAGATTTCTGCTCAACAGCTGATTTTGTTCTCTTATTATAATTATTTTTTGAGACTAAGAAAAATATCTAGTTGAAGATTGAGGGGTCTGATCAAATTGTTTCCTAAATATTAGGCTATGTCATGAATTAGTTTTATCTAGAGGTATGTATTATTTTATTCCAACTTAGTATTTTGATTGCAAAGTAAGCAGGGATGTTTCTACACAGGTGATGCTGAATTTCTTTAAAAAGCAACATCTGTAATATTTTCACTGACCTTTTTCATAATCACTAGTGCCATAATTGAAGCTTGTTGCCATAGTGGTTAAGAGCTATGGCTGCTAACCCAAAGGCTGACAGTTTCAATCCACCAGCCGCTCCTTGGAAACGCTATGGGCAGTTCTACTCTGTCCTATAGGGTCAGTACGAGTCAAAATCAACTTGACGACAACAGGTTTAAGGGTGCCATAATGATGATGATGATAGTTTGGTCAATCAGTAGAATTAGCTGGAGAGTAGGCTTACGTTTGTGTTAAAAATTAGTTTTGTATCTGCTCAAAATTCTTTTGATTAGTCAACTAATTTTTAAGACTTTGCTGCATCGTTTTTTAGGCCCTGGGTTACTGGGCACATTGTATAATTAACATAACCGTGGGGGACCTTATTTTGTTTTGTTTTGCTTTTGATGGTCCAAAATTAAGTTGCTTTTAGTCACAGGATTTCTGTAAATACAAACTTATGTCAGAAGAGTTCTTCTATTTACTTTTTGATTCAACTCAGCATGTTTATTTAATCTGCAATGATTCAACTTACTGGCTGCTTTAGAAACTTGGAGTGTGGGTTCTCATGATGATGGCTGAATGAGTTGATGGTTTTGACCTGAATTGTAAAGCCTCTGACAGAAGGCATTTTTTTTTTTTCCCACTGCAACATTGCCTTTGGATTTTCTCTTTCTTTTCTGTTAGGAAGATACTATTGTTTGACCATAGAACCACTCTCATTTAATTTCCATTTCCCATACTTGTACAATTAGAATTGTGTCATTTTGGGTAAGTTTTCTCACCTCCTGGCTGTTCAAATCTTTTAGTCTGTTTCTAATCTTACCAAAATATGTTATTCATACCCAAACATGAAGTTTTATCACCTCCCTCTTTCTTGTTGCTTTTGATATTGCAGTCTAAAAGAGAATTCACTTTAGTGTGTATGTGTGTGTACATATCATAATATAGGTTCATACCAACATTATGACTCGAAAATCTCACATTTTTAAAATAGATACTGCTAAGTTCACCTTCTGCCCCATATTATATTTATACAGTAGGTGTTCTGGACCCTGCTTTTGTGTATTATATTTATCCATGTAATATTCTATCTTTTCAGAGGGAGCCCATTATTTAAATAGTTTGGATTCTGAATCTGTAATCCAATGTATTCATTGTCTCTTTTGACTTTGTATTACCTCTATGCTTTGTGAATGGACCTTCTGTAGTTTCATCAAAGGCAATGATGGAAATGGTCAACAGAAAGTAAAATACACTCTCGCAAATTGCCTCCCTTCAGACTGATGCGAATCCTTTAATTGGAATGATTCACTGTGGTCCAAACAGTTACAAATCCACCTAGTTGTCTGTACGCTCAGCCCATTTTTCTCATCTTTTCCTAAAAGATATCATGAAACACCGCAACAAAACCCTTGCTCAGAAGTTCAGGGACTGCATTTCCCTGTCAAAGAGAAAAATGAAGATAAGCCCTGGTGGCACAGAGGTTAAGAGCTACTGCTGATAACCAAAAGGTGAGCAGTTGGAATCCACCAGCCACTAACAGAGCAAAACATGGCTGTGGAAACCCTACGGGGCAGTTCTACTCTGTCCTATAGGGTCGCTATGAGTCAGAATCAACTCAACAGCAATGGGTTTGGTAAACCTATGATACTTTCTGGTTATTGCTCCTTTTTTGCTCATTGTTTAGAAACTAACTTGTAAATAGCCCGTACTGAAACCTGCCATCAAACCTACATAGACAGAGGATAGATAGTTGCCATCAAGTTGACTCCAACTCATGGTGACCTTTATGTACATCAGAACAAAATGTTCCCTGGTCCTGCGTCATCCTCACGATTGCTGGCATGTTCTAGACCATCCTTGCAGCTATTCATACAAAGCTACCATTTTCTAGATTACCTTCCCTTTTTGAAACACTGGAATAAATCTCCCAACATCCAACTCTTTTGCATTTTTTTTCTTTTTCATAATTTTAAAATTATCATCATATCTCCTTTTTAAACTCTCAGTTACTCTAGCTGGACTTGTCCTGCTAGGAGATTTAGTTAGTTGGGAGTCCTTAAGTGCTCAAATACATCCTTTCAGTGCAAGGGCTGCATCCCCCAGTGCCTAGCCAGTCCTGCCCCATAGTTAGCCCTTTTGCTGTATTGAATAGATGACTCTCTCCCCTTACATTGGATTTATTAAATTTGGTTCAACATCTTTCCATCTGAAAATCATTTTACTTGTTAAGATTTTCTGTAAATAACACAAAACACAAAATCACAGTTATTTCAACATGCTGCTGGAACATTTATGTTATCTAAACCAATAAAGATCTTTTCAAGTCGGTTTGAGTTGAATTTATGCAGCTTGTATTTAAAAGAGTGCTCATCAATTCAATTTAGTGACTTGTTCTGGGTTCTTGTTCTTTCTACTAGCCATGACCTTTTCCTTGTTTATTAGAATAAAACGTACGACTTTTATTAGATAAAGACAACTCTATATGTGCTAATCGAGTGCATAAAGTGGATGTGAAAGGATTATATAGTAAAACCTCTAAATTTCCATTGTCTGTTTAATGGTGTCACCAAGAAATTACAGAGTCTGTGTTTATATGAAATAAAGGATTGATTTCAACTTGGACTCAATCTAACCAGTTGCACTGCTGCCTCTTTATATCAGCACATAAAGAAATCAGAGGCAATAGATCAGAAACGTGGCTACATGCAGAGAGATGGAAAAAGTAAAATAAGACACATTTTACTTATTTCAGAGAATAACTAGGAGCAGGCATGTTTCCGAATGTTTTGAAGGAAATTAAAATCTAATTAAAATTTAGAAATTAGTTAACAATGTCTCTGTTCCATAGTATTTGAAATTTGAGTAACCGTGGAAAGTTACTAGGAATTCTCCAAGACTAATAAGAGTCCTGATATAATTAAGCACCCATTTCAGTCTAAAATGGCATGAGATACAGGGGAAGAGAAGCAAAACTAACATTTATTGAGGGACAATTAAATGCTAGTCACGGCCTAAATTCCTTTCATGCAGACTTTGATACTAAAAAGAAACAAGGCAGAGGCGTTTTTAAAGCTGTATCTGTCTGAAAAAATGGGAATATATTAGCAGAGTATTATTTATAATTATCAGAATATAATAATCTATAAATAGCTGTCATTTCATAAAGTCATCTGATCATTTGTCTCTATAAAAGGCCTAAATAAAGAACCCTTCTGGGTTCTAGCTGTATAGTCTTTGCAAGTTACTACATTCTCTGAGTATCAGTTTTCTCATTTGGAAACATTTGGAAAATAAGAATAAACTAGTATTTGTTGTTGTTAGTTGCCACTGAGTTGGCTCTGACTCACGGTGACAGAATGAAATGTATCACAGAATGAAACATTGCCTAGTCCTGCACCATCTTAAAGATTGTTGGTATGTTCAAGTGCATTGATGCAGCCCTGTGTATTTGTGTGCCTTCTAACCTAGGGGCTCATCTTCCTAGACTATATCAGAAATATGCTGTAGTGATCCATAGGGTTTTTACTGACTAATTTTTGGAAGTAGATTGCCAGGCCTTTCTTCCTAGTCTTAGTCTTGAAGCTCCACTGAAACCTGTCCACTATGGGTGACACTGCTGGTATTTGAAATACTGGTGGCATAGCTTCCTGTATTGTAGCAACCACAGGCTACCACAGTACAAAAAACTGACAGATGGGTGGTGAAAAAATAGTGTTAATATATGTGAATATTAATGCTTGTAAATGCCTTTATATGATCACTGGTACATAGCCTATAGTCAATAAATAATAGCAACTATGGAGATGTTGACGATAATCATGATGATCATAATAACGTACAAAAGCCTAGACAAGGTAAACACTTCCGGAGCACTGAGGTTGGGTTCTGGTACCCTGAATGAAGAGAACTGGTCTACAGTAACCCTTACATTCCCATCTGAGCAAAATAAAATACTTGCATCATTATATCTTAAGAGTAAATCTTAAAATGTAAAGTCCTAGGTTCACAGTACTAGTGAATCAGAATCCTTAAAGGTAGAACTCAGGGAACCTGCTTTTTAACCATGCCTCTTAAGAGGTTCATGATGTCCATTAAAATATGAGACGCTCTTCCGAATGAGTGACACTATAGCCATTCAAGGTGGTAAGGATGTAGGGGGTGGAGGGATTATTGTAGTTCACGATTTCTTAATTTACCTTTGAAGATCACTCAGATTATTTTAACATCACCAGGTGATAATCTCAGAATAGTTTCAATTGCAGTAATGTTATTTTTCAGTATTCCAAGTCTGACTTAAACATATTTTGCAATGAGAGCACAATCTTAATTTACTAAAAACGTATAACTACGCGGAAAACATTAAACTTTGTTTTTAATGTGTGCCAAAGCCTTGGTTAACGATTATATATCCCAATTTAACTTTCTCTCTTTTTTCCTTTTCCTTCCTTTCTCTTCTGTTTTCTTACAAATGTGTTTTTTCTCATAGTGTAGTGCTTTATTGTGATCAGTAGAGGGCACTGCGCTCCAGCGAGTCTGGAATCAAGTTACCTAAAAGAATCTGCTGATCGAATTCAAAGAAGTTAGATTAAAATAAGCTCATAAATGTTGTTACATACCTCATGTTACATACATGAATGCTTACTGAATTGTAATTACACGAACTTGTTCTGATCACGTGGCTCATAAAACTAACTTCGTTTTGATAGCTGTGTTTAACAACATACCCTTTTCGAGAATTTAATCCTGTCTTTTCTGCCCGAAATTCCTGAATATGATACTCTTTTAAAATAGGACAAACTCTATTCAAGCAACTGGCCAAGAGTGCCTCAACTCCTTCCGAAAACCTTGCTTTATTGGTCTATTCCACTGTGTAATTGTTTAGTTTAACTTGATAAACATGTCAGTTTTTCCGGGATAATTAGGTGAATAAACAAAATGTTCAAAAAGAAATGGAGCCAATTAGACTCTTTATCAGAGACATACACAAAAAACTCTTTACAGATGGATGGACTTTTCCTTAGAGATTTGATCCCAAATTAGAGTTACTGGAATTTACAAGGGACAAAGGAGCCAGCTTTCCTAAATATAGCAAAATCTCAATTATATGGAGAGGAAAGCAGATAAAAGAGACAAACTCCCACATGCCTCAAAATTCCCCCTTGGGTTGGAAATGCAGAGACCTGTGTTCAGTAAGAGCATAACTTTATGCCCCACCTACTCACAACCACTTGCAAGCAGGTCAGGCAACTGGAAGAGGTTGCTCTGTGGCTGTGGGTAATTTTCTTGGAGTTAACTCAAGGTAGACATGTGTCTAACATTTATTTATGTTATTAAATATGTTGCCATGCATGTTGAGGACATTGATGTATTGAATTGACTGAGAGTTCAGCAATTGTTTGTCATGAAACTAGCAGTCCATTAATATATCCGGCATGGAACAGTTCTACTCTGACACACATGGGGTTGCCACGAGTTGGAATCGACGGACTGCAAGGGGTTTGGTTGGTGTTGTAGAACTTGATGGGATGTTTTAAGGAGTATTTAGTATCCCATCTTTTTTATTCTATTTCTTATTTTTGGTTGTTGAAAATAGAATCATATTTTGAGTACAATTTTTATCTAATGTTTTATGTTATTCTTTGAAAAGATATTGAGCCCTTGGTTAAGTGATGGCTCATGTCACTGTGATTCAATACTTGGTCCTATTAGCATAGACTAAAAAAATAGGTTTGTTTCTATTTGAAATCTTCATAATGTAATTCCGTGCTAACAAATACAATGAATAAAATGTGTTCTAATATATTTTTTTCCTCAGTTCCTGCCACTTCTTTTATAGTTCTCCTAATTATTATTCTCTATGAAGTCTAAAAAAAGAATCAAAATGAAAAATCTTTGGAATTAACAAAATATGTTTCTAACTTTAAAATTTTCCCCCCATGATTACTCCCACTTCTTTTACCCTTTATGCTTGTGTATGTGCTCTAGAGTTCTCCATTCTTAGAGAGCTTCATTTGGAGTGGTAATAGAATATGTTCCAGAAAAAAATTCCTTCCATTCTGTAAAAATAGCATCTACACTTCTATATATTTCTCTCAAGATTTCTTCACCTTGTTCCCAGTCTCGTCTGTATTTCTCTATTTGCTTGTCTCAAAGTCTTAGTATAGTATTAAAATCCTTTCCATTTGTCGTAACATTTCTCGTGATGGACAACCTCAGAACTCTGTCTCTTAGGTGCCATAGCAATGGGCTTAACACAGCCACTCAAAGTCTCTCATGAGATTAATCCAGCATGCAGTTAGGATGCTAAACTGTCCTTTGACGTGTAGACATTAATAAGTGGGCAGTGTATAAAGCCTTATGTTTCCATTTTTCAGGGGATTTTAGGGAGTAACATCTAGGGACATGATCTACGCTATATATTACAAATATTGCTTGAAGTAGGTTGTAGATTGCTGTAAGAGAGTCTTCACGTTTGAGACTGGTGTGTGCCAGGGGATAATGATAATCTGAAAGACAGAGTGCCTGCCTTTTTTCAAATGGTTTTCTTCCAGTTTCAACTCTCTAAAGACCCAAACCTAAGCTAGTGGTTCGGGGACACATTTTCCAAAGAGTCCCTAAGTATATCTTTGTGATAATATCTTTGTGATATTTTGAGATACCTTTGTGAGAACTTAAAAAATTTACTTTTCCTGTTTTTCTTTTTTATATAAAACAGCTATGTTTTGAATAGAAATTGAAAAATAGAAAAATATCAAGAAATAAATAAAAATCACCCTAAATATCAAGACCAAATAAAACCCTATTCAAGAAATACTGAAAAGTTTGAAGATATTATAAAAAATTAACCTAAATCTCAGTATTTGAAATGACCATCATTAACATTAGGTAAAAATTATTCCAGATATTTCTTTATGCGTATATATAGCTGGATAGGTAAATGGACAGAGATGATATTATAAAAATGTGATCATACTATAATTTTGTCTTAAAATAACGAGTTTACATTTAATTTTGCTACAATTGAAAAGCAGAAAAAAATGAAGTGAAATTGAAGAAGTTGCTACATTTCACTTCACATGGAAGGTTTCTTACTACAAAAGACACTGAGATCTAAATAATTTCTAGGATTTTATAAATACATGCTTTCAGAAACCTATGGAAGAAACTCAAGTTAAGTTGGCAATTTATTGTAAATTATAGGCTTAATAAATTGATCTTAACTTTTTTTTTTTTTAAATCTTGTAGCTTTGGAATGAATTCCTAATTACATATGGATTAATATGAGACGCTCCTTTTTTAAGAGACAGTGCTAGTAACATCATATAGGAAAAGGAAGACAGGTCTTTCCAGCATTATGAACAAGTGCCAGGTGTGTGTAACATTTCAGAACCCATATTAGATAAGATGAACAGACTCTAATTTGTTCTTCCCTGTCTCAGCTGCCAGGAAAGTGCTTTGCACATGGTACCACTTGCTCTCAAATCGACCCTGACTCATGTGTGCCAGAGAAGAATTGTGCTCCATATGGTTTCCATTGGCTTATTTTCTGGAAGTAGATCATCAGGCCTTTCTTCCCAGGTGCCTCTGGGTGGACTTCAGCTTCCAACTTTTCAGGTAGCAGCCAAGCGTGTTAACTGTTTGCACCACCCAGGGACTCCCAGTTGCTGTGGAGTCAATTCCAATTCAATCAAGGCTGAAATGAATTACAGCCAGAGAGGGATGATATCTGAATTTTGTTTCCCTATATGATTTGTATTTGACCACTATCTGGTCTACGGCTAAATCCAGGAAGGTCCCGAGATGTGGTGTGGTTTTCCTCACTGGACAGTGGTAATAGAGCCACGCTGTTGACATTCCATCAGACAAAGATAATCATGAGTTAAATAGCAACAAAGAAGAATGTGGCTCCATATTACAGTTCATCTGTACAGACCCTTTGTGCAGAGAGGGGGTAAACAACACAGGGAAGACAGAGAAAAAGAAGCATCTGGACTCAGATATTATCCAGGCAGCCCCTGAAATCTTGCAGGCAACTGCCTCCCAGGCAATCTCTCAAAATAGAATCTGCCAACAGTCAGGGAAGTCAGCAATCACTCTCTGGCCATAGCAACTGGGTTCAGAAATCAAAGAATACTAGCCATGCTGTCACAGGTTTTTGTATCCTTCCATGCTTGTTTGAGATGGCAAGTATTAGCAATTTAGCATTGTGTCCTCAGGGCTTTGCTGAGGAACAGAAGATTTTTATCACACCAGCTGGGAAGTCCTGCAGGAAATCACAAATCCTCTCCCCCAAGTGGTGCTAGGGGATTCTCCAATTTAAAAAGTAAAAACTAAAAACTTTTTTTTGGAAAAATTTATAAAAATAGACTTAAAAGTCGAATTCCTATTTCCAATAGCAACATTGCTAAGTTTGTTATATTCATGGTTTAATTTACAGTGAGATTGAGCTGTGAGCAAATGTCATGGGTGGAAAGATCAACAGTATGGCTTCTGGGACGCGCATGCCTTAATTGTATTATGTGGGTAATTGCATAACAACGATGCAGTAATGCTACTGAACAAACAGCACATTGTCTGTTCAGAATGAGGAAGTAAACAGTTTCCAGCGTTGCCATCACAAGTTCCTTAAACGCTTATTGAACTTATAGAGACATTAGATTTTATAACTTTGCCCAGAGAGTTGTATTCATCTACTGGAGAAACAAGCAAAGTAGAAGAGAAAGTAAGAATTGAACGACTTGCCTTATTCCACTTCTGTGATGTACTCCTTTGTGTCCCCCTTTGTACTTGTATAATTGGAGGGTCAGATGTTGAAATCGGACTAAGTCAAAATCTATATTCAATCTTCAAATCATTTAATGAATATTTATGGAAAAACCAGGTGGAAAGGCAACCATCTCCAAAGATGAGATATAAGTGATGTCAACCATGTATTTTAAGCTTTGTTAAGTGACTACTCCCATACTCATAGGAGCTCTGAAAATTATTCTCGAAGGTGGTTCTTTTCCCCGCCCTGGGTAGTATCTTAAGCTGGGTTCTCTAGAGAAGCAAAACCAGTGAAGCATGTATATATATACCATATGTATATGGATATATATACTATGTGTGTGTATATATATATAGAATATATATACACATAGAGAGAGTTATGTATATATACACATAGAAAGAGAGAGAAATTTATCTCAACGAAATGGCTCACATGGTTGTAGACTTGGCAAGTCCCAAGTCCGTGGATCAGGCATCAGGCTGGGGGCTTCTCCTGAAGCCCAAGAAGCAGGTCAGATGGCAGGCCTCTGGCTCACAGACTGCAGTGGCCAATGAATCCCAAGATTGTCAGGTAAGCGCTAACTCAAGTCCCAAGAAATGGAGGTCAGAGGATGATGAGCCAGATGCAGGATCCAGAGCAAACAAAAGCCAGTGGACTTTGCAGAAAGTCCACATATATTGGATACAGGCCAAACACCCTTTCATGTGATTGACTGCTCATAGCAGATCTCATTTTGGAGGCGATTACATCACTACATAACTGCCAAACTATATCATAACTGCCAAACCGCTGAGAATCATGGCCCAGCCAAGTTGACACACCTTAACCATCACAGGTAGTTTCTCGTCACTCAGGTGCTACTCAGAACTCAGTCAAAGACTCAAGGGAGACCTTTGGCAAATCACCTGAGCTTTCTCACTCTTTGTGCAGCTTTCTTCTCTCCAGAACTCATAAAGGAGGGTAAATCCAGTCCTGTTACTCCATCTTGGTTGGAAACAACCATGTAGATTCTATAAAACATTCTGGACTGCTGTCTTCATTAAAAATTGCTAGTAACTTCTGAACACATGATATCTTTTATTCTGAGGACTGTATACAAATTCTTAAAGTACTTCCAGTTAATGTTAATTAATTGTTTGACTGGATACTGCCTGGTTGGTTCTAGTGCATACTAAGTAATTAGTTTACCACGTTCAGCATGCTGTGCTGTGTGCTGTCGAGTCAATTCCAAGTCACACTGACCCTATAGGACAGAGTAGAACTGCTCCATAGGGTTTCCAAGGCTGTAATCTTTATGGAAACAGACTGCCACATCTTTCTCCAGCAGAGTGGCTGGTGGGTTCAAACAGCCAAACTTTTGATTAGCAGCTGAGCGCTTAACCACTGTGCCACCAGGGTTCCTTATCTTCAGCATAGGGAAGGCCATTGTCAACACAGATGTCAGGTGGGAGTTGGCAAGTCTCAATAATGGTACTCCAGGTGTCTCTGGAGCGTTAATTATCTGCAGGTTGGTGATTATGATGGATAGCTTTGCTCTTGGATTAGACTTCTCACGTAAATAAAATAAAATCTAATTTGCAGATGAAACTTATAGATTTGCATTATAAGTTTTCTCTCATTTCTTTTTCTTTTTTTGAACTGCATCTCTGGTGCACAAAGTGTGGGAGTTACCTCTAGGTTATGCAATGATTAGCACATCTATGAGTGTAAGTGCAGATTGCTTTATTCTAGACCGGCGCTTTGCCTAATCCAGTCTTCAAAATAAGTCCTGGTTCACATAGAATAAAATCAATTAAAAAGATCCTGGTACCATAAAGTTGAATAAACTTTATGTTTTGTTCAAATTCTCTGTCTGATTTCCATTGGAAGCCTTCCTAAAATGTGTTAAACTTATCGGTGGCAAACAAATATCTCTATGTGTGTGTTTATTGTGTTGAAAATGAAGACATTAGTAGCACAGAAAACATGAATGGAAACTCTGCAAATCTGGTGAACTTCAACCAATTTTAGAGGGAAAAGAATTCTCCAAAATAAGACACAAAACTTCGTAAAGTGTGGCTATGTGTAAGTTGGTGTCTAGCAAATTTATAAGAAATGGGAGAAACGTATTATCGCTACATCTTTTCTGTAAAAGTGCTTTCAATGACCCTTGTTACTGGATGAACTATGATCATCTAAACTGTCAAAGTTAGTTTTTATACCCCTTAAACAAGGCTGCCATTTGGGAAACAGAAAATGCAAATGTGAAGAAATAGCCAGTGAAAAATACTTTTGGGTGAAGTTAGGCGACAGGGGAGCAGATTCAATGACTATCCTCAGAAGTCACTTATGAGGTAATCGTGTTATAATTTCCCTAGTGGTTTAACAAATTGTCTCTTCATAAGCATTTGTTTTTAAATTACTAAGTCTCCAAATTACTGAGGAGAATCAGATCATATTTTGGTTAACCTTGATGTTAACCATGATAAAGCTACTTAGTGCTAATAGATCTGAAAGATATAATTACTTATTTTTTTTAACTACCTATCATCTTTATGAATTCATATATTCTTTCTTTCTATTTTTTTTTAAGGTTAACCTTAAGTCCATTTTGCTTTTTTAAAACCTATCTCAAATAATTCAACTATTAATGATACATTTTTGTTTTCAAGTTCTTACAGTACTTAAGGTTATCTATTTAAGTGTTTGATTGGATACTGCCTGGCTGATTCGTGTTAAGTGCTTAAGTTTTGTAATCTCATTTACTCCATTTCTTGAACGTAGGGCCCCTATATTCCTCTTTTATATTTTTCCCCTATTTCTCTTAGAACACTGCTAAGCTAAGAGCAGATGCTTGATAAATTCTCCGTTGTCTTGAAATCAATATGAAGTATTTAAAACTGGATATATCTTTCTGCCCACCACCACCATATAATCACTTTAATGGTTCAGAAAACTAAGACAGGGAATAATTGCTTGTGAAGGAAGGGCCACACAAGAAGTTAGGTATGAAACTAAAATTGGACCTCAGTGTTTCAAAGTTATAATCCTAAACTCAAAACAAAGGCCGCACAGTTTCCATCTATATAATTAGATCAAGAAAAACAATCAGAAAAGTAAAGCTGATCTTATCCTGAAGAAAAGTTTGTGACTGTGTATTCTTTCTAGAGAGTAAAGACTATGGAGCTCATAAAATGTCTCCATCCCTTGCATGGCTGGAGACCCCAACAATGTAAACAGTCATTTTTTTTTTCCCTTCTGAATTTTATTTTTTGCTGAGAATATATACAATAAAACATATGCCAAGTCATCAATTTCTACATGTACCATTTAGTGATATTGACTACAATCTTTGAGTTGTGCAACCATTCTCCCTCTTCTTTTCTGAGTTGTTCCTCCCTCATTAATATAAAATCACTGCCCTCTAAGGTTCCTATCTAATCTTTCAAGTTGCTGTTGTCAGTTTGATCCCATATAGATAGTTTTTAAAAGAGCATAATGCTCAAGGCAGACCTTTTTCACTAGTTAAGCTAAACTGGTTGCTATATAATTGACTTGATGGCAATAGATGTTGGGTATTGTTTGTTTTTAAGATGACCTTCAGAGGATACTTTTGGTTTAAGGTTTAAAGATTATCTCAGGGCAATAGTTGCAGGGGTTCATCCACCCTCCATGGCCCAGAAAGTCTAGAGTCTGTGAGAATTTGAAATTCTGTTCTGCATTTCCCCCCTTTTGATCAGGATTCTTCTATGGAATCTTTGATCATAATGTTCAGTAATGGTAGCTGAACACCATCCAGTTCTGGTCTCATGGCAAAGGAGGCAGTTCATGGAGGTAACTAATGACACAATCCATATCCTCCTCCTATTCCTGACTCTCCTTCTTCCTCTGTTGCTCCAGGTGAATACAGACCAATTGTTGTGCCATGGATGGCCACTTGCAAGCTTTTAAGACCCCAGGCACGACACAACAAACTAGGAGGTAGAACAGAAGCACTAAAGATGTTATTAGGCCAATTAACTGGGATGTCGCATGAAACCATGACCCTAAACCTCCAAACCAAGGAACCAAATCCCGTGAGATGTTTGGTTGTACATAAGCAACCTCAGCAGCTACTCTTTTTTTTTTTTTCGTTGTAAATATACCTATCACACAACTTCCAATTCAACTTTTTACAGGTGTACAACTTATCAACAGCAATTACAATAATCTGCTGTGCAATCCTACCCCTTATCAATGTAGTTTTTCCAACACCATTAACTCCCCTTTTTCTCCTCTCTCTCATCCCTGGTAACCACTAATAGACTTTGTTCTCTATACATCTGCTTTTTCTTGTCTTTTTATATAAGTAAGGTCATACAATATTTGTCCTTTTGTGATTGACTTATTTCACTCAGCATAATGTGTTCAAATTCCATCCATACTGTAGCATGTATCAAGACTTCATTTCTCCTACTGGCTGAGTAGTATTCCATTGACTGTATGTATCACATTTTGTTTATCCATTCATGTGTTGATGGGTGTTTAGATTGTTTCTGCCTTTTGTCTATTGTGAATGCACTACAATGAACATTGCTGTACAAGTCTCTGTTTGAGTCTCTGCTTTCAAGTATTTTGGGTATACACTTAGGAATGGAATTGCTGGGTCATATGATAGTTCTGGAGACCTGGTGGTGCAGTGGTTAAGAGCTATGGCTGCTAACCAAAAGGTCGGCAGTTTGAATCCACCAGCCATTCCTTAGAAACCCCATGAAGCAGTTCTACTCTGTCTTATAGGGTTGCTATGAGTCGGAATCGATTTGGTGGCAACAGGTATTTTTTTGGATGATAGTTCTATTTTTAGCTTTTTGAGGAACAACCACACTGTTTTCCACAATGGCTGTACCATTTTGCCTTCCCACCAGCAATGGATAAGGGTTTCAATTTCCCCACATCCTTACCAACATTTGTTATTTTCAGTTTTTTATCTTAGCCATCCTAGTGAGAGTGAAATATAGTATCTCATTGTGGTTTTGATTTGCATCTCTCTGATGGCTAGTGACGCTGAGCGTCTTTTCATGTGTTTGGCAACCATTTGAATGTCCTCTTTGGTGAAATGTCTATTTAAGTCCTTTGTCTATTTTGTGATTGGGTTTTCTTTTTGTTGTTATGTTGTTGAAGTTTTATCTATATTTTTGGTTATTAAATTCTTGGCGGATATACAGCTTCTGAAGATATTCTCCCAGTCAGTAGGTTGCCTTTTGATGGACAAAAGTTTTTAATTTTTATGAGGTCCCATTTATTTATTTTGTCTTTTTCTGTTTGGCTTTTGTTATTTTATTAAATAATCCATTGTTAAAAGCTAGACCAGACAGTGTTGCCCCTGCTTGTTTTTCTAAGAATTTTATGGTTTTACTTTGTAAATTAGGTCCCTAATCCATTTTGAATTTGTTTTTGTGTGTGGTGTGAGGCATGGATTTTTCTGCATGTGGAAATCCAATTTTTGCAGCACTATTTACTGAAGAGATACTTCTTTCCCCATCAAATGGAGTTAGTACCCTTGTCAAAAATCAGTTGACCAGAGATCTGTGGGTTTATTTCTGGACTGTCAATTCTATTCCATTGGCCTGTGTGTCTATTGTTATACCAGTACCAAGCTGTTTTGATTACTGTAGCTGTGTAATATGTTTTAAAATCAGGAAGTGTGAGTCCTCCTACTTTGTTCTTCTCTTTCAACATTGTTTTAGCTATCTGGGGCCTCTTGCCATTCCATATACAGTTGAGGATTGGTTTTTCTATTTCTGTAAAGAAGGCTGCTGGAATTTTGATCAGGATTGCATTGAATCTATAGACTGCTTTGGGTATTATTGACATCTTAATAATATTAAGTCTTCCAATCCATGAACATGGAACATCTTCCATTTATTCAAGTCTTCTTTAATCTCTTTCAGCAATGCTTTATAGTTTTCATTGTATAAATCCTTCACGTTCCTGGCTAGATTTATTCCTAGGTATTTTATTCTCTTAGATGCTACTGTAAATGGAACTATTTCCCTAATTTCCCTTTCATATTTCTCACTGCTTGTTGTCTTAGTCATCTAGTGCTGCTATAACACAAATACCACAAGTGGACGGCTTTAACAAAGAGAAATTTATTTCCTCACAGTAAAGTAGGCTAAAAGTCCAAATTCAGGGCATCAGCTCCAGGGGAAGGTTTTCTCTCTCTGTCGGCCTTCTTATCAATCTTCCCCCAGACTAGGAGCTTCTCCACGTAGGGACTCTGGATTCAAAGGACACGCTCTTCTCCTGGTACTGCTTTCTTGGTGGTATGAGGTCCCCAACTCTCTGCTTGCTTCCTTTTCCTTTTGTCTCTTGAGAGATAAAAGGTGGTGCAGGCCACAACCCAGGGAAGCTCACTTTACATTGGATCAGGATGTGACCTGGGTAAGGGTGTTACAATCGCACCCTAATCCTCTTTAACATAAAATCACAATCACAAAATGCAGGACAACCACACAATACTGGGAATCATGGCCTAGCCAAATTTATACACACATTTTTTTGGGGACATAATTCAATCCATGACACTTGCATATAGAAATTCAACTAATTTTTGTTGACCTTGTACTCTGCAACTTTGCTAAATTCCTCTACTAGCTCTAGAAGTTTTCTTGTGGATTTTCTATATATCGGATCATATCATCTGCAAATAGAGATGATTTTACTTCTTCTTTTCCAATCTGGATACATTTTATTTCTTTTTATTGTCATATTGCTCCAGCTAGGACTTCTAATACAATATTGAATAGAAGTGGTGAGAGTGGACACCCTTGCCTCATTCTTGATTTCAAGGGGAAAGCTCTCAGTCTTTCTCTGTTAAGCATAATGTTGGCTATTGGCTTTTCATACATGCCCTGAATCATATAAAAGAATTTCCCTTCTATTAGAATCTCCTTTAGGGCTTTCATCAAGAAAGGACGTTGGATTTTATCAAATGCTTTTTCTGCATCTGTAGAGATGGTCATGTGGTTCTTGTCCTTTGTTCTATTGATGTGGTGTATTACACTGACTAATTTTCTAATGTTGAACCATCCCTGCATTCCTGGGAAAAATCCCACTTGGTTATGGTGTATGACTCTTTTAATGCTTTGTTGGATTGTTTGCTAGTATTTTGTAAAGGATTTTTTGCATCTATATTCATAAGAGATATTGGCCTCCAGTTTTCTTTTGTGGTGTCTTTGTCTGGGCTGCTGGTGTCTTATAGTTGCTGATTTTGTCAAATTTTCTGGTGTTTTAGCTACAATATTGTGGTAATTAGTATTTATGAACCTATATCAATAACTTTTTTGAGAGTGAAATAGTAATTAAAGGAAAAGAAGGAGAAAAATCAAGCGATACTGTCCTATAGTTTTCTTTTCTTGTGGTATCTTTGGTTTGGGTATCAGGGTTATATTTGTTCATAGAATGAACTACGGAGTATTCATTCCTTCTCTGTCTTTTGGAAGAATTTTAACAGTATTGGTGTCAATTCTTTTCTAAATGTTTGGTAGAATTCCCTATTGAAGTCATCTGATCCAGGATTTTTTTGTTGTTGTTGAGAGGATTTGATCACTGATTCAATCTCTTCACTTGCTGTGAATCTGTTGAGACTTTCTATTTCCTCTTGAGTCATTTTGGGTAGGTTATGTGCTTCTAAGACTATGTCCATTTCATCTAGGTTATCCAGTTCATTGCCATACAGTTTGTCTTCGTCATTAGTGCTGCTATAACAGAAATACCACAAGTGGATGGCTTTAACAAAGAGAAATTTATTTTCTCACAGTCTAGTAGATTAGAAGTCCAAATTCAGGGCGTCAGCTCCAGGGGGAGGCTTTCTCTCTCTGTTAGTTCTGGATGAATGTTCTTCTCGTCAATCTTCCTCTGCACTAGGAGCTTCTTTGTGCAGGAACCCTGGGTCCAAAGGACGTGCTCTGCTTCCAGTGCTGCTTTCTTGGTGGTATGAGGACCTCAACTCTCTGCTTGCTTACCTTTCCTTTTATCTATTGCGAGATAAAAGGTGGTGCAGGTCAAACTCCAGGGAAACTCCCTTTACTTTGGATCAGGATGTGACCTGGGTAAGGGTGTTACAATCCCACCCTAATCTTCTTTAACATAAAATCACAATCACAAAATGCAGGACCATCACACAATACTGGGAATCATGGCCTAACCAAGTTGACACGTATTTTGGGGGGACATAATTCAATCCATGACACAGTTGTTATAATGTTCTGTCACAATTCTCTTTCTTTGTATTGGGTCAGTTGTAATATCTCTTTTTTCATTTATTATTTTGGTTATTTGCATCTTTTCTCTTTTTTGTCAGTCTAGCTAAAGGTTTGTCAATTTTAATTATCTTTTCAAAGAACCAACTTCTGGTTTTATTGATTCTGTTGTTTTTCTGTTTTTAATTTTATTTCTTTCCACTCTGCTCTTTGTTATTTCCTGTCTTCTGATAGGTTTAGTCTTAGTTTGCATTTCTCTTTCTTTTATGGAGTTTTCAAGTTAGGCCGTTAATTGAGGTCTTTCTTCTTCTTTTTTTTTTTAATGTGTTTATTGCTACAAGTTCCTGAGTACTGCCGTCTCTGCGTCCTGTAAGTTTTGGTGTGTTGTGCTTTCATTTTCATTTGACTCTAAGAAACGTGAGTTTTTTCTTTTAATTTATTCCTTGGCCCATTCATAGTTTAATAGTGTGTTGTGTAATTTCAAATTTTTGTGTATTTTCCACGTTTTTTTTCTGTTATTGATTTCTATCTTCACTCTGTTGTGGTCAGAGAAAATACTTTGTATGATTTCAATCTTTTTAAATTTGTAAAGACTTCCTTTGTGACCTAAAATGTGGTCTATCCTGGACAATGATCAATGTGCACTAGAGGAAAATGTATATTGTGCTGTTTTGGGGTGAAGTGTTCTATATATGTCTGTTAAGTCTAGTTGGTTTATAGTATCTTTCAGGTCTTCTATTTCCTTGTTGATCTTCTTTCTAGATACTCTGTGCAATATTGAAATTGGTGTATTGAAGTCTCCAACTATTATTGTAGTACTATCTATTTCTCTCTTCAATTCTAGCAGTGTTGCTTTATATATTTATGTGCTCCAATTTTGGGTGCATATATATTTATGATTGTTACATCTTCTTGATTAATTGATCCGTTTCTCACTATATAATGTCCATTTTTATCTCTTCTGACAGATTTTGTCTTAAAGTCTACTTTGTCTGATATGAAGATTGCCACCCCAGCTCTCTTTTGGTTATTATTTGCTTGGAATATTTTTTTCCATCCTTTCACATTCAACCTATTTGTGTCCTTGGGTTTAAGTTATATCTCTTGTAAACAGTATACAGTTGGATCTTTTTTTTTTTTTTTAAACCATTCTGCCACTCTCTGCCTTTTTGTTAGAGCATTTAGTCCATTTACATTCACTATAATTACTGATAAGAAGTCACTTACTTCTGCCATTTTGTTATTTTTTTTGTGTGTGTCTTCAGCTTTCTTTGTCTTTGCCCTTGTCACAGATTAAATTATGTTTCCCCAAAAATGTGTGTATCAATTTGGCTGGGCCATGATTACCAGTATTATGTGATTGTCCTCCATTTTGTTATTGTACTTGTATGTTAAGGAAGATTAGGGTGGGATTGTAACACCCTTACTAAAGTCACATCCCTGATCCAATGTAAAGGGAGTTTCCCTTGGGTGTGGGCTGCACCACCTTTCATCTCTTGAGATAAAAAGGAAAGGGAAGCGATCCGATAGGGGGGACCTCATACCACCAAGAAAGCAGTTCCAGGAACAGAGCTCGTCCTTTGGACCCAGGGTTCCTGCTCAGAGAATCTGCTAGTCCAGGGGAAGATTGATGAGAAGGAACTTCCTCCAGAGCCAACAGAGAAAGAAAGCCTTCTGCTGGAGCTGACACCCTGAGTTTGGACTTCTAGCCTACTAGATTGTGAGAAAATAAATTTCTCTTTGTTAAAACCATCCACTTGTGGTATTTCTGTTAGAGCAGTACTAGATGACTAAAACAGAATATGGTACTGAGAGAGTGGGGTGCTGCTCTAAGAGATACCTAGAATGTCGAAGTGGTTTTGAAACTATGAATGGATAGAGGAGTGGCAGTGGCAGAGAACCAGCAGCAGCAGAACCAGGAGACCAGTGTGCTGGAGTCAACCTACAGAGCAAGAGAGCTGAGTGTCTGCACACAGGAGGCTTCCTGGTGGAGTGGGGCGCCTCTAGAGACTTATCAGTAGAACTAGGCTTGCAACCCACGGAGTGAGGGAGCTGAGTGCCTGTGTGCAGAAGGCTTCCTGGTGGAGTGAAGCACCTCTGGGCACTTATCAGTGGAGCTACTGAGCTTTGTAATGCTTCCCCCAGCAGGGCAGATGCAGGCTTGAGGCCCAAGAGCTGCGAGGCCACAGGATGCAGAAGCTGAAGAGACAAGGAACACAAAGAGCCAAGCTGCCTCAGTCTCAAAAGGTATGGCCATGACCTCTGGGGTTTCAAAGGGTGGAGCCACAACCTCTGGTGTTTCTAAGGGAGGAGTTACCACTCAGATGGACTAGGAAAATGGTGTGCCTAAAGCCAAGGGAGTAGAATTGCTGTCCCAGTGGGCCTGGAAGGTGGAGCTGAAGCCCAGAGCCAAGGGGCCTCCACTCAGAATCTAGAGAGTGTGGCCAATGCCTAGAGTCTCGACAGCAGGGCCACTGTGTAAGTTGTCTTAGAGAACAAAAGATTATTCTCAAAGCATTGAGGGCTAATATAATGTGTTCTGCTGACTTTCTTGGTGCCTGTTATCCCTTCTTTTCCTCCAGTTTCTCCCGTTTGTAATGGAAATGTCTAGTTTGTGCCTGTTCTGCCATTATATCTTTGGAAGCAGATAACTTGTATTCTAGATTTCACAGATGAAGAGCAATTTTTGGATTTTTGACTTGGAGTTAAGACTTTTGCTATGATATGATGGGATGAATATGTTTTGCATGTTGCAAGGATGTGATATTTTGGGGGCCAAAGGGTGGAATGTCATGGATTGAATTATGTCCCCCCAAAAATGTGTGTATCAATTTGGCTGGGCCATGATTCCCAGTATTATGTGGTTGTCCTCCATTTTGTTATTGTAATTTTATGTTAAAGAAGATTAAGGTGGGATTGTAACACACTTACTAAAGTCACATCCCTAATCCAATATAAAGGGAGTTTCCCTGGGGTGTGGGCTGCACCATCTTTTATCTCTCAAGAGATGAAAAGGAAGGGGAAGTGAGCAGAGAGGTGGGACTTCATACCACCAAGAAAGCAGCACTGGGAGCAAAGCTCATCCTTTGGACCCAGGGTTCCTGGACATAGAAACTCCTAGTCCAGGGGAGGATTGATGAGAAGGAACTTCCTCCAGAGCTGACAGAGAGAGAATGCCTTCCCCTGGAGCTGACACCCTGAGTTTGGATTTCTAGCCTACTAGATTGTGAGAAAATAAATTTCTCTTTGCTAAAGCCATCCACTTGTGATATTTCTGTTAGAGCAGTACTAGATGACTAAGACAGTCCTTTAGTACTACTTGCTTGTGTTTTGTTGGTTTATTGTAGTAAGCCATTTTGGTTCCCTTCTCCTTTCCTTTTGTGTATGTTTAAATATATTTTCTTAGTGATTAACATGAATATTACATTTAACAGCTTGTATTTATAACATTCTGGGATAAGTTGGTACCCACTTAACTTTAGTAACATACAAGAAATTCTATATCTATACCATTCCTCTCCCCCTTTTTGTTGTTATCATGGAGCCCTGGTGGCACATGGTTAAGAGCTATAATTGCTAACCAAAATGTCAGCAGTTCGAATATACCAGCCACTTCTTAGAAATGCTGTGGGGCAGTTCTACTCTGTCCTATAGGATCATTATGAGTCATAATTGACTTGATGGCAATGGGTTTGGTTTTTCGTTTGGTATCACTAATTATATCTTTAGATTTCATGTGCCCTGTAACATAATTTTATCCTTACCTTTTTTATATTTGTTATTAAAAAATACAAAGGACAAAACATTTAGAATTATCAAGCATGAATACTTTATTACTAGCCCTTATACTTGTCTATGCATTTTCCTTTATTTGGAATCTTTCTTTATATGTATAACTTTGAATTACTTTCTAGTGTTTTTTCCCTTCCATCTATAGAACTTTCTTTGGTATTTTTTTTGTAGGACCAGTCTGGTGGATATGAACTCTCTCAGCTTCTGTTTGTCTGTGAAAGTTTTAATTTCACCCTCATTCTTAAAGAGTAGTTTAGCTGGGTATACTATTCCTGGTTGACAGTTTTTTTTTTTTTTTTTTGCTTTCAGTACTTTAAGTATATCGTTCCATTGCCTTCTGGCCTCCAATGTTTCTGAGGAAAAATTGGCATTTAATCTTATTGGGGATTGTTTGTATGTGACTGCTTTTTCTTCACTGCTTTCAGGATTCTCTCTCTAATTTTTGAGATCTTAACTATGATCTTTCTTGCTGTAGATCTCTTTGGTCCTACTAGGGGTTCTTTGAGCTTCTTGGATTTGTAAATTCATGTCCTTCATTAGCTTGGGGAAATTTTCTGTCATTATTTCTTCAAATATTTTTTCTATCACTTTTTCTCTCTCATCTGCTTCTGGAATTCCCATGATGCATATATTAGGTCTCTTGTTCCATAGTTTCATTAAACAGTGCTCAGCCTTTTTGAGCCTCCATTCCTGTTGCTCTTCAACATCTGTCATTTTAATTATCTTATCATCTAATTTGCTGATTATTTCTTCTGCCTGATTAAATCTGTTGGTAAGTCCTTCTATTGTGTTTGTCATTTCAGTTATTGTCCCTTTCAGTTGCAATAGCTCTTTTTTTAAATCTTCATTTGGTTCTTCCATTGTTTTTTGTATTTCTTTTTGCTCTTTGCCTATGTTTTCCCCTAGTTCTTTAATTATGTTTAATGTTTTTGTATTATATTTTTCTATTTTTTTTCATTATTTGGTCTTTCTTAGATGCTCTTTCACTCCCTTTGTCATGTTCATTTGGATGGGTCATTGTTTCTCTGTTTTTTGTGTGTTTGTGATTTTTTGTTGAGGCATTGGAATTTTCAAGGGTGTTAACTTTCTCAGTTTTCCTCAGTATTTGTTGTTTTTGCCTGCACTACTTTCTGCAAGAAACTCTTAGGTAGACAGAGCCTTCGGTCTTTGCTTGCCATTTACTCTCCCTTTTTGTGATAGCTCCTTCTCCGTCCCTGGTTTAATTAGGATTCAAAAGTTCCAGATCTCATTTTTCAACTTTCAATCTCTCCCAAACACATCAGAGAACACACTTTGGTCAGGTTGTCCATCAATAGGCATCACCACTCAGGTGATGTATCATATATTAATCAATCTGTTCACCAGGGAGCTCAGTCCCTTCTCTGTTTCTGCAATCACATTTTTAGTTGGCAAATCCACACCCAGTGAACCACCTTTGGGGCTAAGTGTTGCCTTTCAGTTTTGCCCAATGTTTCCTCCCCTGCTCTGTGGGGGCTGCTTATATCTGAGTACACAGCAGCCTTAGTCATTAGCCCTCAGGGCCAACTGTAAGTGGGAGCAAATAGACCCAAACTGATCATGAGGGAGGTCTATCCTGTTCACTTCTGATGCCTGAGCTATGGTGTGCACAGGGATGCAGGTAGAGGGCTGACTATGGGAGCATCTCCACTGCAGTTGTAACAGCCTGGCAACCAACAATTACCAGGTAGGGAAAGGGGTGTGATGCCCTGGTCAGATCCCCATAGAGATCTGTCTTGTCGCTACCAGAGTCCCTCTAGTAGATTGTTGGCTGTAAGCGCACCCTTCATTCAAGACTCTTGCTTCCTAACACAGAGCAGCTTCAGTCAGTAGTCCTCAGCACCAATTGCAAGTAGGGACAGACTAATCCTAGTTGATCCTCAGGGAGATTTGTCCTGTTGGTTTCAGAGACCAGAGCTATGGGGTACACAGTGAGGCAGGTAGAGTGCTAACTATGGGAGCAGACTCCACTGCAGGGCCCTTATGCAGCAATTCACAGCATGCTTGCAGGTGATAGTGTCCAGGTGGAGGAGCATCTGTCACACTCCAAAGGACCTCTGGGAGGTCTGCCTTGTTGCTATTAGTGTCCTTCCTGTAATATGTTGGCTGTGGGTATAACCTTCACTAAAAATGCCTGCTTCTTAGCACACAGCAGCCTCAGTCAGCAGTTCTCAGCACCATCAGAAAGGGAGAGCAGACAGACCTGAATTGACTCCCCAGGAGGTCTGTCTTGTTGATTTCAGAAACCTGAGCTATGGGGTGCACAAAGAATCTGGTAGAATGTTGACTCTGAGAGCAGACTCCACTACCAGGCCTTCTGTAGCAATTCTCAGTAGGCTTGCAACTACAGTGTCTGGGTGAGGGAGGTGCTGGCACACTCCAAATGGACAACAGGGGAGGTCTGCCTTGTTGATTTTAGGGCAGAAGCTTGGGGTCCTCTCTCTTTGTACAGGCAGGGGTTATAGTGACTAGGGAAGTAGACCTTTTTTCTGGGGCCACTACCCCAGTTCACAGCAGCTGGAGGCCTGTGTGGCTGGAGAAGGGGTAGGGACGGTGGTGGGAGAATCAACTTTCCTGCCGTAAGTGACTCGTTGTTGATTCGTTTATTCTTGCCTGTCTGCAGTTCCCTGCTGCTTTCCTTTGCTCCTCGAAAAGAGTCCCTCAAAGCCAAGCTCCATTTCCTTATTGTATTTCTTTTTGTATTTGTGGAGGAGGGTCAGAAGGATGGTTTGTTTATGCTGCCATCGTCCCAGAATCCTCCAATGTAAACATTCTTGAAGGGGAACATATACTTCTGGGTCTGGCAGAGCATTTCTCTCTGGTATGCCTTGAGTGGAAGGCACTTACTACTCTGTAGGGGTTGTTTGTTTGTTGTTTGTTATCTTAGTTATCTAGTGCTGCTATAACAGAAATGCCACAAGTGGATGGCTTTAACAAACAGAAATTAATTTTCTCACTGTTTTAAGAGACTAGAATTCTGAATTCAGGAAGGCTTTCTCTTTCTGTCAGCTCTGGAGGAAGGTCTTTGTTTCTTCTGAGCTTCTGCTCCTGGGTAATCTTCACGTGTTTGGCATTGCTCTCCCTCGTCTCTCTCTGCTCACTTGTTTAATCTCTTTTATATCTCAAAAGAGATTGACTCAAAATACACCCTACATTAATACTGCCTCGTTAACATAATAAAGACAACCCATTCTCAAATGGGATTATAACCACAGGCATAGGGGTTAGGATCTACAACACATATTTTGGGGGGATACAGTTCAATACATAACATTCAACCCTTTGGCCCCCCAAAATTCATGTCCTTGCCACATGCAAAACACATTCACCCCATCATATCATCCCAAAAGTTTTAAATCGACTCCAAGTCCAAAATCCCATCTTCTGAATCATCTAAATCAAATACAGTTGAGACTTTAGGCGCATTCCATCATGGGGCAAAATTCTTCTTTATCTGTGAACTTGTGAAATTTAGAATACAAGTTATCTGTTTCGAAAGTACAATGGTGGAACAGGCACAAGGTAGACATTTCCATTACAAATGGGAGAAACTGGAGGGAAAGAAGGTATTACAGGCACCAAAACACAGCAGGACAAATTACATTAGCTCTTAAGGCTTGAAAATAATTCTCTTTTCTCTGAGACCATCTGGTCAATGACCTTGACCTCCATACTCAGTGTGTTGAGCATGCCCTCTGGATTCTGAGTGGAGACTTCTTGGCCCTGGTCTTCAATTCTGCCTTCCAGGCCCTCTGGAATGGCAATTCTGCTCCCTTGGCTTTAGGCTACCTCATTTATCTAGTGCATCTTAGTGCTGATCCCACCCCTTGGCTCTGACAGGCCCCATTCTTATGCCCCTTGGACGTGGAAACCTCACCCACTTACCTTTGGCAGTGGCCTTATCTCCCTGGCATGCCTTAATGGCAACCCCACACTCCAGAACTGAGCTGGCAAAGATCTGACTCTTTGAAACCTAGAAGGCTGTGGCCCCACCCTTTGAAACCGAGAAGATCCTGCTTCCCGTGTTCCTTCCAACAGTCCTGCTGATCTCTGAGCTGCTCCAGGGATGGTCCTTTTCTTTTCTTGGAGGACAACAGATGTATCTCTTTTGATCTGTTTCCTGCCTATAGAATCCCAAGAGGCAGATAGCATTCTTTCCTTTTATTCTTTCTCTGTCCCCTTCAGTTTAAGCTGCTGGGTTTTATGCTGTTGGTTAGATCCATCAGACACAGGTTTAATCTCTTTAACAAAAGACTGTGTAGCCATGTCCTTGGTGAACATTCTAGGACACGTGTCCTTAGTTTGTACAACAGAATCTTCCAAACCTTTAAGTTCTGTTTTCATTTTGCACACTTAAATTTTAAGTCCCTCTCTTTCCTCTTAAATTTTACTATACATGGCTAGGAGATACCATGGGGTCCCTTTAAGATTTTACTTAGAAATCTCATCAACCAGATATCCAAGTTCATCACTTACAAGTTCTACCTTCCACCAAACATTTGAACATAATTCAGACAAATTCTTTGCCACTGCATAAAAAAGCATCACCCTTCTTCCATTGCCCAATTATATGTTCATTATTTTCTTTTAAAGCCTAACCAGAGCACATTTAATGTCCACATTTCTAGCAATATCCTGTTGCTTGTGCCATATGTATTACCTAAGACAATACAGACTTTATTTATAGCTCTCCTTACTTCCTTCTGAGCCCTCACCAAAATTGCCTTTGACATCCATAATTCTACCAATAGTCTCTTCAGTGCAATCTAGGAATTTACTATTTGTTGTTGTTGTTGTGGTTATGTGCCGTCGAGTTGGTTCTGACTCATAGCAACCCTACGTACAACAGAACGAAATGCTGCTGGGACCTGTGCCATCCTCACACTCATTGCTATGTTTGAGCCCATTGTTGCAGCCACTTTGTCAATCCATCTCATTGAAGGCTCTCCTCTTTTTTGCTGACCCTCTATTTACCAAGCATGATGTCCTTCTCCAAGGACTGGTCCCTCTTGATGATATGTTCAAAGTACATGAGACAAAGACTTTCCATTCTCGCTTCCAAGGAGCACTCTGGCTATACATTTTCCAAGAGAGACTTGTTTGTTCTTCTGGCAGTCCATGGTATATTCAATATTCTTTGCCAACGCCATAATTCAAAAGCATCAATTCTTCTTTGGTCTTCCTTATTTATTGTTCAGCTTTTGCATGCATACAGGGTGATTGAAATTACCATGGCTTAGGTCAGGTGCATTTTAGTCTTCAAAGTGAGATCTTTGATTTTCAACAGTTTAAAGAGGCCTTTTGCACAGATTTACCCAATTCAATATGTCATTTGATTACTTGACTGCTGCTTCCATGGGCATTGATTGTGGATCCAAGTAAAATGAAATCCTTGACAGCTTCAATATTTTCTCCATTTATCATGATGTTGCTTATTGGTCCAGTTGTGAGGATTTTTATTTTCTTTTTGTTGACGTGTAATCCATACTGAAGGGTGTAGAGTTTGATCTTCATCAGTAAGTGTTTCAAGTCCTCTTCACTTTCAGCAAGCAAGGTTGCGTCATCTGCATATGGCAGGTTGTTAATGAGTTTTCCTCCAATCCTGATGCCATATTCTAATTCCTATAGTCCAGCTTCTCAGATTATTTGCTCAGCATTCAGACTGAATAAGTATGGTGAAAGGATATAACCCTGAAGCATACTTTTCCTGATTTTAAACCACACAGTATCCCTTTGTTCTGTTCAAATGACTGTCTCTTCGTCTATGTACAAGTTCCACATGAGTACAATTAAGAGTCCTGGAATTCCCGTTCTTCTCAATGTTATCCATCCATAATTTGTTATGATCTACACAGTTGAATGCCTTTGCATAGTCAATAAAACAAAGGTAAACATCTTTCTGGTATTTTCTGCTTTCAGCCAAGATTTATCTGACATCAGCAATGATATCCCTTGTTCCACATCTTCTGAATCCAGCCTGAACTTCTGGCAGCTCCTTGTTGATGTACTGCTGCAGCCATTTTTGAGTTATATTTAGCAAAATTTTACTCGTGTGTAGTATTAATGATATTGTTAGATAATTTCCACATTCTGTTGGATCACCTTCTTTGGAACAGGTGATCCAAAGATCATCCATTAGACATCTTAGAACTCTCCAGCCTTTACCCATTACCCAATTTCAAAACCACTTCCACATTTAGGTATCTGTTAGAGGAGCACCCCACTCTTCTAGTACCAAATCCTGTCTTAGTTGTCTAGAGCTGCTGTAACAGAAATACCACAATTGAATGGCTTTAACAAACAGAAATTTATTTTCTCACTCTTTAGGAGTCTAGTAGTCCGAACTTTGGCTGCCAGCTCTAGAGGAAGGCTTTCTCTCTCTGTAGCCTCTGGAGGGAGGTACTTGTCTTTTCTGAGCTTCTGGTCCTGGGAAATTTTCATGTGCTTGGCAATTCTCTTTCCCTGTCTCTCTCTGCTCCCTTGTTTAATCTCTTTTATATCTTAGAAAAGCTTGACTCAAGATATACCTTACACTAATCCTGCCTCATTAACATAACAAAGACAACCCATTTCCAAATGGGACTATAACCACAGGCATAAAACCAAACCGTTGCAGTGGAGTCGATTCCGACTCCACAGGGATCTTATAGGACTAAGTAGAACTGCCCCATAAGGGTTCCAAGGGGTGGCTGGTGGATCCTAACTGCTGACCTTTTGGTTAGCAGCCAACCTCTTAAGCACTGCGGCACGAGGTCTCCAACTACAGGCATAGGGGTTAGGATTTACTACACGTATTTTTCTGGGGATATAATTCAACACATAAGATGTGTGGACAGCTGAGAGTCATTTCCTTGTCTGTATTCCCAATGAAGCTGGACACTCCCTTTACATTTTTTAAAAGTAATCTGTGTGAGAAGGGAGCTAGTTTGTTTACCCAGTGGGCTCAAAGCCAGTCAAGGGCCGCCCACTTCTCTTTGTCCTTCTCCTCTTCGTTTCCCAATCTCCCCTGCTCTAAGATGGCCAGATATGAGAAGTTGCCGATCAGGATGCCAGAGCTTCAAAGGGACCCATCATGAATGTACACAAAGGCTCATTTGTTCAGTACTTGGAAGGAGATGCCAGTGGCTTCCAGGCAGACAGAGAATCAAGGGTTTGTCTTCACTTGACTTCTCGCCTGCACCATCTGGTTGATGGAGAAGCATTTCTTTTTGTGGCTTCACCAAAGTGAGAATAGCTGTGAATAGAAGTGGCTTTTCAGTCTTCCCTTGCCTCCATTTTTAAAGGGACAAATGAGGTCATCTCTGCTTCTGGAATTAATTAAATGACAGGTTTCTCAAAAATAATTCCATTTATCATTAACAATCCCAATATACTGGATCATAGACTTTAAGGATAAACATAGTAGGGCACTGACAATATGGAGCAATGTGATTTTTATGTGCCATAAAGGTACTTTATCAGTGCCTCTTCCAAACAAAAACCTTTCCTTTAATATTTCACATAAAGGGTAAAAACCTAGTTGGAATACTTGAGAGTCTACTTTTAGTGTTCATTCCTTTGGCAAAAGCTTCCTTTTAAAATTCAAACAGTCCTGGGAGTATAATGTCAAGCTGTTACCAGTTATTTGTTGCTGGTGTGAATATGTTTCAAATCTATTCCAGCATAGAGATTTTGAGGGCAAAAATGGTGAGCTCAAGGAGATTAAGGACACTTGTGGACTAGAAGGAGATGAATGTAAAGGCAGAAAAAGCTGCTGCATTTGGAGACTCCTAAGCATGGCAGGGACTAGAGTGAGGTAAACTGAGACTCCTAATGCACAAAATTTAAGGAGGCCCTGGCTCTCAGGCTCATACAAGAGTAGGGCAAGCCAGTGAGAGTGAATGCCTCCTTAAATTTTGCACCTTGAGAGCCACACTTGACTTACCCCAGTCCCACCCTGTTTCCAACACAAACAGCCACTTTTTATGACTTTCACCAAGACCATTTCTGGTTACACAGGAGCAGCTGTGGGTGGAGCAATATATGCTGGATGAGAAGTGAGAAGAAGTGGACACGATTTGACTCCATAAGCCATCCGAGTTTAGGCAATTCTCATTAGCTCTCTGAACATCATTTTCACCTTTGAAACAGAACTAATATTTACTGTCTACTGTATCTATCAGAAACTGTAAAGGTTTTTGCCCTAATTGCAAATGAGCACATTAGCCTATTAGAGTTTCATGGATGCTGGTAGATGACATGTGACTCCTGGGTCAGAAACAGATAGTTTCATTACTTAAAGCAATAGCAGTAGCCAGAGTATAAGCATTTGTATTGGTTCCTTAGAGTCCAATTCCCATAGGTTGACCTGAAGAGGGCAAGAAAGTACAGACACTGCAGTGAGTTTCATTACAGATATGAACCCCAAAGTTAGGGAACCCACATATTTCATAACAGGCATTAAGTATGACTGCCCTTTGCTCCAAAGAGAGATATTATCTTTCTTACACTAGATAGGCAGCCCTGGAATATTTAACTGTAGAATTCTTTTATGTGAGAGAAAAATAAATTCCTATCTTGGTAAAGACTCTGTTATCTTGGACTTTTCTGTTTATTTGAAGCCAAATTGCATCCTAAGTAACACAGAATTTGGCATCTGAAGATAGAGTGCCATAACAGAACAGAACAAAACACAGCATAGTTTAATGGAGAGGAGGCATTTGAGTAGTGGGAATTCAGATAGTACAGGTTGGACAACTATAATTCTTGTTAAGGAATAGGAAAATATTTGTTCACGTTGTCACTGGTGGTCCTTTGGGAGAGAAAACTACATATGTACTAGAGGCGAAACACTGAAGGAAATGGGAAGAACATTTTAGGAGGCTGATGTGTATTGGATACTTCCTTCCATTTTCAGGAAAATCCAGTAGGAGTCAGAGATGAGTTCAGACTACAGCAGGCCAGTTTACAAGCAGAGAGAGAAGGAAACACCTCTTCTCTTAGGTTCTCTCTGAGCAGTCAGCAGCGTAAATTGCCTATGAGTCCTATAATTTAAAGTGTTGTAGGACTGAGAAAGCCTCCTTCTTCTATAGCCCAAATAAAAGAGGTTGAAGTGACAGATACAACATGGCTTTCCTTTTTCTCCTTCCAAACCTATTTTTTCAAATGGTGTTTATGTGGTCCCCCTCATCTGAGAGAGAGGGCAATAGATAAAGAAGATAGGACAGTAAATAAGATACAACAGACTCCAAGCTAAAAAAAAAACTATGTGTAGATAAGCTCTGGTCATTTGTATGTGGAACTAACTGGGAACAAATATGCCAAAAGCCTACTAATATTTTAGGATATGATATTGTCAGAGACCCCAAACTTGGCTTGCAGTGCCCTGTAACAATTAAACCCTTTACATAAACCTTGGGTCCCAGTTGTAAGTAGTCTGTGCAAGCTTAAGAAGGTCAGGCCTTCCAGCATCTACTTCAAATATGTCTATAGATGTCGAAAGGAAATGGAAGGAATACAGAGTCACTATACCAAAGACAATTGGTTGACATTCAACCATTTCCAGACGTAGCATAAGACCAGCAACCGATGGTACTGAAGAAAGAAGTCCAAGCTGCACTGAAAGCAATGGCAAAAAACAAGGCTCCAGGAATTGACAAAATACCAACTGAGATGTTTCAACAAATGGATGCTGCACCGGAAGTGCTCACTTGTCTTTGCAAAGAAATTTGGAAGATAGCTATCTGGCCAACCAACTGGAAGAGATCCACATTTATGCCTATTCCCAAGAAAGGTGATCCAACCGAATGTGGAAATTATCAAACAATATAATTCACATCACATGCAAGCAAAATTTTGCTGAAGAGCATTGAAAAGTGGCTGCAGCAATGTATCAACAGGGAACTGCCAGAAATTCAAGCCAGATTCAGAAGAAGACATGGAACCAGGGATATCATTTCTGATGTCATATGGATTCTGGGTGAAAACAGAGAATAGCAGAAAGAGTTTTTATTGGTTATAGAAAGGCATTAGACGGTGTGGATCATAACAAATTATGGATAACATTGTGAAGAATGGGAATTCCAGAACACTTAACTGTGCTCAGTGGAACCTGTACATAGATCAAGAGATAGTCGTTCGAACAGAACAAGGAGATACTGAGTGGTTTAAAGTCAGGAAAGGTGTGTGTCAGTGTTGTATTCTTTCACCATACTTATTGAATCTGTATGCTGAGCAAATAGTACAAAAAGCTGGACTATACGAAAAGGAAGGTGGCATCAAGATTGGAGGAAGACTCATTAACGACCTACGATATGCAGATGACACAACCTTGCTTGCTGAAAGTGAAGAGGACTTGGAGTACTTACTGATGAAGATCAAAGACTACAGCCTTCAGTATGGATTACATCTCAACATAAAGAAAACAAGATCCTCACAACTGGAACAATAAGCAACATCGTGATAAATGGAGAAAAGATTGAAGCTGTCAAGGATTTCATTTTACTTGGATCCACAATCAACGTCCATGGAAGCAACAGTCAGGAAATCAAAAGATGCATTGCTTTGGGCAAATCTACTGCAAAAAAACTTCTTTAAAGTGTTGAAAAGCAAAGAAGTCACCTTGAAGACTACGGTGCATCTGACCCAAGCTGTGGTGTTTTCAGTCACCTCATATGCATGTGAAAGCTGGACAATGAATAAGGAAGACAGAAGAAGAATTGATGCCTTTGAATTGTGATGTTGGTGAAGAATATTGAATATACCATGAACTGCCACAAGAATGAACAAATCTGTCTCGGAAGAAGTACAACCAGAATGCTCCATAGAAGCAAGAATAGCGAGACTATGTCTTACGTACTTTAGACATGTTATCAGGAGGGATCAGTTCCTGGAGAAGGACATCATGTTTGGTAAAGTAGAAGGCCAGTAAAAAATAGGAAGACTATCAATGAGATGGATTGACACAGTGTCTGCAACAATGGGCTCAAGCATAACAATGATTGTAAGGATGGTGCAACACCCGGGCAGTGTTTCATTCTGTTGTGCATAGGGTCACTATGAGAAGGAATTGACTCAAAGGCACCTAACAACAACAACGTGCAAATAAGTTATATGGAACCCTAACAGAGGTATTGGTCATTTTACTATTCTGTTAGGCTTAAAATGAGCCATCCCAAAGGTGACATGAGAGGATCTCACCACAACCAAGGAAGAAAAGCCAGGAGAAGAAGGTGTCCCTTGGCCCGGGATCCCTGTGCTGAGAAGCTCCTGGAACCAGGAGACTGAAACAGAGAGCTGTCACAGTGAAGATGTCGAGAATTAGTGGCAGAGAAATGGCAGCATCAGAGGTAGGAGATCAGCAGGAGGCAGCACGGTGGGCTGGGAGCCCACAGAGCGAGAAAGCTGAGCATTTTCAGGCAGGAGGCTTGCTGGTGGAGTAGGGTGCCTCTGGACACTTGGTGGAGCTAGGTTTGCGGACCAGGGAGCTAGAGCTGAGCACCTTCCGGCGGAGGCTTACTGGTGGAGTAGGGTGCCTAGAGGCACTTATCAGCAGAGCTAAAAGAGCTCTCTAACACTTGTCCAAGCATGGCAAAGGCTGAGGGCCAGAGAGAGGTGTGCCTGCAGGCACGGCTGAGAAAAGCCTGTCCTGATGGAAGAACTGTATCCTGAGCATTCTTGAACCTGAATTGTAACCTGTTACTTGTCTAATAACCCCCAAAATCATGAGTATTGTCTGTGAATTCTGTGTGGCCACAGCAGTGATTTATTGAACACAGAAGAGAAGTAGAGAGTGCCGTGGGAGGGACAGTTGGTGTCAGACTTGGTAAAGATGATAGAGACAGGGGGCATACCTGATCTCCGCCTCATAGGAATCCAGCCTTGGACACTGATCTTTATTCTCTTTCTTACTTGTGAAGTTAGAGGAGGTCAGATACTTCTGCCATGCCATTTTTACATTGACAAAAGCAAAGCAAAAGTTATTTATTTTTATAATTTGACAATGGAGTCAGAAATTATTCACTCTGATGTGAACTGTACCACTGTAGTCTTGGCTATCCCTAAGACTCTAAATCTTAAGTCCTTGAGGCACAGTACCTTATCATATTCACAGGAACCTACAAAGGAAGTGCTCTGTCAAGGATCCTGCTGGACGACAGTAGTGGGCAGAATTATTTGTACCATGTGACTCCACTTCTTGCAATCACAGTTAATTAGACCAAAAGTGGGAAACTAACCAATGCAGTCAATATATAGGTTGATTGGGGACGTATGATTGACATGTTCTGACATGAGAAGAGGATCTGGGTCAATCAACATCTGTCAGCAATTTGAATTAGTAAAACAAGCTAGGTATCGGTTAGTGGAAGCAAAAACTGAAAGTCAGCAGGAGTCAGAGTTAGACTATGATGGCCATGTGTAAGTCCAAGTATAGAATAGCAGAAACCATGAATAAGCAGAAGCTTCGGTGAATAAAGCGTATAGGGTAAAGGATGAGGACCCTGCTGACAATAGTTTGAAAAGAGAGAAGATACACTAAAGAAGAGACGGATAGAATAACTGAAAGCCTTGTCCGTGGCCGAGATATTTGAACTTCTGTTGCTAAGGTCTCTGCTGAGGATCCAGTTCTTGTTTCTATATGGCAACAGAAGACTGAGTTCTTGGATTTCCTGCCTCCCTTATCCCTCCCAACCCCTCTCCCAAACAGGTAACCTTATAATAACACATCACCCAATTCTCTTTCCTCTGTCTGAAAGAGTCTAATTAGCATAATTGGGATATAAATCTTTACATATCTCATTATCCAATCCATACTGTTTTTCTATCACTATGGACTAATTTATCTAATTTTAAATTATTATATACTATTTAATTTACAAAAGTGTTGATCTGAGGTAGTTTATTATATTAAAACCAATTAGTGGAGGACAGTTAAAATAATGTTGGATCGAAGAGAAATATAATTATAGCACAGGCCTGAAAGAAAATGCTGTTTTTGTTAGGTGCCATCAAGTCGGTTCCCACTCATAGCGACCCTATGCAAAACAGAATGAAACACTGCCTGGTCCTGCACCATCCTCACAGTTGTTGCTGTGCTTGAGCCCATTGTTGCAGCCACTATGTCAGTCCATCTCCTTGAGGGTCTTCCTCTCTTTTGTTGACTCTCTACCAAACAAGATGTCCTTCTCTGGGGACTGGTCCCTCCTGATAACGTGTCCAAAGTACGTGAGACGAAGTCTCACCATCCTCACTTGTAAGGAGCATTCTAGCTGCACTTCCAAGACGAATCTTTTTGTTCTTCTGGCAGTCCATGGTATATTTAATAATCTTCACCAGCACCGTAATTTAAAGACATCAATTCTTCTTTGGTCTTCCTTATCCATTGTCCAGCTTTTGCATGCATATGAGGCAATTGAAAATACCATGGCTTGGGTCAGGCACACCTTTGTCCTCAGAGTGACAGCTTTGCTATTTAACACTTTAAAGATGTCTTTTGCAGCAGATTTGCCCACTGCAACACTTAGTTTGATTTATTGACTGCTGCTTCCATGTGGATCCAAGTAAAATGAAATCATTGACAGCTTCAATATTTCTTCCATTTATCATGTTTCTTTTTGGTACAGTGTGAGGATTTTTGTTTTCTTTATGATGAGGTGTAGTCTTTGATCTTCATCAGTAAGTGCTTCAAGTCCTCTTCTTCATATGGTCCAGCAGATTATTTGCTCAGCATTCTGATTGAATAAGCATGGTGAAAGGATACAACACTGTTGCAACCTTTCCTGATTTTTAAACCACACAGTATCCCCTTGTTCTGTTTGAACAGCTGCCTCTTGGTTTATGTACAGGCTCCCCATGAGCACAATTAAGTGTTCTGAAATTCCCATTCTTCCCAATGTTATCCACAATTTGTTATCCCCACAGTCGAATGTCTTTGCATAGTCAATAAGATGCAGGTAAACATCTTTCTGGTATTTTCTGCTTTCAGCCAAGACCTATCTGACATCAGAAATGACATCCCTCATTCAACGTTCTCTTTTGAATCCAGCTTGAATTTCTGGCAGTTCCCTGTTGATGTAGTGCTGCAACTGCTTTTGAATGATCTTCAGCAAAATTTTACTTGCTTGTGATATTAATAATACTATTTGATAATTTCTGCATTCTGTTGGATCAGCTTTCTTCTGAATGGGTAAAAATATGGATCTCTTTCAGTTGGTTGGCCTAGATGAGTGAGTGCCTCTAGCACTGCATCCATTTGTTGAAACATTTCAATTGGTATTTCATCAATTCCTGGAGACTTGTTTTTGCCAATGCTTTCATGGCAGCTTGGACTTCTTCCTTCAATACCATCAGTTCTTGATCATATGCTGCCTCCTGAAATGGTTGATTGTCTACCAATTCTTTTTGGCACGATGACTGTATGTATTCTTTCCATCTTCTTTTGATGTTTCCTGCGTTATTCAATATTTTGCCCATGACTAAAAAAAAAAAAAAAAAACCCAAACCCATTACTCTCTCTCAAGTCAATTCTGACTCATAGTGACCCTATAGACCAGAGTAGAACTGCCCCATAGGGTGTCCAAGGAGTGGCTGGTGGATTTGAACTGCTGACCTTTTGGTTAGCACTGATCTCTTAACCACTGTGCCACCAGGGCCAGTATTTTGCCCATAGAATTCTTCAATATTGCAACTAGAGGCTTGAATTATTTCTTCATTTCTTTCAATGTGAGAAATGCCAAGCATGTTCTTTCTTTTTGGTTTTCTAACTCCAAGTTTTTGCATGTTTCATCATAATACTTTACTTGTCTTCTTGAGCACCCTTTGAAATCTTCTGTTCAGGTCTTCTATGTAATCATTTCTTCCGTTCGCTTTAGCCACTTGACATTCAAGAGCAAGTTTGAGGGTCTCTTCTGACATCCATTTGCTCTTTCCTTTATTTCCTGTCTTTTTAATGACCTTTTGCTTTCTTCATGTATGATGTCCTTGATGTCATCCCACAACTCGTCTGGTCTTCAGTCATTAGTGTTCAATGAAATAGGAATTTTAAATGATGAAAATAATAGTCTTTATTGAACATTTTCTATGTGGTTTTTTGATAAGTACTTTCAGATTGGTAATAAACAGTTTAGGTACATTATTTAGACATTTGCAACATCCTTATTAGGTAGATGCTCTTATTACTCCCACTTTACAGATAAGAACATTGAGGATAAGAAGGTTAAGCATTTGCTACAGCTATTAAATGGCATAGCTGGGGATTTGATCTTGACTGCCTGATCTAAATCTACACTCTCAATCACTACGCTATACTGCTTCTCTGTTTAGCTTGGACCTTTCCAGTCACTTGTCAAGCTGTGGCAAAGTGAAAATTTATAGCGTATGCAGGGCTGCTTATGATGAAGCTAGGAGCTCAAGAGTCAACTCGCAGGGTATCCTGGGAAATATCTTGTGTCTGAGCCAAAGAGATTATTAATGGGGATTCTTGGGGAGTTCTGTAGGGGAGAGCAAATGGGCTTCTTCAGCATCACTGCAGATAATATTCTCATTCCACTCTCCCTTAACACCTGGGCACTTACCACAGAATTGAAACCATTGTTAACAGGAGGCAATTAAAAACAACAACAACAACAACAGAAAAACCATTGCCGTCGAAGCCCTGGTGGTGTAGTGTTCAAGAATTTGGCTACTAACCAAAACGTCAGCAGTTCAAATCCACCAGCCACTCCTTGGAAACCCTATAGGGCAGTTCTACTCTGTCCTTATAGTGCTGTGGTTATAGACATGGACTCTAAACTTATAGTAAAGGCTCTTGACTACAGCAAGTTACTTTAGTGGTCTACCTCTCTTTCTTTTTCTGTAAAAGGGGATTTCATCAAAAGTGAATTTCATAAAATTGTTAAGAAGATTAAGTGATTTGATACAAGTAAAGCCCTTGAAAGAGTACTTGGCAGATAGGAAGACATCAATTAGTGCTGGTTGTTGTTATTATAGTTATAGTTCTCCAGTGACAGGTCCAGTTGACAAAAGGTTTTGTTGAGTTCCGGTAGGGCTATTAAGTAGTTCCTGGGAATAATGAGCCTCATATTTACTCCTTCAGACTCGTATGATTAATGTTATTAATAAAGATAGTCCTACTCAGCCTGGGACTAGTTCTGTATGCACAAACTTCAACAACATCTAACGTTCTCTGAATGTTTAGTAAAGGTCAAGCACTTGACTGAATGCTTTACATAAATCATGAATTTACAACAACATGAACAGGTAGGTGCTATGGGTATCTCCTTTATTGGTAAGGAAAAATGAGAACTGTTTTGAAGTTATAGCATTGAAAATAAAAGACATCTACTCAGTTAAAATGTGTCTGAGTTTCTGGAAACCTCCCAAGGTTCTGTTCTTTACTACAAATATTAGCTTCGAAGAGACCTGGAAATACATATTTGTGCCACAAGTATGTCATGGAATGAAAAGCTGAAAGAAAGGATACACATTAGCAAACAAGACCCAGTTTGAAAGAAAACATTGGTATTTACTGAAAGTATAATTATTGGGTCAGCAGGGACAATTTCCTCCCTTCTCAAACTGTTTGCCTCATTTGGGCCTTCGTTTAACTACTCAACCACAAAGGTCAACTCAGCTTCTTGGAAATGAATGTGATCAAACTAAGCAATTCAAATGCATCAAGTATTTCCTTTTATTCACTCTACTAGAGATGAAGTGGACCTGGTCACCAGGCTTACATTACATTTGTTTTGTGTTTGAAGACCATTATTGCCTCATTCCTTAGATCTTGTATATAATCTATTGCTATGATAATGCCGCGTAACAAATGATCCCAAAATTTCAGTGGCGTAAAACAATAAGCATTGATTTAGTTCTACTCTGTGGATCATCAGTTTAGGCTAGGCTTGGCTGGGTTCACTCATATTCATGGAGATTGGTTAGCTGTCAACTGATCTGGGATGGCTTTGGCTGGGAATTCTGGTAGACCTGGATCTGCTCCACGTGTTTCTGATCCTCCAGCAGGCTAACCCAGGCATATTATTATGCAGGGGTGGATTAACCAGTAAGCAAGGTATGCTCTTGCTTACTTGTGTTTACTTACTAATCTGTAGTGCACAATTTCACACAAGCACTTTTTAAGACTCTGCCTTGGTCACTTTTGCTAGTATCCCATTGGCCAAAGTAAGTGACATGGTCAACTCATATTTAAGGACTTGGAAATATATTAGATTTTAATTGTTCAGTGAAAGAAACTCTCTGGATAGAGGAAAGAGTGATGAGTTAGAGTCAACGTCGCAATATCCACAGATGTCTTTTCTTAAGGGAAGGTATACTCTCAAAAAATAATTTTTAAAATTTCATTTTTATTTTAATCAAATTGTATAAGTACGTACAAGAATCAAGTGGTTCTACAAGACTTATATAGCCTCACAACAGTTACAGCTCTTTTGTTCTTAACCTCGCTAGCTCTTAAAAATGCTTACATTTCTACTTTTTGACATTTCCATTTTAGGCATTACCTGTTGACTTCTTACTAAGGAAAACAAAGATTTATCTCTTTTTCACTGCCCTCCCCCAATCCCCACCATATACATGCACACTTCCTATGTTTATACCATTTTAATGTGTCATTTTATAATTTTGTTTAGATTATTTTTCAGTATTTATATTTTTGAGGCTTTGTAAATACTGTTCATAGTTGACCCTTATAGTAAACTATGATTACCTTTCCATTCTTGTATGCTTTTTTTTTGCCTCTGAAATTAATTATTGTCTTATTTCTCTTTGCTTGTTTATTGCTGTTATAGTTGTTCCTACTCTCATAGTGACCCCATATGACAAAGTAGAATTTCCTCATAGGGTTTTCTTGGCTGTAATCTTTATGACAGCAGATTGCCAGGTCTTTTCTCCCATGGAGCTGCTGGCTCAACCTTTTTGTTAGCAGCTGAACGCTGAACAATTTGCACCACCAGGGCTGCTGCTTGTCTATTACTTGTCAGTAATTCAGCCTCATTTCTTTTTCTATTGTGTAAATCATTTCTCAGTATATTCAAACACACTGGGAGTCCTGTCAGTTTCCCCTTTGTAGAGATGTCTCTCCCAGAGCTGCTGACCTACTCCAATCTGTACAATTGTATGTCTGGTATCATCCTGGGGTCTTCCTTCACCATCATTCTGGAGATTTCTTTGCCTCACTTTTGAATTAAATACTATTTATTTCTTGAACCTATGTCTTCCTAATTCTTGATAAAATCAACAAATTCAGAGATACAAGTGTTGACGATAAACAAAATTGAAATTTGTAAAATGCTATTTTTTGTTATATGTCTAAACTTTTGTACACTTTCGAAATGAACTCTTCTTTGACACTTCTGTTGTACATTTGCTTCAACTCTTACTATAAAAATGTTCAAAATTTAGAAAGATAGTAAAATAAACAGTCACATACATCTATCTAGGTACAACTGTGAGCATTTTGTCATATTTGTTTTCTCTATATATAATGTTAAGGCTTTCTTTTCTGTACCATTTGAAGATAAGTGGTTGACATTGTGACATTTACACATAAATAGTTCAGCATACATTTCTTAAGAATGAGAATAATCTACAACACAACCATAATACCTTCAAACACCTAAAAAAATTAAGCAACAATAGCCTAATATCATCTTGTGTCAGATCTATATTCAATTTTTCACAATTATCACAAGAATGCAATATCAGCATAAAACTGAGCTCATGGGTAACCGTCCAGCACAGCTGTGATTGAAATCAAAGATGAGCTGAGGGATTGTGGCACAGGGTACCAAAAGTGATTGCCACAAAAGGTGAGATCATAATTAAGGGCAGAGTCAGCATAGCAGTTTCCTCAAACAGGAAGGGAGAGAACTGTGATGGAAGAGATGCTGACTATGGGGAGGAGGGGTGGTAGTTATGTCTTTTGGGGTACTGATTCTGTGTTTTGATTTTGCTTGTGGTTACACAAATATTGCTTTGAAACTTTTTCTTAATGGAGACATTTATAATATATTCTTCTGTATTATAATATATTCCATAATCATAAAAAAGAGAACTAGAATGAAGATAGTAACCTTGAAGACCAAAGATTCAGTATCATTTATATATGTAAATTATGTGTGGTGGGGCTGGAGGCATTGAAGATTTTTCCAATGAGAAGATATGAAAATAAAACTAATACAAGAAGATAAGCATGCAGTGATGTTCAAGATGAATTAAGAGAAAGGAAGAAGAATAGCAAACCACTTATGAGACAGTTTATATTGTTTAGGTATTAGGTAATAGTGGTCTGAATTAGTATGATGATAGGGTGAATGTGAAGGAAGGAACTGATATAAAAACTATTAAGGACACATTAGTCTGACTTGATGGGGGAAATCACCAGATGTCTCCAAAACTTTAGATCTTGTCTCTTTCCCAACCATATAGAATTGATTGTGTCATTTTTGTATATGTTCCACAACAATACTTTGTAGCTTAGATAGACATACTTTGATATAGCTCTTATCTCCCTGTGTTTTAAACATTTGTGTACAGGTCTACTTCTCTAGTTCAGGGTAAAAATTAAGAGGAGATATTGTGAGTTTCTTGTATATGTTAGTTGCTTGATCATTACTTAATGAATGACTGAATTAATGCATGAGGAATATCTGGCCTATGTGAGAATTAAATTCAAGCCAGCTGTTTACTTCATCAGTGAGAGCCATTGTTAATGCTAATACTTAGTCGTGCAGGGAATAGGAGAATAGAAATTATAATTAGTAGCAGAGATGAAATTTATAAAGAATATGTTGGCTATTGTCTCTTCCAAAAAATAGGAAATGTTTGCTGTTAGTTGCCTCATACTATAAGGCAGCTGTATAAATGTGACCAATCTTTTTGGTTGGTCTTTTGACCTTTGCTTGGTGGGACAAGGATCAATTGTTACAGACTTCTGTTCACTGCCTTGGAATTGAGCCTGGGTGTGAATTTGTGTTCCATTACTCCCTACTTTAGTCCAGCCCGCCCTATAGGGGAAACTAAGGAATTTCAGTACACTGGAAATAGTAAATTCACAAAATCACCATTTTCATATTGCCAACATCACAATACTATCAATAAATGTTTGCTGAACAGATGCAAAAATAAACAGAAGCATAATGTCACTTGTTTTGAGTGATTTACTATATTAAGAAGTACCTACAGGGTAAGGTCAGTGAGAATGGACATTTGGACCACCTTAGAGGCGTCCTATGTCAATCAGATTAACAGCTACATCTGGGAGCGTGGTCTCAGAGAAGTTAACCAAGACTAATGTCCCGAAACTAAAAAAGGGAAAAAATATGTCTCAGATACCATGCCAAAAAATTTATTTCACAATCTTTTTTTTTTTTTCTTTCTGATGTCAGAGTGAAAAAAACCAAACCAAACCCACTGCTGTCAAGTTGATTTTGACACTTAACGACCCTTTAGGACAGAGTAGAACTGCCCCATAAGGTTTCCAAGGCTGTAAATCTTTACAGAAGCAGACTGCCACATCTTTCTCTCGCAGAGGGGCTGGTGGGTTCGAATCACCCACCTTTTGGTTAGCAGCTGAGCGCTTTAACTACTGCACCGTCAGGGATCCTCATATCAGAGTGAAAGGTGTAAGTAAATAGGAATAGAAGCAACATGTGCTTTTTTCCAGCATTGTCAAAATTAGATCGTATCAGTTGCTGGAGTGGCTTGCATGTTGTTGTAATGCTGGAAGCTATGCCACGAGTATTTCAAATATCAGCAAGGTAACCCATGGTGGACAGGTTTCAGCTGAGCTTACAAACTAAGACGGACTAAGAAGAAGGACCTGGCAGTCTACTTCTGAAAAAAATTGGCCAGTGAAAACCTTGCGGATAGCAGCAGAATATTGTCTATTACTAGAAGATGAGCCCCTCAGGTTGGAAGGTACTCAAAATACAATACCAATGGTGTTGGTGAAGAATATTGAAAGTACCACGGACTGCCAGAAGAACCAACAAATCTCTCCTGGAAGAAATATAGCCAGAATGCTCCTTGGAAGCGAGGATGGCAAGACTTCGACTCACATACTTTCGACATGTTATCAGGAAGGACCAGTCCCTGGAGAAGGACATCATGCTTGGTAAAGTAGAGGGTCAGCAAAAAAGAGGACGACTCTCAAGGAGATGCGTTGACACAGTGGCTGCAACAATGGGCTCAAACATACCAACGGTTGTGAGGATGGCGCAGGACCAGGCAAAGTTTCAACCTGTGGTAAACAGGGTTTCTATGAGTCAGAACCGACTCAACCGTACCTATCAATAACAAGTTGCTGGGATAAGATCGTTAGCAGCAGATATTAATTTTTCGTATAGTAAATCCTGTGGGGACTTAAAGAAGGGCATGCTATAGATTGAATTATGTCCCCCCAAAATATGTGTTGTAAGTCCTACCCCCTAAAGCTGTGATTGGAAACGCTGGTGGCATAGTGGTTAAGAGCTACGGCTGCTAATCAAAAGGTCAGTAGTTTGAATTCACCAGGCCCTCCTTGGAAACTCTCTGGGGCAGTTCTACTCTGTCCTGTAGGGTTGCTATGAGTCAGAATCGACTCCAAGGCAATGAGTATACAGGTAAAGCTGTGATTATAATCCCATTTGGGAATGAGTTTTCTTTGTTAGGTTAATGTGGCAGTATTAGTGTAGGGTGTGTTTTAAGTCAGTCTCTTTGACATATTAAAGAGCAGAAAAAGCAAGCAAGCAGAGACAGGGGAAGATAGGTGCTGCACCACATGATGATCACCACGTAAGAGAGGAACCAAGATGAGAAGAGACAGAGATCTTCCCCCAGAGCCGACACAGGTAGCAAGCCTTCCTCTAAAGCCCGCAGTCTGATTTTCGACTTCTCTCCTCCTAAACTGTGAGAAAATAAATCTGTTAAAGCCACCCACTTGTGGTATTTCTGTCATAGCAGCACTAGATGACTAAGACAGGGCATACAACTGATTTTCTACCGTCAACATAGTCCAAGCCCTCTTCCCTAATCCACTGTTTTAATGACCTTCTGGGAATTTGAAAAGATTAGGATAGTTAGAAAAAGGAAATGTGATATAAGAATAGAAGATGAGGGGATGTAAGTAGGAAAATATACTTGTGACATTAGTCTTGTTTACACTAACCATTTAAAAGTGTTTTAATCGGTTCAACATAAGAGAGCTTAAATTGCATCAATTAAAAATGCTTTCTTTTTCCTAAAGTGAATAAAATGTTCTACAAAGAGCAGTAACTGATTTTTTTTTTGTGTGTGTGTTATTTCACTCTTCACAAAGAAATGATGTTGCAAACCTTAGTGGTATAGTTTTACAAATGTAATTCTTTGGATTTACCCCATTCCATGCTAATTTTTTTTTTATTGCTTTCTTTAAAATCTCTACTTGGCCAGGAGAATAATCAGTAAAATTAAGACTAAAATAAAAAATAAACTGCAACTTCTATGGTTTACCTTTGCAAGCAATAAAAGCCACTGTTTTTCTTTCTTCAAATATGGGAAATGAGTTTGGCTAAGGATGAGAAAGATTTATGGGTTGAGAAGGGGAAGGGGAAAGGTGCAAAGAACAGTTTTTATTTTGCTTACGGAAATGGAAACAGAGTACATGCATCAGTATCACTGATTTCCTGAGTTTCGGCTTCTGTGGATGCACAAAACAACCATGCAATTGAGCTGCTGGCACACTCCCTGATCTTCTGGCCTACCCATTTGCCCAGGAAGGCCAAAGCGTCTAAAATTTCCTCTCTCTAACCCCAATTTCCTCGCCTCTACCATTTAATCCCTCTGCTTCAGGGAAAGACCCAAAAATTGCTTTGAAGGCTGAATAGAATTTCACTAGATGTCCAAGAATGCAAGGACACCCTGGGAAAGAACGATGTGTGGACGTGGATCTGTGAAACAGCACTTTTTTATGCTGAAGCCACTGTAGATCAAATTTGCTAGAATGGAATTTGCAAGAGAATAAAGGTGGATTATGATCAGTTGAGAGCACAGGAAAGATTTTGTAAACTGTAACTATTTTTAGGAATTTGTATTGTCAACAGTCTCTCAGCATTGTTCCGAGGATCATTTCTACATATGCCATATTTATAGTTGCTTTGTATCATGTGAAAGCTTTATACAAATGTCAATTATTATGAGATATTATGGTTTTAGCAAGATTGTATGGAGATAGGGTATATTTGCTGATTTCTCTTTATCTTCATACTTAGAGCTATTTATAAACTAAATCGGGTCAATTTACTTTTTTAACCCTCTTTTCACATTTCTATACACTTTTCAGTATCTATCAAAGAAATGTAGCAAACCTGGCTACTGTTCATTAGTCCACCATAGTGCATGTTAAAAGACTTGGAGTCATTTTTTGTTGCCTGTTCATCCTTCCCAGCTGGTCAATTTTTCTAAAATCGAAAATATTCAGATATTTCTTTTCGTGCATATCTCCTTAGCAATCATCCTATTTTTTGCATCATTGCATTGCAGCTAAACTACTTCAATAGTTCTTCAGTTGCTCTGTCCTGAGCATTTTGTCTTTAAATCCGTGTTTCTTAAAACTGTTCAGAAGCCCAATATTCAAACTAAATGTAAAAGGACCTGTTTTGCAGCTGAAGTAATAAGGCAGGAAATAAAAACAGGTGGAACAATTCTTCAAAAGAATGAAGAAAAATTATCTTCACATGCAGACAGTATGACTGTACACTACAAATTTTGCTATCCTTTATTAGAATTTGTAAGAATTCAGTCAAGTGGCCAAGTATAAAATGAATGTGCAAAAATCCATAGAGTTTTTCCATAAAAACGGTTTCATCACCTTTTAACTCTTACCAACTTCCTCATAGAACCCAGGCCAGGAGGTTGAGCAGATGCTGTAACATCTGGTCAGTGTTCTTATCCTTTTCTTGGCTAAGCAGATCTTCTTCAAAAATAACCTTGTCAGTGCAGTGTAACTCTGCCTGCAAATCATCAGCAGCAGCTTCATCCTCAAGCAATTCTAGCCCTCTGGGGCTGATAGCTCAAGCTATGCTAATTATGAAGAGGGTCTTCATATGACCATGAAGTGGTCAACAGCTACTTGTTTCAGACCTCTGACCTATCTCCTAAGGGTGATGTATAGAATGACCAATTCATCACTGGTTTCTTCATTTGCTATCTATGAAAGTGTAAATGTTATAAACTAAGTGAAGAGGAAGGGAGGTTTGGGAACTCCATTTTTTTCCATCTTTTTGGTTTGTTCTTTGAAACCCACATCCCCAGAAATACTCAAACACACTTTCTTATGATGCTTTGGAGATGATGTGAGGGAGCCCAGTGTTTTAATTGTAGAAGGATGAGGTTTTCTCCCTTCTTTCCACTTACTGACCTTTGGTAGATAAATGCTTATCAATCCCCATCCTGAGGCCCTAACCCCTATTCAAAAAAAAAAAAAAAAAAAGGTCTTTGGTAAAAGTTACAAATTGACTCTGCATTATAACTCACTGGAATTATATTATAGGAGGTGTTCAGTGTTATGAAGGGAATGGTTTGTTGATTTGATCATCTTGTCTTTCTGAGGCTGGATTAGGAAAGACCATTTTCTTTCATCCTATTCTTCTGTTTGCAGAAACAGAATTACTGCAAGCATCCAAAATGCCATCAATGGGGAAAATTTATGATTGACTGTGAACCTGAACCAGTAGTTGAAAGGAAGAAGTTGGCTCATAGAAAGAGTAAGGAGATAGAAAAGCAGGGAGGAAGTAGTCTCTGAAACTCATCTGAGGTGAGGACTGATAGACATCACTGAAAACACAACACTGTATTTGTGTTTGATCATGTCTGAGTAAGACTTTTTGTTTTGGTAATGGGTTATACTTTTTTGTATATATATAATACTTTTGTCATGTTCTGCTGGTGAGGGCAAAATTAATGGGCCTTGGTTGTAATTTGGGCCCTTGGTCATGCTTCCCCTTTTCCTCACTCTACTGTCAAACCCCTTTGTTTCTACCTGCCTGATAGGCATGAGGAGACAGTTTGACTCCTCCGGTCAGTTGATTCTTGCCTTGTCAGCAAGTTTACAAGGAGAGGTATGAGTCCTGGGCACATCTGGTTCACATATGCATCACCTTTGGGCTGAACAATCTTGAAGGAAGAGAATCAATTCCAAGGCTGCCCAGCAGGTCAGTGTAGCATAAGGACAATCTGGTTTGCCTTAGACTGATTCCAGCTGAAACATTAAAGGAGATGATAAAGTGAACAAGAGAGGCAATCATTAATATTAATCGTAGCTTTGAGTGCTTTCTTAAAGCTGTCCTTTATGAAATGAAGGTTCATTCTTCAATATTAAGAATTTATGTCACTTTCAAGAGCACATAAAAATATAGAACATCTAATCATGTCCCTTAAATCCGACACTTGAGCAGACGCCCTTGGGAAAGATTATGATCTCTTTTTCTCACCTCAATGTCATGGAGAAGGAATGAGAAACATCCAGTGATCTGTCAGACTGCCTCCTGAAAAGTCTTTAAATAGTAGGTGAGTACGGAGAGAATCATGGACAATTCCAAAGTGTGAAGATTATCATTAGAATTCACATATCACATATATGATCTATACCTACTATTCTTTGAAATGAATAGTTTATGTGATATCATATTTTCAACATATTGTTTTAGAAAGTTATTAAACTTTCATACATATCTAGTAAAGTATATATAGTATAGCAAATAGCATGTAAAATAGCAAATAAAATATTCTAGGTGTTGCTAATTATTCAGATCAACCACTACAGCCTTCAGTATGGATAACACCTTAGCATGGAGAAAACAAAAATCCTCACAGCTGGACCGATCAGCAGTATCATGAAAAATGGAGAAAATACTGAAGTTGTCAAGGATTTCATTTTACTTGGATCTAAAATCAACACCCATGGAAGCAGCAGTCAAGAAATCAAATGATTCATTCATTGCATTGGGCAAATCTGCTGCAAAAGACCTCTTTAAAATGTTAAAAAGCGAAGATGTTACCTTGAGTACTAAGGTGCACCTGACCCAAGTCATGGTATTTACAATCACCTCATATACGTGAGAAAGCTGGCCAATGAAGAAGGAAGACTGAAGAAGAATTGATACATTTGAATTATGGTGTTAGCAAAGAATATTGAATATACCATGGACTGCCAGAAGAAGTAGCAGATCTGTTCGGAGGAAGTTCAGCCAGAATGCTCCTTAGAGATGATATGGCGGACTTCATCTCATGTACTTTGGACATGTTATCAGGAGGGACCAGTCCCTGGAGAAGGACGTCATGTTTGGTAAAGTAGAGGGTCAGTGAGAAAGAGGAAAGACAATCTAAACGAGATGGATTGACACAGTGACTGCAATAATGGGCTCAAAGATAGCAATGATTGTGAGGATGGTGCAGGACCAGGCAGTGTTTCGGTCTGTTGTACACAGGGTCGCTGTGGGTCAGAATCGACTCGACAACACCAAGCAACAACAACAATTATTCAGACAGTTCATTTGTAAAACAGTACCACATCATCATTAAAAGTAATGGATATATAGACTTAATTGAGGTCACGGTTTAAAATGGATTGGGGGAAACAGTGGGTTAATTGATTATGTAACCACTTTTCTTGGGGTAAAACTTCTACATATCTCATTTTTGCCAAATTTGCTAAGTACAAGAATGGAATTTAACATAAGATAACTAGTGAATAGCTCTCACTTTTTTGTGTGTCACTTTTATGTGTGAATAAGACTTCTAATTGGGGCAAAAAGATCTTATCAATATAAGCAAAAATATTTCCAATATAAAATTTCACATTTTATAAAACTTCCCCTTGCCAAGAAGTTTGATAGTGTTAAATGAAGTGCAAAGGACATAGTGATCATGAAAGGAGAATTAAGCTAACCTGATGACAACATCATGGCATGTTTTTCAAAATGCCAACATATAGATATAACTTAGAGATGATAAGTTTTTTGGTTGGTTTGTTTTGTTTAATGCTGCCACAGGATACTGTGGCAAATATAGGGAAGTAGTGGTGCTCGAAGCAGCTAGAGGCAATGGTTTGTAGGCTAATTACACACACCAGAAGGCTGGAGAGTGTCCTCTGTTAAAAAATCAGTGAATTTTATGGTACTATTTAGGAATGTGGTACAAATTTAGCATGACTTTCCCCTATATTTTTAAGAGAGTCAATGTTGAGATATATTCATATTTTAGTTTTGGTGAATTAATTTAAAACAACTTAGCTATCACTTTGGTTCTTCAGAGAATTGTGTTCTCTCTGTTTATAATCAGTTAAGAAAAAAACCAAGGCATTTAAAAATCAGTATTAATAATTGGCAGTGGAGTCATGCTGTCTGGCTAAAATGAAAAAGAGCAGCGCTTTGCAAACAGACTTTTTGTGGTTCAGGCTGTCTTTTAAGTCTCACCGGAAGTTAATTAAAATGAACTGCTCTTTTACTTTCTTTCTTTTTTTTTTTTTTTTAAGTTTATCGTTTTTGAGTTTACTCAGTTAATGACCGATGCTAGAAAATTCCTCAAAGCGTGGTACTAATAGAACAATAACTCTTCAATCTGGGCAGAGAGCTCAGATATTCCAAATATCTCTCTTTAGTTGGATTAAAGGGTTTGCAATCTAAATATCTTGGTTTGGAAGAAACGTGAGGAATTTCAGCGTTTCCAATCTTAAAACCACGAACAAAAGTGTGAGCCCCAGCTATGCCACGCTTATTTCTCCAAATTCTTTTGACACTCAAAGGGTGGGGTCTAGACTGGAGTGCCTCTGGGGGTTGGTCCAGGGGTTATACATAATCTGACTGCGAGTTCTTATTTAAGAACATATCTGTAACTCATATCCGGATTCCTTTAGGGAACATTAATTCACTCTGATCGTTAAGTCCCAGTGACCATGGTATTATTCTTGACTAGTCCAGCACTTAGGCTTCTGCCTAACCCTGCTGGTGGCGATGGCTGTCTTGGTGCAGGGGTAGGTTACCAGCAGTTATTTCACAGTGTACACCTTGGGTGTTTGTTTTGATGTGGCTGCAGACAATATTTGCAGTTTTTGTCTTCTCAGTTTCTAGGTTAGCTCAAAACAAAGCAGCCTGTGTTTGCGTTGCAGCAATTTCCCCACTGCCTAAAACCGTAGCAAGTCTGAGCTATCCACACGGCTTCGCTGAAAGGCGTTCTTTCTCCTTTCCTTTTATCATGTAGTAGACTGTGTCATGTCACAGTGTGTGGCTGGATCATACACTTGATGATACTCTGGGGATGCCCTTGGGTAGCGCTTACTTTAGCAAAATTTCAGGTTTTTTGCTGGACTGTTTTTGTTGTTGTTTTTATTTTTTCTCCATGAGGCACAGCTAGGCTGAATTTTTTTTTTTTTAAGTGAACTAGTGTCGAAGATTTTATTCAACTCCTCAGTTAATGAGGTAACCAGTAAGATGTTCAAACTGAATCAAAAAGCTTTTTTTTAAATTTTATTTTGCTGTTGTTGTTGAGAATATGCACAGCAAAATACACACCAAGTCAACCATTTCTACACGTACAATTAGGTGACACTGATTACATTCTTCGAGTTCTGGAACTGTGGAACCGTTCCCACTCTCCTTTTCTGAGTTTTTCCTCCCCCATTAACATAAACTTCTGCCCCCTAAGGTTCTTTCCTCATCCTTTGAGTTGCTGGTGTCTGTTGTTCAGCCGGGATGAATTTTTACTTCAACTTAGCCTGGCAGCGAAGGGGTAGAGGATGATGGGGTTGAAGGAGAATCAACAGAAGTCAGAGAAGAAGGCAGGGAGGTTTGCAGGGAAGATGAGAGTAAAATCATACTGGTCTAATGTCAAGACCTTAAGGAAGAGTCTCAAGTCGGGGGCGGTCAAGCTAAAGTTTATTGCTTAAAAAAGTTATACAAATGGTTGTATTGTGGAAACTGATCTCAGAATAAAAATCATTTTGTGAATACTTGATTGGGATTTTTAAACTTAATCATTCTCAGCTGCAACAACAAATGTGCAAACCACATAAGAAGATTTGGCTTCACATATTTTAACAGTTTTTTTTCCTACACATTAGTGGTTTTTGTTTTTTTTTTCCCATTTCGTAGCATATCGTGACCATATGTCCTTAATTTACCTTCCATTCAACTATTGGTATAATAGTGACTTACAGTGTGATGAAGGAAAGAATTTGGGCTTCATACTAATATTTGAGTTTCAATCCCCGCTTTTACAGTTACTAGCTGTGTAATCTTAGATAAATTGAATTGACTCTCTGTGACTCAGTATCCCCATTTGTTAAACAAGAAGTTGTCTATAAAACATCTACCATATGTTTCCACAACACAGAAGACAACTAGAAATGGTAGCTGTTTTTATTACCATGGTTGCTGTTTTGAAGATAAGGCTTTGTTGTTGTTAGTGGCTGTTCAGTCAGCCTCCAACTCATGGCAACCCTGTACACAATGGAATAACACACATATGGTTGTGTGCCAACCCCGTGACTGGTTGCAGATCAGACAGTTGTGATCCATAGGGTTTTCACTGGCTAATTATCAGAAGCAAATTGCCAGGCCTTTTTTCCTAGTCTGTCTTGGTCTAGAAGTGCCTCTGAAACCTGTTCGGCATCATAGCAACATGCAAGCCTCCACTGACAGATAGGGACCTTGGCCAGGAATAGAATTCAGGTCTCCCACATGGAAGGTGAGAATTCTACCACTGAACTATTGAAGATGAAGCTAAGCTGATATAGAAAAAACATTAGTGAGATTTTCTCATAGATCTAAGGGAATAAAATAAAATCTGAATCAGTCCAGTACTCTAATTTATTTCAAATAATACCATCTTCACTCTCAAGTTTTTCTGTACTACAGTGAATAGAACAATGAAGCTTTTTGGGGTTTGAGAGAAATTTTTCTGAAGTAATTTATCTAAAAGTAATTAATTTGGAGGTAAGTCACATACCCTACTCCTTTATCACTAGCTTAGAAATCATCTGAACTATGTATGGCCTCCAATTTTTGCATTGATTTCTGTGGGGTGTGTGTGTATGCCTTTCTGGTATCTGGTGGTAGTGGGAGGAAAATTGGTTCTTTTGCATACATTTGTACTAAGACATTAATTAAGAAGCATGTACAGAATTAAAAAATTTCTAACGATATATTCTTATGAAATTATATCACCATTTGTAGAAGTATAGTTTTAATGTTTAGAAAAACCTTAATTTATTGAAATTTGTGTTAACCAATCACTTTCGGGGGAAAGTCATTTAACTTTTATGCAATCAAAAATAATCAAAACCTACGTACTTCATTCTTTGGTCCTGTTTTGAAATAAACATACACTTGCTGACACATGTTTCTGCCACATTCTTTTCTTCACCCAGTGGGCAAGTTCAGACGTAGAAGACAAAAGTCCAGCGGAAAGTACCGGAACTGAAGGAAGAATATTTACTTAACCACCCACACTACCCAGTGTTTTCTTGGAATCTGCTGTGTGTATAAAACGATAGCCTACCAACATATATGTAACCTTTGCCTTTCTGAAAACTAAATCTGATTCTACAAGGAAATCGCAAACACAAAAATATTGCTCCCTCAAGTTTTACTAGATTTGTTTTCCAAAAAAAAATCAGGCTAATTTTTAAAACAATGTAAATGGTCTTACATCAAATATCTAACCATTCATGGAAGTTGGCTTTGCAACCTCAGTTTGTAGAGAAGGTAGTGGAGGCTTCATTCATAAGGGAAGAAAAACTTGAGTACAGTTAATCTTATGTAATTTGAGCTATAGAAATGAAGCAAGATTTGTCTTTAATGTATATGGAATTTTCCTTCTCTCCATTCTTCAATAGCTTTCCTGACTCTATGCTGAACTGAAACTGCTTTGCTAAGGTTATGTTTGACCTCAGACTTGCTAACCATAGATTCTTATTCCATTATACTTTATCAGTCTATGGCATCTGACACAACCATTTTCTCTGTGGAAATCATTGCCATTGGCGCCCACGACACCGTTCTTCTTCCCTCTTTCAGTCTTTCTGACCGCTCCTTTTCAGTCTCCTTTACTTCCTTTTTTCCCCTTAATTTCTTAATTATAAAGTAATAATTCCCTTCTTGACCCTCTTCTCTTTTGTTTCTGCGTAATTCTCTGGGCAACTTCACAGTTTTCTCGATTCAAAGTATGTACACACTGTTGATTCAAAATTTCAACCTCTAGTCCTGTATACTTGCCCTGGGCAATAAAACCTATGTTTTGCAGACATCTTAAAGTGTCCCAATTAAAATACATTTTCTTATTTTCTTAGACCTGCTTCTCTTCCTGTATTTTTTCTCTCATCATCATTTATCATGGCACCCACAGAAGAGTTTTTTAAATTAGGCAATGCTAGACTCCCAGGGCCTTTGCTCATGTTCTTTCTCTACCTGGAACATTCTCCGACGTCCTGTTTCTTAGTTAACGCTTATGCATCCTACATATCTCATGTTAAGTGCTGGTCCCTCATAGAAGCTTTCCTGATTTTTTTTTTTACAAGATATCACAAAACTGATTTTTTCTTCCATAGAACCTGTTATAGCCAGAAGCGATAACACACTTGAGTAATTTTACATAAATAACGATATTGCTCACTTCCCCACTGCTTTCTAAGACCACAGGGACTATATTTATTTTGATTTGATATTTTATCCTCAACACCAAGCACAATCCCTAGTGCATGGAATGCTCCCAATAAATTCTCTTGGATAATGAATGAGTGACTTCTTCTTGGTGACTCCTGATGCCCTGCAATTTTTGTCAGTCACCATGTCCTATTGCTTTTATCAAATCGCGTATCTTTCAAATCTGCTCTTTCAGCATCATCTTATTCCCACTGCTATTCCCTACCATCAGCCTTGACTCCACTCTCCAAACTATCAGCAGTGTTACCCTTTAGATACAAGTAGGATAGTTTATTACCTTGCTCCGGAATCTTTAAAGGCTACCAGCTTTCTCTAGAACCAAATCTAAAGTCCTTAGCCTGCTGTACAAGGTTCCCGATAAACTAAGTCCACCCTCTCTTTCCAATTTCATCTTCTCACCTTATTTACTGTATGATTCAGTCACTGCAGAATTCTTTCATTTGGGTCCCTCTGCTATTTTGAATTTCTTCCTTATCTGTCTTGAACTTTAAAATTTACATGATTCTCAGGATCTTAAATGACAAAATCCTCATTTTGGCAGATTATTACCAGTCAGTATCTCTGACTTTAGAGTCCACCAGTCAATCCACACCCCCCATCTTTTTTTTTTTCTTTCTAAAGGGAAGCCCCTGGCATATACTCTCATTTGCTTCCTATCAGTTTTTGACCATCATTCTTCCTGCCTGCTGCCCTGAAGTCACATGTCCTGTACCACTGCTTTGCAAGTAGCCATTCTCTGCTGAGGTTCAACTGTGGTCATGTAGAGGTGGGTGGTGAGTACCTTCCTATGACATGCATTCACCTTCTTTGTGAGTCAAAAACCAGGGAGACCCCATTTTCTTCGTTCCCTACAGTGGTTCTAGTAACGGACTGGACACATTTGATTCATTCTTAACATATCTCCCCAATCTTGAAGAAATTGGCACAGGTCTTTGAGGCTCTGGGCTGGAAGACAACTTAAATAGCTATACTCTATATTCAACATCAATTCTTTTCATTACCACAGCCAGGACCCTGGTCTAAGTTTGTCACTCTGATAGTTCCACCTGAAAACCAAGCCTGTGGGGGCCAGAAGATGCTCCTCCAAGCATCATTGTCCTTGAGTCTTATTGGATCCTCAGGCATACATGAACTTAAACCAAGAAACAGAAAGTCTAAATCAAAAAATATCTTAAAATTGTAATTAAAATAATCCATAAGTGATCTAAGAATGATTAGCTTTTGATGTTCTGAAAATGGATTATCTGTTAGTATTAGAAATTTCAAAATTATTTTTCCAATATGTCCCCTGACAGTAAAAAAAATACTAATGGTCACCCAATATCATTCAGTAGATGATTTATGAGGAAATGCAGGTCAGCTTAATTAATTTGAAAATTTACATATGTAGCTACTAGCAAAGCAGACTCTGGATATCTTGAAGAACCAGGGGAAGAAAAAGAAGTTTTTGCGTAGTCAGGGTATTTCTGCGGTTAGTGATTTGGCGTGCATCCCCTTTCTAGAATTTAGCTGGATGGAATCAACTCATACGAGTAAGATATATTTGTTGTTGTTGTTAGATGCTGTCGAGTCGGTTCCGACTCATAGCAATCTTTATATATAACAGAATGAAAGTTTACCAGGTCCTGTGCCATTCTCAAAATTGTTGCTATGTTTGGGCCCATTGCTGCAGCCGTGGTTTCAATTCATCTTGGTGAGGGTCTTCTTCTTTTTCACCGATCTTCTACTTTACTAAGCATGATGTCCTTTTCCAGGGACTGGTCCCTCCCATTAACATGTCCAACGTACATGAAAGGAAATCTCATCGTCTTTACTTCTAAGGAACACTCTGGTTGTACTTCTTCCAAGAGGGATTTGTTCATTCTTCTGGCAGGCCATGGTATAGTCAATATTTTTCGCCAACACCATAATACAAATGCATCAATTCTTCTTTGGTAGAGTGAAAGACTTTGACCTTCTGTCATTTATTAAGATATCCACCTTTAATCTCTTTAGTCTTGTAACCATTTGTTTCTAAAAGTAAAAAGGGAAATGAAATCTGTTTTAAGATGTGTGATGATTATGAGATGAAAGAAAACTCTTTGGTCAGGAGAACTGGGGCTTTCCCCTATACTGAGTTCTGAGAGAAGCTTTTCCTTTGCATTCTTATCAAAAAAAAGATATTGTATATTATGGTGGACAACTTTTGTCTAATAGGTAGAAATATAATTTTCATGTGGCTGTCCTTATAATGGAGCCCTGGTGGAGTAGTGGTTAAGATCTCAGCTACTAACCAAAAGATCAGTAGTTCGAATCCACTACCTGCTCCATGGAAACCCTATGGGGCAGTTCTACTCTGTCCTACAGGGTTGCTATGAGTTGGATTTGCCTTGATGGCAATGGGTTTGGTTTGGCTTTGGTCCTTATAATGTCCTTAACATAGTCTGTGGAATTCAATTCAGTAAAAGAAATTCTATAAGGATTATAAAAATCCAGACTACACGTGTGTAGTTCTGATGATCTAGGAATTTCTTTACAAGAAATTACAGAGGTATTTTGGAAACATATTTACAGAAAAATTATATAGAAAACATAAACGCATTTAGATTAAGTGCTTTTATAAGCTGATTAAGTAAAATGACAATTCATTGTACAAAGATCCTGGAGACAATATGAGAATATATAAAGATGTCCTGCTATCAAAAAGCCAAAGGTGATCTGTGGATAGTTTACTGCAATAATTTAAACTCCAATATAATTTTTCTCTGCATCATGTGGATTTGTTATCTATATTGGATTGGTTATACATATTAACTTAGTTCAACGAAGTAGCTTATTTTGTCTTTATTATACTGTTTTACATCCTAATTACTCTTCAAGATCCAACTCGGGGGACCGAATTACTGGGATGAGGGCTGGGGACTATGGTCTCAGGGGACATCTAGCTCAATTGCATGACATAGTTTATAAAGAAAATGTTTCAACATCTTACTTTGGTGAGTAGTGTCTGGGGTCTTAAAAGCTTGAGAGCGAGCATCTAAGATACTCCACTGGTCCCACCCCCAACTGGAGCAAGGGAGAATGAAGAAAACCAAAGACACAAGAGAAAGATTAGTCCAAAGGACTGATGGACAACAACTACCACAGCCTCCACCAGACTGAGTCCAGCACATCTACATGGGACCCAGCTACCACCACCGACTGTTCTGACAGGGACCACAGTAGAGGGTCCCAGACAGAGCTGGAGAAAAATGTAGAACAAAATTCTAACTCACACACACACACACACACACACACACAAAAGACAAGACTTATTGGTCTGACTGAGACCGGAGAAACCCAGAGAGTATGGCCCTGGGAAAACCTTTTAACTCAGAAATGAAGTCACTCCTGATGTTCACCCTTCAGCCAGAAATTAGATAGGCCCATAAAGCAAAATGAGACTAAATGGGCACACCAGCCCAGGGGCAAGGACAAGAAGGCAGGATGGGACAGGAAAGCTGGTAATAGGGAACCCAAGGTCAAGAAGGGGAGAGTGTTGACATGTCGTGGGGTTGACAATCAATGTCACAAAACAACATGTGCATTAATTGTTTAATGAGAAACTAATTTGCTCTGTAAACCTTCATCTAAAGTACAATTAAAAAAAAAACAAAAACAAACAAACGAAAAAGATCCAACCCAGATCCCTTCATTCCCTAAATCCTTTTTCCTCTTTTTTACATATTTCACAGTATCCCTGTCTGTACTGTTTTGTGCTTAAATTATTTGTATTATCTGCATTATCCAATTGTAATTAGTAAGTTATCATAGTAAAACACAATTCAATAATGCAATACTTTGTAACACATGCCTTACACCTTATAGTTAAAGACAGAGCTTAAAACCAAGACTCACGTGCTTGATCTGTGAACTTTTTTTTTTTTTTTTTTACATAAGTGTATGATGAAGGAACCGTGGTGGTACAATGGTTAAGCACTTGGCTGCTAACTGAAAGGTTGGTGGTTCCAACTCACCCAGCACCTCTGCAGGAGAAAGACCTGGAGATCTGTTCCCGTAAAGATTACAGCCTAGAAAACCCTTTGGGGCAGTTTTACTCTGTCACATGGAATTGATGAGAATTGAGTCAATGCCAACTAACAACAGCATGATGAATATACCTAGGTGACATAGAGTCACTCCAGACTGAATGAGCCTTAAAGAGCCAGGACAAAGATGAGAGAGTTTTACTGAAATATCAAATGATTTCAGTCTTGCTCCAAAAGGGCTCTGCTTGAATATATGTCTGAATCTCTGTGCAAAATTATGTACATTGATGTAATTTCTACTGTTACAGGGATATAGATTTTATTGAGTATCATTCTATTATTACTTTTTACTCCAATGCATAAGTAGAATATCATTTCACTGTCATCTATGTTTTCTATGAGTCTAAATTTTATATAACTCATCAGTTATTCAAAATAACCTACTATATTTTAATTGTGAGCTTTGATACTTAATCTCTATATCCTAGACTCAGTACACAGAAATTTCACTGCACCCATCAAGAATCTCCTCTCTGTCCTGGAATTTAATCCATCATGGAGATTACAATTAAGTATAATGAACAAGCTAACTGTTCTAGCATGGAAACCCCAAAACCTCATTTGTGATAATGGGATTTTACTTGTCTTCTTCCTCTCACTTTTAATAATATCACAACGTTGATGCATCTGATGGAATTAGCATAAGCAGTCTTCAGAAATGCTTTATTGTACCAGAAAACATGGATTATAATTTTAATTATTATTGTTTTTCCAGACCTTTACTTCTGGGGCCAGGCCAAATGGATTTCTGGTTCTTAGACTGTGCTAATCCATATAACTGTGGGTGTGTGTTTTCAAGATTAATTCTATGATCAAACTTTCTTGTCTTAATGACCAGAGTATTTTTCCTCTCTGGTGTCTATTGGAATGGACTGACTTATTTCTGGGAGCACTAAAGGATAAAAAATAGAAGGTGGCAACTGAAAAAAATATCATTTTCCCCTGTTTTATTCCGTTCCCCCTCCTACAGGTAGCTGGAAATTGAGTGAAAAATAAATGTGTTTCACTTTCCCATACATAAATTATTCAAGACACAGATAATATGGGAGATTAATCTCCAAAGAAACGTTAGCTCAAAAGAAGTTTGGTTGTACTACCTTGACCAATAACCAATAATGGAACTGCATTTGACAAAAGCTATATCCTAGGTGTATAGTCATAGGATAACAATGGACAATATTTTTACATGGAAGTGTACTGACAAATACTTCAGGTGGAGCCACATTTAAGAGGACCTGGATCTAAAGCCTTCAGTGCCTTGAGAAATCACTGAGGTAAATGTGTGGCAGCCCATGGTTAGACTGATGGTCTAATGCTTGAATGAATTTACTGACTACAGCCTTACTTTCTCTGCCTATGTAAATGAGTAAAATGCCTGTCTTATGAGACACTATCTTAGCTATGAGAGTGAATCTGATTCTAAGGGTTTGTATAAATGGGGTCTGAAGTTCAATCTTGAGGGATCCTAATGCCTAGAGTCAAAAAGAACATTTCAAGATCTATCCTGAAATACAACGCTGACAGTGACAGGATAATATTCATACACCTGCAAGGAAGACCAGTTAATAACAACTATTACAACTATTATTCAAATTTACACACAAACCACCAACGTCAAAGATGAATAAATTAAAGATTTTTACCAACTTCTGCAGTCTGAAATTGATCAAACATGCAATAAAGATGCATTGATAATTACCGGTGATAAGAATGTGAAAGTTGGAACAAAGAAGAAGGATCAGTAGTTGAAAAATATGGCATTTATTATAGAAATGACATGGGAGATCGCATGATAGAATTTTGCAAGACCAATGACTTATTCATTGGAAATACCCTTTTCAACAACATAAATGGCAACTATATAAGTGGACCTTACCAGATGGGATACACAGGAATCAAATTGACTACGTCTGTGGAAAGAGATGAAGGAGAAGCTCAATATCATCAGTCAGAAGATAGCCAGGAGCCAACTTCAGAAGACCATCAATTGGTCAAACTCAAGTTTAAGTTGAATCTGAAGAAAATTAAAACAAGTCTATGAAAGCCAAAGTATGACCTTGAGTATATTCCACCTGAATTTAGAGACCATCTCAAGAATGGATTTGATGCATTAAACACTAATCAGATGAGTAGTGGGATGACATCAAAGACATACACGAAGAAAGAAAAGGTCATTAAAAAGACAGGAAAGAAAGAGAATACCAAAACAGATGTCAGAAGAGACTCTGAAACTTACTCTTGAATGTTGAATAGCCAAAAGCAAACAGAATAAATGATGAAGCAAAATTGCTGAACAGGATATTTCAAAGGGCAGCTCGAGAAGACAAAGTAAAGTATTATGATGAAATGCACAAAGACATGGAATTAGAAAACCAAAAGGGAAGAATAGGGTCAGCGTTTCTCAAGTGGAAAGAACTGATGAAAAAATTCAGGCCTTGAGTTGAAATATTAAAGGATTATGTAGGCAAAAAATTGAACAATGCAGGAAGCATCAAAAGAAGATGGAAGGAATACACAGAGCCACTGTACCAAAAAGAATTGGTCAGCGTTCAACCATTTCAGGAGGTAGCTTATGATCAAGAACAGATAGCACTGAAAGAAGACGTCCAAGCTACACTGAAGGCATTGGTGAAAAACAACGCTCCAGGAACTGAAGGAATACCAAGTGAGATGTTTCAACAAAGGGATGCAGCACTGGAGGTGCTCACTCATCTATGTCAAGAAATTTGAAAGGCAGCTACCTGGCCAACCAACTAGAAGAGATCCATATTTGCACCCATTCTGAAGGATGATCCAATGGATTACCAGAATTATCAAACAATATCATTAATTTCACACACAAATAAGATTATGCTAAAGATAATTAAAAAATGGTCACAGCAGTAGATTTCAGGAAACTGCTAGAAATTCACGCTGGATTCAGAAGAGGACATGGAAAGAAGGATATTATTGCTAATGTCAGATGGATCTTGAGTGAAAGTAGAGAGTACCAGAAAGATGTTTACCTGTGTTTTATTGACTATGCAAAGGCATTCGACTGTGGGGATCATACAAGTTAGGGATAACATTATGAAGAATGGGAATTCCATAACACTTACTTGTGCTACATTCCTTGACTCATGGCCCTTCCTCTTCTTTGAAAGCCATTAGCTTGGCATCTTCTTTCCTCTCTGAACTTTGCGTCCATCCTTACATCTTCTCTCTGTCTCTGACTCTAACCCTCCCACCTTCCTCTTACAAAGACTCCTGTGGTTATATTGGGCCCAGCTGGATAATCCAGGACAATCTCCCCATCTCAAAATCCTTAATTTAATGACATTTGCAATGTCCCTTTTACCATGTAAGGTTACATACTCATAAATTCTGGGAACATGGACATTTGAGGGGGGCATAATTCAGCCTACCAGACATGATAGGGCCAGCGGTAGGTAGAAACTCCTGAGATAGTGCAGCAATTTAAGAGTGTAACAACTCATTTTACCATCAGTGTCCCAGATTTCTTCACTCTTTTTACTCTACAATCTTGAAGGTTTGGTCCTATTATCTAATGGTTGCAAGATGGCTGCCACGGCAGGACATAAGAGAATTTATCTTTAAGGTAGGCAAAAGAGGACAGTGTAAAAGCAAGTCCTTTTCTTTAACTCAGGAAGTGAGACCCTACTCATGAAAGTCGACTGCTGTGGCATAGGCCAGCACTGTCTCACAGGGATGTCTCTAGCTGCAAGAGAGAATGAGAAATTGGATATTTCACTTTTTATAGTCTCCTTTTTTGGGAATAGCAAGGAAAAAGAAGATTGGGTACAGGCAGTCAGTGAGAAAAGAAAGCAGAGATGCTCTAGGCAAGAAAGCCACACAAATGAGGATACATATGTAGAAATGCTCTTAGTTTGTTCCATAAGATGGTAGAGAAACCAGTGCTCTAGCAGATTTCTTGCAAATACATTCATGCATATATATGAATTTTTGCTGATCCCTGTTTATCTGACTTGGAGGCCTACAAACATTTTATTGGAGAAAAATCATACCTTAATTCTATCGTGTCCAAATCTCTCTTGACAGACATTTTCCTTCAGTGACCTGGGAAGCTGAACTTTCTTAATCGGATTAGTAGCATTTTGCTATTTCAAACTGAAACAGGATCCACTGGTCAGAACTAGCTAACGCTTTATAATCTACACCATCTATTTTGTGGTCATTGCTGAAGTTTTAGAGCTAACCCAGGGAGACAGGAAGTGGCATTAGAATTCTTTCTGTTTACAGCCCTGCTTCGAAATAGATGTAGTCCGAGATAATAAAGCCAGTTCAATTTTTCTAAATCAGAATACATAATCCTTGTAAAGCTGAGGTCTGCAAAGAAAAGCCAAAAGCAACTTTTCATTCAGTCAGGGTGGATGTTCCCTGGCCACTCAATATTTCAAAGGGGCCTTAGGTTCACTCATTTGCCCTCAGCAATTTTCTTGCTAATGAGTGAATCCTACAAACCTTAATCCCATTTACAGAAATACCAAAGCAATCTGTACCTTGTATCAAATAATTATGACTGAGGTAAGCTTAGGAAATTTAGTAATTTGTAGAGGGCTGTTTTTCCCATAACAAAGTCTCTAAATAGAATTATCAAGTCTATCAAATGTTAATTTGTCAAGAAAAACAGAATAGCTAATAAGGATAATTAGATTTATATTGTAAATAGAGCATTATCCTGAAGACTTCCGTGTCTCCAAAAGGAAATATGGCTGAAATATGACTGAAGGAAAGTCTTAATCAACCAAAAGTTAGAGTCATTTTCTCTTCAAAGTACTACAGAGTCTTGTTCTGAGGTAGTGTTAGGGAAAACGCATTTGCAGTTTTCTGTCAGATATAAAGATAGCTATAGACAGCCCTGATTCTGGGCTCCTGGTCCTCAGCTGAGACTTGTCTCCTGCAGAAAACACCTCCGTTAAAGTAATAGAGGAAGGCAACTGACTGCCTTTCCCATTTACTCTAATAAAGGAGAGAGATGAGAATCCAGCTTCTATAGCTGTACAAGGGCAGACTCCAGCCCACTGGCAGGACCTCCAAGGATTCCAAGTTTTCCAGTGAATGAGGCTTCCATGACTTTTCCCTCTTAAGAGTAGACATTAATTATGTTAGGGTGGAAGCCTGGAGTGCCTGATGCCTTCCCTGAACTTCGAGTAATCTGAAGGCATTTGTATTCTGTCCAAATCTCCAGTCTCTTGTTCTCCTCCACCTCCAATATTCCCTCTATAACGTTGTTCTTGTTGGCTGCTGTGGAGTCGATCCCTGCCTGACTCATGGCAACCCTATGCACAACAGAATCTGACTGTTGTGATCCAAAGGATTTTCATTGGTTGATTTTCTGTAGTAGACCACCAGGTCTTTCTTCCTAGTCTATCAGCTCCACTGAAACCTGTTCAGCATCATAGCAACACACAAGCCTCCACTGACAGACAAGTGGTGGTTGCACTGGAGGTGCATTAGCTGGGAATTGAACCCAGGTCTCCTGCACGGAAGGTGAGAATTCTACCATGAACCATCACTGCCCTTGCCCTATATTATTAACTAGGTGAATTGTAATTTTTACACACTGGTCTGAGGTACAACTTTAAATTGCTCTTGTCAAAACCAGTTTCTGTTTTACATTGTAAGGTAAGTTATTTAAATTTTAGGGCCGGGGCTGTAAGTGTTTTCATCAGTATACAGTGTCCCAAAAGGGAGAGGAAGAGGTAGAGAGAGGTTTGCTAAAAAAATGAGATTAGAGAAAAAGCTGCTGACACTAAGTCTCTTTCTCAGGAGAAATCAGCAATCTTCCCTTGCTCCCCTTCCTTGGCCTCTGCAGTCCCATGACTGCCCATGGGAAGAGGGGCTGTGTCAGCCACTTCTCCTTTTTTCAATGGAAACAGCCCCAAACTGGAAGAAGCCTACATTGCGGCAACCTTCCAATCTCAATTAAACAGCCTTGAAGTTCATCAAGTTGTTTGGGACCTTGGTTATTGGAAAACCAATGGAATATGTTCTATCAGCTCTTCCCATTGGCATGTGCTGGCTTGACCCCACTTATTGTCTCACTGTTTTTTTTCCACACCACCGTCTGACACTCATTCTATGCTTTATCCTTGCTCTCATCCTCTGCAACAAGTAACTCTGTTGCTAAAAGATATTTTAAGAACAGCATTTTAAGATTTAAAAAGTAATATATATTTATTTTTGAAACTATAAAACAAAATCCCCATAATTCTATTGCCCAGAGATAAGTATCTTTGACATTTTCTTTTAGGTTTTACTATGATAAAAAAACCCAAACCCATTGCCACTGAGTTGATTCCGACTCATAGAAACCCTGTAGGACGGAGTAGAACTGCTCCATAGAGTTTCCAAGGAGTGGCTAGTGGATTCGACCTGCTGACCTTTTGGTTAGCTGCCGAATTCTTAACCACTGCGCCACCAGGGCTAAGGCTCCTTGTCCTATCATATATATGCATTGATATGATACATATGCCTTAATATGTTAGTTTTATAAAATTGGAATCAGTCTGTATATTTTATAACAATATATTACAAAATATTTCTCAGGTAAATAATAACTTTGCAATACGATTTTTATGACTATATGTTCTTTCATTGTATAAAAATACCAGCACTCATTCAACCAACCCTATAATTTTGAATAGTGTCTATGTTCTATTGAAATCTTTTGCTGTCATTAATAATACTGTAATGAGTTCTTTTTCATTTAAAAAATTGCACGTATCTCTGAAAATTTCCTTAGGGCAAATTCTTAAAGAAGAATTTCCAAATCAGAGTATAGCTATTTATATGGCATTAATTGAGAAAAAGGTCTCCAGATAGGTATAAATTAATGTATTTCCACCAGCAATATGGGTTTACTTATGCACAGTACTGGTAATGTATTATCTCTTTTCATTTTATCCATTTGATAAGGAAAATGATATGGCATTATGTTAGTTTTTACTTCTTTGACTAAACTTGAATAAGTTTTATTTTATTCACTAGCCATTTAATATGTATATTAGCCATTTATGTAAAATGAGCTGTTGTGGTTGTTGTTAGGTGCCATCCAGTCTGTTCTGACTCATAGTGACCCTACATACAACAGGACGAAACACCCGGTCCTGCACCAGCCTCACAATCATTGCTACATTTGAGCCCTTGTTGCAGCCACTGTGTCAGTCCATCTCATTGAGGATCTTCCTCTTTTTTGCTGACCCTCTGCTTTACCAGGCATGAAGTCCTTCTCCAGGGACTGGTCCCTCCTGATATGATGTGCAAAGTAGTTGAGATGAAGTCTTGCCATCTTCGCTTCCAAGGAGCATTCCAACTAGACTTCTCCCAAGACAGATTTTTTCGTTCTACTGGCAGTCCATGATGTATTCAATATTCTTCGCCAGCACCATAATTCTAAGGCATCAATTCTTTTTTGGTCTTTCCTATTCATTGTCCTGCTTTCATGTGTATATGATGTGAATGAAAATACCATGGCTTAGGTCAGGCGCATCTTAGTCCTCAAAGTGACATCTTTGCTTTTTAACACTTTAAAGAGGTCTTTTGCAGCAGATTTGCCCAATGCAATCCATCATTTGATTTCTTGACTGCCGCTTCCATGGACGTTGATTGTGGATCCAAGTAAAATAAAGGCCTCGACAACTTCAATCTTTTCTCCATTTAACATGATGTTGTTTATTGGTGCAGCTGTGAGGATTTTTGTTTTCCTTATATTGAGATGTAATCCATACTGAAGGCTGTAGTCTTTGATCTTCATCAGTAAGCGCTTCAAGTCCTCTTCACTTTCAGCAAGCAAGGTTGTGTCATCTGCACATCATAGGTTGTTCATGAGTCTTCCTCCAATCCTGATGCTGCATTCTTCTTCATATAGTCCAGCTTCTTGGATTATTTGCTCAGCATAAAGATTGAATTAAAAAAAACCCAAAAAACAAAAAACTCCATTGCTGTCAAGTTGATTCTGCTGTCAAGTTGATCCTATAGAACAGAGTAGAATGGTCCATAGGGTTTCCAAGAAGCAGCTGGTGGATTTGAACTGCCAGCCTTTTGGTTAACAGCCTGAACTCTTAACCACTGTGCTATCAGGTCCCCTACAGATTGAATAAGTATGGTGAAAGGGTACAACCCTGATGCATATCTTTCCTGAGTTAGACCCACACATTATCCCATTGTTCTGTTCTAACAACTGCCTCTTGATCTGTGTATATGTTCCTCATGAGCACAATTAAGTGTTCTGGAATTCCCATTTTTTGCAATGTTATTCAGAATTTATTATGATCCACATAGTCAAATGCCTTTGCGTGGTCAATAAAACAGAGTTAAACATCTTCCTGGTATTCTCTGCTTTCAGCCATGATACATTCGACATCAGCAATGATATCTCTTATTCCAGTCCTTTTCTAAATCAGGCTTGAATTTCTGGCAGTTTCCTGTCAATGTACTGCTGCAACCGCTTTTGAATCATTTTCAGCATAGTTTTACTTGTGTGTGATATTAATAATATTGTCCAATAATTTCCTCATTCTGTTGGATCACCTTTCTTTGAATGGAAACAAATGTGGATCTCTTACATTTAGTTGGCCAGGAAACTGTCCTCCAAATTTCTTGGCATAGATGAGTGAGGGCTTTCAGCATTGCATCCATTTGTTGAAACATTTCAATTGGTATTCCGTCAATTCCTCGTTTTTTGCCAATTCCCTCAGTCCAGCTTGGATTTCTTCCTTATATACCATTGGTTCTTGATCCTATGATACCTCCTGAAATGGTTGAATGTTGACCAAATCTTTTTGGTACAGTGAATCTCTGTTTATCCATCTTCTTTTGATGCTTCCTGTATCCTTCAATATTTTGACCATAGAATCCAACTCGAGGCTTTAGTTTTTTTCTTCAGTCCTTTCAGCTTGAGAAATGCTGAGCATGCTCTTCCCTATTGGTTTTCTAACTCCAGGTCTTCACACATTTCATTATAATACTTTCTTTGTCTTCTTCAGCTGCCCTTTGATATCTTCTGTTCAGCTCTTTTACTTCATCATTTTTTCCATTTGCTTTGGCTTCTCTGTATTCAACAGTGCATTTCAGAGTCTCTTTTGACATTCATTTTGGTATTTTATTTCTTTCCTGTCTTTTTAATAACCTTTTGCTTTCTTCATGTATGATTTCCATGATGTCATCCCACAACTCATCTGGTCTTTGGTCATTAGTGTTCAATGTGTCAAATCCATTCTTGAGATGATCTCTAAATTCAGGTGGGATATACTCAAGACTGTACTTTGGCTCTCATAGACTTGTTTTAAGTTCCTCAGCTTCGAATTGAACTTGCATATGAGTAATTGATGGTCTGTTCCGCAGTAGGCCCCTGGCCTTGTTCTGACTGATGATACTGAGATCCTCCAATGACTCTTTCCACACATGTAGTCCAGTGTATTCCATCTGATGAGGTCCATGTGTATAGTTGCTCCTTATGTTGTAAAAAGGGTATTTGCAATGAGTAAGTTGTTGGTCTTACAAAATTCTGTCATTCATTCTGGTGTCATTTTTATCACCAAGGCCATATTTTCCAACTACTGATCCTTCTTTGTTTCCAACTTTCTCATTCCAATCACTAGTAATTATCAATGCATCTTGATTCCATGTTTGGTCAATTTCAGACTGCAAGAACTTGGTAAAAATCTTTAATTTCTTCATCTTTTACATCAGAGGTTGATGTTAAATTTGAATAATATAAAATTTGAATAATAGTCATATTAACTGGTCTTCCTTGTAAGTATATAGATATTATATTATGACTGACAGCTCTGTACTTCAGGGTAGATCTTGAAATGTTGAGGGTTTTTTTTGACAATGAGTGTGATGTCATTCTTCTTAACTTTGTCATTCCTGGCATAGTAGACCACATAATTGTCTGATTTAAAATGGCTAATATGAGTCCATTTCACCTTATTAATGCATAGGTTACCAATCTTTATGTGTTCCATTTTACTTTTGATGACTTCCAATTTTCCTGGTTTCATACTTTATATATTCCAAGTTCTGATTATTAATGGATGTTTGTAGCTGTTTCTTCTCATTTTGAGTCATGCCACATTAGCAGATGGAAGTTCCAAAAGCTCAACTCCATCCATGTCATAAAGGTGGACTCTTCTCTGAGGAGGCAGCTCTTCCCCAGTCATCTTTTGAGTGCCTTCCAACCTGAAGGGCTCATCTTCCAGCACTATATCATACAATGTTCTGCTGCTATTCAGAAGGTTTTCACTGGCCAATATTTTTAGAAATATGTTGCCAGGTCCTTCTTCCTAGTCTATCTTAGTCTGGAAGCTCTGCTGAATCCTGTCCACCATAGGTAACCCTGCTGGTATTTGAAATACTGGTGGCATAGCTTCCAGCATCACAGCAACATGCAAGCCACCCCAGTACGTCAAATTGACAGACAAGTGGTGGGTAAAATGAGCTAGATTTTTTGTGCCGAAAAAGGGATGTAAAATGAACTGTATACATTTTTGGGCATAAAGATTATTTTAAGTTTTTCTTTAAGGTTTTGTATCAGATTGATTATAATAATATTATTAGGACACAGTGACTTGTAGACTATAAGCAATTGTCTCTCTGTGGTTTTCCTGTTGTCTAAAATAAGAGTATTAGCCTTATATGGAGGCTGCAATTAGTCTGTTTACATGATCCATCCTATTCTGGGCATTCCTTTTATCACATATTATTAGAGAAGAAAGGAAGGTAACTCAAGGGTAGATTAAAAGTGGAAATTCAATCTAGCCCTTCCTAACGGTGAGAGATGGGCAAGACATGTAAATTGTCTGGACCTCAGTTTCTTCATCTGTAAAACAGAGATAATAATTCTTACTTCATTCAGTTGTTTTGAGGCTCAGATGATATTTTTAAAAGATAACATGCAAGAAAAATGCTTTTGAAACTCTAATTTACTATAGAAAATGTGAGGAACTTAATTAACTTAAGGCTACCAAGAGAGTAGCTGGTTATTCCTGGTGTACTAAATCAATTCTGGTTTACTCCTAGTAGAGACGACATTAATTCAGATTCTTGTCTGTGGCTATCTGTTTCCTCTTCTACCCTCTTAATGTCTAGTTTGAAACCAAAAATGTGAGAATATATTGCTAACATCAATTTATTTTGTCTTTTAGAGGTAAAGTTTGGACTTCTTCATAGCAAGAAAGATTATGTAAACTATATTTAAATCTGAGCACCAATGATAAAATAAGGGGCTGATGAAATGAGCTCTAAAATCATTTTTAACTTTGTTAAATTATCCCTTAGATGAGCAGAAAAGTAAGTCAATTCATAGCATAAAACAATCATTTTATTATAGATATTATTCTACTATTATTAAATTTATATTAGGATTATTATTATTCTAAAATTTATATTAAACTGACCTATTCAAAGATACAGTAGAATAATTATCTTAGCAAAAATAATGATTTAACAATTCAGTTAATCAAAAATTTGGGGAAAAGGAAATGGTAAAATACACAAATGGAGGAAAAATTACTTAGTAACTTTAAAACTTATAACACAAACTTAATACAATGCTTTCCAAGAAGAAATTAATTTTAATATGTATTTTATAAGTTTTAGACAAATAATTTTTTTGGTTATATAACATTAACCTCCTCCCCCATCCTATTATATAGCGATAAACAAATGCCCCACTGCTATTAACACTTATTTTCTATTTTTAACACTAGTAATAGATTTCTTGTTAAGCCATTTCTGGTTGGTTATTGATTTTCATTAGTCGTTAAAGTCTTTCTCCTCAAGGTTCAGGATTTAAAATCCCCCAGAATATGAAATTATTACTTTGAAATTAACCATGTCACTATGTGTTATTGTAAATAGTTAACTTGTGAAAAATTTTGACTATGTTACATTTTCTTTTAATGTTTTGGTCTTAGGAAGTCATTCTTTCTCTAAGTAAGCTACCTGGCATTAGTAAGCCACAGAGCTAGGTAATAAAAATTACAGCTGAAAAATTAAATTTTTTTTCGTTTTCTACCATCCTGTATTGATTCTGTGCACATTTGCCTGTGATCTCAGATAGGCTATTCTTTTCCTATAATCTGTTTGCATATGCGATACTCTGCTGATTGTTACACTTGCATGGATCTTGTCCTATTCATCACCCATTGGTAGAAATCAGAAACAGAACTTTGGGCTATAGCTTGTTTTCTTCTCATTTCATAATATTTTTATATAAAGACAGGATTTATTATTGTCAGAACAGAATATTATTTGGTAACAAATTAATCATTAATTACCACTTCTACAACCAGGAACTCAGAATAAATTCAAGATGGAAACATCAACACAATAGTTGAAATATTAAAGTCATTGAGGGTTGAGCTAATTAACATTTATTGTGCTGCTAACGTTTCTAGAACATAAGATGGATAGTTCTTAGGTAGCAATATAGTATAAACCCGAAACCAAACCTGTTACTGTCCAGTTGAGTCGAATTCATAGTGACCCTATAGGACAGAGTAGAACTGTCCCCTAGGGTTTCCAAGGAACGGGGGTTGGATTCGAACTGCCAACCTTTTGGTTAGTAGCCACAGCTCTTAACCACTGTGCCACCAGGGTCCCCAATATAGTACAGTGAATGAAAAAGCTGGGTCTTGCTGCCAACAGATCTGAATTTAAATTTAGGTCTACAAAGTAACTATTTTGGGGTCAATGGATGGATATGCCACAGTTCTTCAATTATAAAAGAGGAATAATAATACCTACCATTTAGGACTGTTGTGAGGTATCTAGAGAATGTATGTAAACTTCCAAGAATTGTGGCTAGCACATGACTGACTCTCAATACCTTTACACGACTTTTTCTTGAAACTAGACAGATGATATTAAAATCCTGATTTTGTCTTTTGCAAGCTTTGAAACTACAGGCAAATTACTTATTCTCTCCAAGCCTGGTGAATTTGCCTGTAATGTAGGAAAAAAAAAAAAAGATTGTCGTCACTTCAAGCTCCTTCTCTCTTTCTAACCACATTGCCAAACCCATCAACTCTCTACGTTATATTCATTTTTCTCCTAAAAACTAAAAATATTAGCACAATTTCCTAGCTAATTCTCCCCAAATTGAATTACTGCTGAGACCCTGCCGGGCTAAGTAGTGCAGAGATGAGTTGATAGAGTTGTTCATGCTCTAGAGTAGTCAGTCAAGACCTGCAATGTAATACCCAAGAAGGATGAGGCCTGTTTTCCGTTTGACAATATTTACTTTTTCATGCAACCAGTATTTCATATCTCTCATATTAAGATGCAAATATGGTAGAAGAAACATGGAAATTAAAGCAGCTGCTAATAGGAAAACAAAACTATATTTGTCCTTTTCCTAGATTTTCCAATTTCATTTCTAAACAATTTATTTACAATTTTCTTTATTCTCACTTCTAGTTACCTCAAGCCTTGTTAACATACTCTTTAAACCTTTATCCAGTTTTATAGTTTGTGTCAGTCCCATGCTTGTAACTATTTAAAGAGAGATTTAAGGTTCATTTATTTGAAAACAAGAAAGGATGAACTGATTAATGGTGCTTAGAAAGGAAAATGGATATGGCTTTCATAACAGAATGTGGCATTAGGATAAATTTTCAGTGATTTATCACAACATGAGAAAGCATTCAATTCCATTCTTACTGCAGGAAGTAGAATGATATTTTCTAAACCATCAGTGATTTAAATTATTATGAAGAGTCTTATTTTAAAAAAGTCAATTCTTTTCTCAAAACTAAGAACTCTACTTATTCTTTTGTCTTGCATTAAAATAAATTAAGGTTGTCCCTTCTGCTCTCATGGGTGCAGGAATAGCTTATGAAGTTTGCACAATTCCATTAACTAAATTTAACAGCAATAACATAAAAAACTAAATTTAACAGCAATAACACAAAAGAAATCATTTTTTCTCGCTGCATAAACAACTCGATTTATATCCTTACAAGATGTTGATCATAAGAGATAAGAACTAAAAAAAAAACCAAAAACTAAAACCAACTGGAACAAAGGATTTGGTTAGAGATGATAGTTGTTTGGGAGTTTATTTTTGTAGGACAAAGACAAGCTTTTAATTGTTTATTTTAAGGTTAGTGAGTTTACATTATGGAAGTATTCATATATCCTTTTCTTTCATTTTGCTGTGACACACTTCCTGGATATTTCAAGCCACTCTGTTTTGCAAGATGACTTTGCATTCTGAAGAGGTTTCCTGCCTAATTTAGTTCTGTCAACTGATTGCCATGAAAACTCCTGATGTCCTTTCCTCTTCCTGGAATAAGACATTGGCTGTGTATCAAATGGATTTGTCCACACAGAAAATAGAGCAAGTAAACTGTGTTGTCTATGAATGAGGCCCCGTAGGGTGACCCACTGGATGGAGATGAGCCACAAACAATCACATCACTACCGAACAGCACTGGCAGTTTAAAAATCAGAATAGGTAGCTGCATAGTCTAGCTCAAAAGGAAGTGATGCCTGACTGGTATTTTACTTTATTGAGAAGGAAGTAGAAATCAATCCTTTGTTACATACCAGTCCAGCAAATTTGAAACAACAACCAACAACACAGTAATCTTAAAATTTTATGAGCTTTTGAATGAATCAGTCTGAATCTTTTGAGGGTTTCTCAAATCAGATTAATTTGGAAAGTGTGAACGATTGAGCTAGAAGAATAATTTGTACAATGCAAGTTAATAAAAAGATATGCCCGTTTTTACGGTGGATTTTATTTTTAAAGAATATTTCTCTAACAATAGCAAATGTATTAAGTACATTAGGCTACTGTATTTGGGCCTGTGCTTAGAGACTGGAATCATATTCTGGGTTTATTCACTCATATTTGACAATTTTTTAAAATGGAACTCAAGAGACTATAGCTGGTTGTAAGTAGAGGGGTGAGAGGAAAGATTATGTTTAGTATGTTTACTCCGTTGCTTTGTGTATGTATATGTGAGAGAGAACTTTAATTGCATGACTATAGATATGTATATAATTGCTGTAGATGACTGTTTATATGTATGTATATTCCATACAGACATATGGTTGTGGGAAAAAGTACAAACTGATATAAAAAAAGTTGGTTAGTATTGGGAGTAAGAGGAAAACAATTTCTGTTGATTCTCTGTAAATTCAAAGACACAAGAGCTTCTATAAAGGCAGAGTAACTTGTGTTTCGTTGTTGTTTCTCATTATATTCAGAACCTGTATTTACTTTGGAAAAAAAAAAATGAGTGCATCACTGTGAGATACCTCAATCTCAATTTGTAATGAGCTACCTTTTCCTAAAATATATAGGTGAGAGGAGTCAAAATTTTGGTTCCTTGCAAATCTTGGATTTATTGACAGACAGCTACTGCTTTCTTTTGATGACTTGAGGTTATGTCTATGTAAATCCATGGTTACGAATTTGAATTTTTTTCCTGCCTGAGGTGATTGGCGCATATTTTTCTTTTTCCACAATCCATTTACATGTCTTGAAAAATGTATTGCTGTGATGGTTAATATTATGTGTCAACTTGGTTAGGCTATGATTCTTGGTGCTTTGGCAGACACTGGACTGGGTGATTTTCCATAATATAATATAATGTAATCACCACTATGATGTGATATGACGTGATCAGCCAATCAGTAGAAAGGGGAGTTTCCCTGGGGGTGTGGCCTGCCTCAAGTATATAAATGGACGCTCCAGCAAGGCTCGCTCTCTCTCTCAACCCTGCACTCCTCTGATTGCCTGGCCTCAGTTTTTAGGACTTAAGCCTGCAGAAGTTTTCAGCCTGCTGCCTGACCTGGAGATTTTGAGTTCGCCAGCCACCTTAACCCCATGAACCAGGAGAGGCCTCCAGCCTGCCACCTGACCTGCAGATTTTGGGTTCATCAGCCCTGCAACTACACGAGCCAGCAGACCCATCTTCAGCCTGTTGCCTGACCCACGGATTTGGGACTTGCTAACCCCCACAACTGTATGAGCCATTCCCTTGAAGTAAATGTCTCACTATGTATTTATGTATACATTTCACTGGTTTTGCTTCTCTAGGGAACCTGGATTAAGACAATTGCCCTAAAACGTTTATTTAAAATACAAATTGTATATGTGTACAGAGCACTTCCAAAAAGGAACACATATTTAGCAAATCTTATAAAGTATAATCAAAGAATGATACATATTCTAAATGTTTCAGGTAGGAGTTAGATTTCAAAGCATATTTTATTAATGTTTTTGGTCCACTTTGTTTATCTAAATTGGATATTAGAAGTGTCTACTATACCTCTAAATAAACTGTGGACTTAGCTGCTTTGTCAAATCTTGTAGCAAGGTTATTTTGGTAAAACATATATAAAAAAAAGTTTTCCATTGTAACCATTTTTTTAATTGTACTTTAGATGAAGATTTACAGAACTAGCTTCTCATTAAACAATTAATACACATATTGTTTTGTGACATTGGTTACCAACCCCATGACATGTCAATACTCTCCCCTTCTTAACCATAGGTTCCCTATTACCAGCTTTCCTGTCCCTCCTGCCTTTTTGTCCTTGCCCCTGGGCTGGTCTGCCCATTTAGTCTCATTTTGTTTTATGGGCCTGTCTAATCTTTGGGGAAACCCTGGTGACGTAGTAGTTAAGAGCTATGGCTGCTAACCAAAAGGTTGGCAGTTCAAATCCACCAGATGCTCCTTGGAAACCCTATGGGGCAGTTCTACTCTGTCCTATAGGGTGACTGTGAGTCAGAATCCACTCGCCGGCAAAGGGTTTGCTTTTCTGGTTTTCTAATCTTTGAATGAAGAGTGAACCTCATGAGTGACTTCATTACTGAGCTGAGAGGGTGTCTGGGGTCAATATTCTTGGGGTTTCTCCAGTCTTTGTCAGACCAATAAGTCTGGTCATTTTTTTTTTTTTTTTTTTTTGATCTAGATTTTTATCCAACATTTTGATTTTGTCCCTTTTTTTTTTTTTTTGATGTGTGCATCCATTGCTATAAAATGCCTTCTGAGCACTGCCTTTGCTGTGTCCAAAAGG
>NW_004443986.1:3404122-3409626 GCF_000243295.1 Trichechus manatus latirostris
TTTTTTTTTTTTTTTTTTTCGTGGGTTAGTATTTTGTTCTACAGTTTTCTCCAGCTCTGTCCAGGACCCTCTATTGTGATCCCTGTCAGAGCAGTTGGTGGTGGTAGCTGGGCACCATCTAGTTGTGCTGGGCTCAGTCTGGTGGAGGCTGTAGCACTTGTGGTCCATGACTAATCTTTCCCTTGTGTCTTTGTTTTTCTTCATTCTACCTTGCTCTGGACGGGGTGAGACCAGTGGAGTATCTTAGACGGCCGCTCACAGGCTTTTAAAGACCCCAGATGCTACTCACCAAAGTAGAATGTAGAACATTTTCTTTATAAACTATGTTATGCCAATTGAGCTAGATGTTCCCTGAGACCATGGTCCCCACAGCCCTCAGCCCAGTAATTTGGTCCCTCAGAGACTTTGGATGTGTCTATGGAGCTTCCATGACTTTGTATTGGACAAATTGTGCTGGCTTCCCCAGTATTGTGTACTGTCTTATCCTGCACTAAAGTTAACCACTTATCTAGTGTCTATTTAGTGTTTTCACATCTCCATCCCTCCCTTCCCTTGTAACCATCAAAGATTATTTCTTTTTGTGTGTAAACGTTTTCATGAGTTTATTTTAACCATTTTAAGTGCACATTTCAATGACAACACCATATTGTGCAGCCATCAACATCATCCAGTCCCCTAAATTTTTCATCACCCCAATGGAAACTCAGAACCTCTTAAGCAATAACTCCTCATTCCCCCCTCCCCGCAGTCTCTCTTAACTACTAATAGACTGTTGTCTATCCATCTGCCTATTCTAGATATTTATATAAATGGGACCATAAAATATTTGTCCTTTTGTATCTAACTTATTTTACTCAGCATAATGTTTTCAAGGTTTATCTTATTCATTGCATGTATCATTTCTTCTTATGACTGAATAATATTTCATTGGATGTATATACTACATTTTGTCTATCTGTTGATAGACATTTGGGTTGTTTACACCTTTTGGTTACTGTGAATGGTGCTACAAAGAACATTGAATGCAGTAACTGTTTTGATATCTCATCATGGCAAAGCAGCAAATGGCTCTGGTTTCTGCTATATGTGTTCATTTTCAATGTAATTTACTCTGTAAGCTGTATTGTACGTAAATTAAACATGGTTTTGCAATGTCTGTTAAAACAAATATCTGGGGGCAATCACAGTTATAGCTATTCCTAGAATAGTTTCTCCAAGCCCACTTCCCTTTGTCTTGCTCTGACAACCTGAGTGCATACCAAAGACTGCATGATGGAGTCAGATTTTGACCTAATTTTGCAGTCCTGAGAGGCTTGGAGAGCAGGGATTAGGATCTAAATATTGTCTTCTTTGTTTCAGAGAAGCATCTTAATTCTGAGGTGTTTAACCAAAATTAACTTATTTTTATTTACTTTCTTTTTTGTATCTTTGGACATACTACTTACACTGTTATTTTTATTTTAAGAGTCTTTTGTTTATAGCCCAACTGTTCAGCTACTGTGTGAGTTCTGAAGAGGTAGGGACCTTTCCTATGACCTATTTTTGTCCTTTAAGCTTAGCTTAGCAACTTGCACACATATCATTGTCTTTATTTGTAAAATGCATGGGTATTTCCACCATTTAAAAACCAATGAAGTCATCCCTGTACTAGTCACAAAGTGCTTGCCTAAAATGAAGATATTCTGACACAGCTGTTAAATGTCTGTTGCTAGAAGAGTAAAGATAGGACAAGTGAGCGGAAGTTATATGGATATAGATTTTAGCTCTATTAGCTGCTAACCAAGAGGTTGGTGGTTTGAATCTACCCAGCAACTCTGTAGGAAAAAGACCTGGCAATCTGCTCCCATAATTACAGCCTAAAAAACCCTATGATGCGTTCTACTCGGTCACATGAGGTCACTCAACTCAACGGCACCTAACAACAACAAGGAAGAGGTAATTATTATGAGAGGCCTTCCTTCCTCCCTTCTGTTTTCTCTGTCATCCATCCTTCGTTTTTCTTCCTTTCCTTTTGTCTCTCCCCTTTGTTTTTCTCCTCCCCTCCTCCCATACATTGATCTAACATGCATTGAATTCCTACTGTGCATCTGAGACTTTGCTTACTGATCTCAAAGTCTATAATTGAAAAAAAAAACAATTATGTGAGGAGTGGTCTAGCCTTCTCCTGAAAAAGCCTTGTCTCTTTCTTTCACAGGCACATGGAGAATTTCAGAGCACATTAAAGCTGAGAAAGTTAGCAACAGTGCTTCAAAAATTAATTTTTATAAGAAAACTAAAAATCTTATGCGTCTTACTTTGTGGCTAGAAGTAACTAGGCACCAACAGGCACAACAAAAGGCGGGCAATGAAGTTTAGGAAATGCATTTAAATATGGACATCCATGCCCGGTCATCCCTACATTCATGTCTCCCAAAAGAATTAAAGAAAATTAGAACAGAAAAGTAGAGACAACCCACTTGTTTGTTTGTAGTGGGGAAAAACAAAACAAAACTGTAGCATAAGAATGTAAACATACAAAGTGACCCCTTTGCCCTCATTAAGTAAAAAGGCCTCTGAGGTACAGACTGCAAGTTGTCCTACAATAGCACACCTTCTCTTTCTCCATAGTAATAGAAATTTTAGCCAAGTATATGGTCATTCAGAATAAATACTGTATATTCCAGTCTCCCTTGCTGCAAAATATTGCCATGTGACTAAGTTCTGGCCAATATGATAGAAGCTGAATATCCTATGGCAGTTTCTGAGAGGCTTCCTTAAGAGATAGCTGGTTCATCCCCTTTAACACTCTTTTCTTTTGTTCCTCCTCCATCCTGCTGCCTGGAATGCAGATTCTGCCATCTTGGACCTTGGGGATAAGGACTATATCCCAGCTATGGCAGAACGATGGCTGGAAAGAGCCTGGGTCCCTGAGGAGATCATGGAACAGATCACCCATAGCCATTCTAGATTACCTGCATTTAGACCATTATGTAAGAGGGAAATAAAGGTTTTTCATCCTTAACTAATATAATTTTGCTATTTAAAAAAAAAAATCAAACAAAATCCCAACTAATATTGCTACCTTACAGGAAGGCTAAGGAGTCCGTAGGTGATATAAACAGTTAACGTACACAGCTGCTAACTGAGAGGTTGGAGGTTTGAGTCCACCAAGAGATGCCTTGGTAGAGAGTCCTGGTGACCTACTTCTGAAAAATCAGCCACGGAAAACTCTATGGAGCACAATTCTAGTTTGACTCACATGGGGTCACAATGAGTTGGAGTCGACTCCACGGAACTGGTTTTTAATAGGAAGGCTAAAGACAGCCTGTCTTCATTTCTAACGCTCAAATTTCTACTCTGTGCCACAACATTTCTAGTAGACAATTGAACTAACATTTTTTGAGGATTTTCTATAAGATGCACACCTTTCTAGGTATTGTACATATGTTTTCCCCCACTTAATCCTCACAGGTGTTACCAGGCTCAACCTATGGATGAAAGTACTGAGACTCACAGAGATAACATACAAAGTAAATGGAAAGTCTGGAATTTAAACCCAGACCTATCTGGCAACACATTTTAGCTTTTTCTAACATTTTATATTGCCTCCCTGATACTCTGATTTCAGATCCTTCCTTAATTACATATTTCTATGACTTACAGATTGGCTGGCCTTCATCCAGCAATATGCTTTGAGAGAAGACTCCAGAGGAGGAGAAGCCTCCCCTAGCATATTATAGGTAGGGGAAGATCGATTTCCAATCTAAATAGAAAGTATCAAGTATGACATCCATTTACTAAAGATTTGAAAAGAAATGCTAGATCTGATTTTGCGCATGTCTGTAGGTTAGTGGTCTTAAACGTGCAGCCCCAGGCTGATTTCAGACCTCAAAAATATTTAATTTGGCTAACAATATTTAAAAAAATTCATTAGTTGTTAATGTTTAAAAGTCAAGGTATTTTATATAAAAATCTCGATTTCTAGCTTCTCTTGAAAAATCTGAGGGTCTGGTAGCACTAAGGTTGTTTTCCTACATGACAGCAGTTAACTGAAGCTGTGCCTTTATCAATGGCCTTACATTCTCTGGTTTGCCATAATTGCTACTCAGCCTATCCAACTCATTTATATTACTGACCATTTCCTGTTACGCATTTGAGAAGTTTATGATCCTGTGTGGACTCTTCTTCCTTGGAGATGATTAAACATAGAACAGATAGTCATCTGTGTGGGTTGCATGGTGTATATTCCTTATTTGTAACTATAACTTGGTGACCTTTAGAGACTGCTTTTTAACTACACGACATTTTCAGGGCACCTATAAACTTCTTTAGAACAACTCAGAATGTTGACAACAACAACAATGACAACAACAGAGATGAACCAAGTTTTCTATGCATTCTGGCACATAGAGCTGGATTATTTCAAAATCTTAGAGGTTTTCTACATACCTCCATTTTCCCAGTAGGCTTTGAGCCCTGTTGGAATATGGTCCAGCAAAATGAGAGTTCATGCAATGGTGGTATTTTTGGCAATGCTCCCCTTCTCTTTTGCAACATAATGAAGACATATGTTTTTTACTGAATATAATTTTCCTTATGTTTTTTTCAGAAAGGGATATGATATAGTCAGTAGCAGAAAGAATCTAGATATAGTTGTGTGTAAGATTCAAGGAAAAAGCAAAATGATTTTTTTTCTATGTTCTGGAGAGTACATCATTATACCCTTGAAAGTCCAGAGGGAAAACTTCAGTAAATATTGATGATGATGACCATGAACTGAGCATTCTATGGAATATTCAATAAACTGCAATGTAATTAAAACAAAGCTCAGAGGGCTACTAAAAGTATCCAGCCAGACCTTTAAAATGACTGCTGAGGAAAGAGGTTACTGGTAGTTGAGGTCCACGGATTTTTTAGATCTCTGTGCTTCATGACTGTGATAAATATTAGTTCATTTGGCTTCACCTCATGAACTCGTAATCAAAGATATGAACTTCCACATCTATCACTGATAATAATAAAAAAATCAACAGTCATACGCAGTTTGATTTTCTTTTACAATTTCCAAAGTCACAGTAATGCAGCGACTCAAAATGATGCTTTTTACATATTTGAGACTCAATCATATTTTAGTTAATTAAAGACCATATTTCGTGCCATTTTCAAAGCTTAGACACTTTCTTTCTTTTTTGGGGTGGGGGTGGAGAGTGGATAGACAACTTTATTTCATTGCACAAGGAAAGGAGACATTTGGGGCTGCTGCCTCCAAGACTGCTCAGTGAGGGTGAGGGGGAAAGATACTTTTAAGGGGTTTATAAGTAGGAAGTTCATACAAGTTATATGACGTTCTTTTTTCTTCCCCATACAAAATTTATACATACGTTGTTATGTGACTCTAATTGCTCTCCCCGTACTGTGACAGCACATTCTTCTTTTCCACCCCTGATTCCCCATGTCCATTCAACCAGCTCCTAACCCTCTCTGCCTTCCCATCTCACCTCCGGACAGAAGCTGCCCATTTAGTC
>NW_004443986.1:3409726-3466255 GCF_000243295.1 Trichechus manatus latirostris
CCCATCTCATTTCTTATATGGGTTATCTGCTTCCTCTCCTGTTTTTCTTTTGTCAGTTTGGCCAGTGGTTTATCAATTTTGTTGATCTTTTCAAAGAACCAGTTTTTGGTCTTGGTAACTCTTTCAACTGTTTTTCTATTCTCTATTTCATTTAATTCTGCTCTAGTTCTTATTATTTCCTTTCTTCTGGTGCCTGAGGGCTTTTTTGCCGCCCTCTTTCTACTTGTTCCAGTTGTAAGGTTAAAGTTTTGATTATGGCCCTTTCTTCTTTTCGAATGTGTGCATTTATTGCTATAACTGACCTCTGAGCACTGTTTTTGTTGTGTTCCACAGGTTCTGGAAGGATGCATTTTCATTCTCATTTGATTCTATGAATTTCTTTATTCCATCCTTAGTTTCTTCTATAACCCAGTAGTTTTTGAGCAAGGTGTTGTTCAGTTTCCATGTTTGATATTTTTTCCTTGCTTTTTCTGTTGTTGATTTCTACTTTTATGGCTCAAAGCTTAAACACTATCATTCTGTTATGACAACCATTTTCAAACTAAATTCCTCACTGATGTTCACAGCTCTCCATGATCTTGTTTCATGTACCAAGCTAGTGGTATTTTCTAACAGAATTCTGCTGCTTCCATGACCCACAAACATGTTATAGTTCTTGTCCCAGATTTTTTGCTCATGTTGTTCCCCCTTGACTAGAAATTATTTCTCTACCTTCTATGATAGAAACCCGAGGTCTTCTTGACCTATTTATCAGATTGCCATCACATGGATGATCACAACTACATAAGGATGGTGCGGGGTGGGGGGGAATACTGTGTAGTGGTCAAGTGCCTGTGTTCTGAAATCAAACTTTCTAGGTTCAAATCCCATTTCCATCAGTCGCCAAATATATTTGGCCAGTTAACTAATCAATCTGAACCCAAATTTTCCTTAACGAAGTGAAAAATATCTACTTCATAGGTTTCTTGGGAAGATTAAATGTGATAATGTATATAAAGCACCAAACATCAATTAAATCTTCAATATGTATTAACTAGTATCATTATTACCATTATTACAGAGCTTATAATTATATACGATTGTGTCAGTTGAGGCTATTGATTATAAGCATTAGAAACATAATTTAGCTAATTTATGCAAAGCTATATTGGGTAGAAGTCCCTGGGTGGTGCAACTGGTTAATACACTTGGCTGCTAACCAAGAGGCTGGAGGTTCAAGTCCACCCAGAGGTGCTTTGGAAGAAAAGTCTGGCTGCCTATTTCCATCAAATCAGTCATTGAAAACCCTTTGGAATACAGTTCTACTCTGACACATATGGGGTAACCATGAGTTGGAATCGACTCGATGACAGCAGCTTATGTTGGATAGCTCACAGATTCCACAGGATAGATTGATAACAAGGCTTAAAAATGTGACTCAAAAGCAAGAGAGACTAGACACCAGGAAGCACAGGCAAGGTTTTGCAGAAACAGTTGTGTTAGAACACCATAGCTGGCACCATTACATCGGGACACTAGATGCTGTCACATTAATGAATTCTAAATAACTCTTTTTTTTGCATCAGTTGTTCAATGTCAAAGTTCTAGGTGGGAGTATCCCACAAGTCTTTGCCACGTTTCCAAGCCATAGCTGCCAGGAGCTAATGAGAGAGAAGAGCTCATCTCCTTGCCTCTCACCAAGACGCACAAAAAAAGTATTTCTTCCCAAATAGTATGGTATTCAGATGTTGGGCAACTGAAAGGTACTCTATCACAGCAATGGTGTCCTTTACTGTTCTGTAATTGTTTTTCAAATTAGAGTATAAACTCTTTGAAAACAGAGATGAAGTGTATCTCACAGATCTAATCATATAATATTCTCAATAAATACATGTTAACATATAGTTTAAAGTTTATGACTTTTTTTTTTTTTAGCATTTACTGCTTTTTATGCTCCAGTTAGAGTTTAACAAACCAATGAATTTTGACAATTTTATAGCAGTATTAGACTTAAATGTCGTTGCCAAAATGATGATTTACATTATGGTGAAAGAGAATTAGAATGTATTTTCAAGCTATATAGATCATGTCTATTAAAATTAATACCCTGTTCCTGAGACTATGGCCCCTGGACACCCTACTAACTCAGAACTGAAGCCACTCCTGAAGTCTGCCTTTCAGCCAAAGATTACGCAGGCCTATAAAACAAACAATAACACATGTGAGGAACATGGTTCTTACTTCAATCAAGTATAAGAGAGCAAATGGGCAACACCTGCCCAAAAGCAAAGATGAGAAGGCAGGAAGGGACAGGAAAACTGGATGAGTGGACACGGAGAACCCAGGGTGGAAAGGGAGAGGTGGAGAGTGCTGACATGTTACAGGGATTGCAACCAATGTCACAAAACAATTTGTGTATAAATTTTTGAATGAGAAACTAATTTATGCTGTAAACTTTCAACTAAAGCACAATAAAATTAAAAACAAATAAAAAAAAAATTAATACCCTGTAGGATGGAGAGTCAAACTGAGAAAGTTATGGCTTATGGGAGAATTAAATCCTGCACCGTGTATGTATATTTGCATACATATACACACACACGTATATATATATACATACACATATATATACACACAATTATATATGTATATATATACACACACATATATGTATACATACATACATACACAATGCAGGATTAATACATGTTAGGGAGTCCCTGGGTGCCACAAACAATGACGTGCTAGACTACTAGCCAAAAGGTTGATGGTTCGAACCCAACCACTTAAAGGTGCCTTGGAAGACAGGCCTGGTGATCTGCTTCTGAAAGGTCACAGCCTTGAAAACTCTATGGAGCAGTTCTACTCTGTACACATGGGGTCACTGTGAGTCAAAACTGCCTTGATAGAAACTAGAAACAGCAATATACATATATATTTAATATTAATATATATTAATATTAAATATGTATTTTTAGTCTATGTGTGTGTGGTATATGTGGGTTTAGAATCACAAATTTATATACAAACACATCCTCATACAGATACAGCTGTTACAAAATTGTGCTCTTATATACAGTGTTTTTTAATTTGCTGTATAATTATTTTTTAAATGAAAATTCTTATTAAAACAGGAATAATGCTCACTACAGAAAACACAATAAAAATTAATATAAAAGATGCAGAATCTCAGCAACCCAGAAATAACTATTGCTCATTGTCTTAGTTATCTAGTGCTGCTATAACAAAAATACCACAAGTGGATGGCTTCAACAAAGAGAGATTTATTCTCTCACAGTCTAGTAGGCTAGAAGTCCAAATTCAGAGTGTCAGCTCCAGAGGAAGGCTTTCTCTCTCTGTCAGCTCTGGGGGAAGGTCTTTGTCATCAATCCTCCCTTGGACTAAGAGCTACTTAGTGCAGGGACCCAGGTCCAAAAGATGCGCCATTGCTCCCGGTGCTTCTTTCTTGGTGGTATGAGATCTCCATGTCTCTCTGCTCGCTTCTCTTTTTTATATCTCAAGAGATTGACTTAAGACACAACCGAATCTTGTAGATTGAGTCCTGCCTCATTAACATAACTGCCGCTAATCCCACCTCATTAACATCCTCGAGGTAGGATTTACAGCATATAGGAAAATCACATCAGATGACAAAATGGTGGGCAATCACACAATACTGGGACTCATGGACTAGCTAAGTTGACACACATTTTCAGGGGACTCAATTCAATCCATGACACTCATATTCCAATGTATGATATTTCAAAATCTTTTCTTTGTATATATACATATGTAAATATTTCACAAACTAGGATCATACATGTTGTAGGATATTTTGTAAACTATTTTTCAGAAATAACAATAGATTATGATCATTTTTCCATGTCAATAGGTATATTTTTGCATTGTGATGAGTAGTAACTATATAGAATTCCACTTTGTGGATGTACCACAATTGATTTTCAAAAATATAATGTTATACATTTAAGATTTTTGTCTTTTTGTTTTTATAAGCAATACATCAGTGAACATCCTAATACTTTAAACTTGAAACATATCCTAATTATTTCCTTAGGACTAATTCCCAGAGGTATAGTTATTGAAAGGAGCCCTGGTGGTCCAGTGGTTAAAGTGCTCAGCTGCCAACCAAAAGATTGGCAGTTCAAACCCACTAGCTGCTCTGCAGGAGAAAGATGTGGCAGTCTGCTTCTAGAGTAAAGACTACAGCATTGGAAACCCTCTAAGGCAGTTCTACTTTATCCTATAGGGTTGCTATGAGTTGGAATCCACTCAACAGCAACTTTTTTTTTTAATAGTTACTGATACAAAGGTTAGACATATTATAATCCTCTATGATAATAAATTGCTCTCCAGGATATTGTAACAATTTGAAAACACAACAGCAGGATATAAGAGTATACATTATCCTTAAACTATTATCCTTTTAAATGAGATACAAAAATATGTTAATTATTTTGGCATATAACATTATATTTTCTTGTGTGATTAGGCATTTTAATGACATAATTGAAAAGGCTTCAGAGTATTCCATCTTATGAAGAAATACAGAGATAAACAACATATTACTAAATATCTACATAGATTTATGATTATTTCCTTAGGAAAATTTCCAAGTAGTGATGTTCTGGAGGAATGCACATTATTATCCTATAGCATGTTGACTCTGGTTCATTTGTAGAAAAGAAATAGTAACATCACAATGTGAAGAATTCAAAAGAATATTTAACTATGTGTGTTATTTTGTAGAATTAAAAGTCATGTTTGTTCCGTGTTTAGTTTTGGTCTTGTATAAATGGATTTCTATTACACATAAAATAAAATATATACTTCTTACTATTTGTATATAAGGAAATCCTGGTGGTGTAGTGGTTAAGAGCTACAGCTGCTAACCAAACGTTCAGCGGTTTGAATCCACTAGGTGCCCCTTGGAAATCCTATGGGGCAGTTCTACTTTGTCCTATAGGGTTACTATGAGCCAGAATCGACTCGACAGCCAATGGGTTTGGTTTTTGGTTTTTTATTGCATATAAATGTCTACATGATGTGACCCCCACCTACCTCTCTGATCCTTTTAATAAAAACTCCCAGTCTCCTTAACTGTGCTGATTAACTGTGCTCCAGCTGTTTCTGTCCCTCTAACATAAGAAGCTTATTACCTTCTGAGCCTTTGCACTCAATCTTTGATGATCTATTCATGATGAACTTCTCATCACTCAGGTCTTCATTTAAATATAACTGCCAGAAGCAGTCCGCGATGACACTAATTAAAGTAGGCTGTGTTCATTATTATTGCTCTTCAACAATATTTCTCCTTCTCCTTCTCCCAGACATGCAGCAGAATTGCATTTCCCTACCTCCTTGAAGTTAGTTGTGGCCATGTGACTTGCTTTGGTCAATGAAATGTGAGCGTATATGACATGACATTTCTTGGTGGAAACCTTTAGAAGTCAGTATATAATTTACCATGTATCCTTACCATACCTACTGCAAAGTGTGACATTCAATAGTGAAAGCTCCCTAATGCTGCATACCTGAAAGAAGGCAAGTAACAGGATCCCATACTGAACCATGATGGGCATGGATCATCAGGGAAATATACACTCTTGTTTTTTTAAACCATTCAGACTTTGGGGTTGTTAGTGCAGAAAACTTAGCTCACTCTGACTAATACAAAAATCCTCACAACTGGACCAAGAAGCAATGTCATGATAAACGGAGAAAAGATTGAAGTTGTCAAGGATTTCATTTTATTTGGATCCACAATCAATATCCATGGAAGCAGCAGTCAGGAAATCAAAAGATGCTGCATTGGGCACATTTGCTGCAAAAGATCTCTTTAAAGTGTTGAAAATAAAAGATGTCACCTTGAAGACTAAGATGCACCTTACCAAGCCATGGTATTTTCAATTGCACCATATGCATGCAAAAGCTGGACAATGAATAAGAAGACCGAAGAAGAATTGATGCCTTTGAATTGTAGTGTCGGCGAAAAATATTGAATATACCATGGACTGCCAAAAGAATGGACAAATCTGTCTTGGAAGAAGTACAACCAGAATGCTCCTTAGAAGGAAGGATGGTGAGACTACGTCTTACATATTTCAGATGTGTTGTCAGGAGGGATCAGTCCCTGGAGAAGGACATCATGCTTAGTAAAGTACAGGGTCAGGGAGGAAGAGGAAGACTCTCAACGAGATGGATTGACACAGTGGCTGCAACAACGGGCTGGAGCGTAACACTGATTGTGAGCATGGCGCAGGACCGGGCAGTGTTTTGTTCTGCAGTAGGTAGAGTTGCTATGAGTCGGAACCGATCTGACGGCACCTAACAACAACAACAAACCCTTAAGGTGTACTCTTCCATTCTGGCACTTCATCATTTTTTAATTATAACCATTATGTCCCAGCTACCTTATGGTGTGCAGATGTGCATTAATTACAAAGATGTTTTGAGTTAATGATTTCTAAAAAGCCTTCAAACAAGTGGAATAGATGTTTGTGATTGGGTAGTTGGTCAACAATATTTCCTAGTAAGAGGTGATAGACTTATAGTCCATTCCCTCATATGAAAGAGGCTCAGCACTTGAGCCAGAATGACAACTTCCATTCTTTGGTCTTAACACACACTAATTTAGGGTAACTATTTGCAGCTGTATCTTTGGTATCTTCTCAATCAGCATATGTCTTCTCTTGACCAGAAATAGAAAAGCACAGATGGCATTGCTACACATTTGTATCTCTCATTTGGCTCTAATGCTTGCTGTCTTTTCACATGCTAGGCAAAGAGAAAGATGGAGAAAGTTCTTCTTATGTTGAACTGCAATGTTGCTACTTGTTTGTTTGGTAACTAGAAACACATGAGCATGTATCTTATGTGCCTTTAGATGGTCCATATGCTTGAATTTGACTTCAGATGGTCCAAATTCATCAGAGCTCATTTGCTACGGAAAAAAAACAAGTACCTGATCCTTTTGTGTTTTGATTTTTAATAACATTTTGGAACTTCCTACCCTTAAATGAACTCTTACTGGTCCTCTCAAACACATTTCATGTTTCTTTACTTTTCCCCCATGGCACTTCTATTTTTGGCTTTTTGTTTTTAATATGTTGCACTGTATATCAAGAATTTTCCATGTTTGCTTGACTACTAAATGGAAACAGGGTAGCAGTTGAGTTTAGAGCATGGCATCATTTTCTCCCATCTTTAAATTACTTTGGCATCCAAACTAGCTCAAGTACTTTCAAGAACATGACATACGGAATAAGTCTGTATGCATTCCCAGGGATTTTTTTTTCCAGTTCCCGTGTGTGGTATAAAACGACGAAGACTTTGGAGTCAGATAGTCCTGGGTTTGGATACCAGCACATTTACTGATTATGGACTTTAAGTGTGTAATTTAATCTTTTGGGGCACAATTTCCTCATCTATTAAGTTGGGAAAAAATGATTCTTATATCACAGGGTTGAGTTGAGGATTAAATCAGATAATGCATTTTAAATCCAGGGTCTGGCTCAGAGTGAGTAGTCAGAATAATGATACATACGTGAAAGATTAGTGTTTCAGAGATTGTGATTTCTCCAGTGCTACAGCTAAAGCTGTGTGTTAACTATGCTATTTTAGTAAGATTCCAATGTATAGGTAAACCAAATTCATTCTAAAGAAATCAGGAATAGTGCTAACAGATAGTTGTTATTAAAATAATACTAGTAAAGAACCTTACTTTAGTTGGTTATGGTTGTTGTTAGGTGCTGTGGTGTTGATTTTGACTCATAGTGACGCCATGTGACATAATAGAACTGCCCCATAGGGTTTTCTAGGCTGTAATGTTTATGGGAATCAATCACCAGGTCTTTCTACTTTGGAGCTGCTGGGTAGCTTCAAACCGCCAATCTTTTAGAGCAGCTGAGCTTTTAACCATTGCACCACTGAAGCTCCTTATTTATTTGGTACCTAATAGTTAATGAAACTGTTATACTTGCATGTTCTTATTTAATCCTTGTAACAACTGTGAAGGATAGGTGAGTGAGGTATTATTATTCCCATTTATAAGTACAGTTATTCAATCAAGAAACATTTATTCATTACCTACTCTTCTAAGCACTATGGATATAACAGTGAAGAAAATGAAGATTCTTGCCCTTGCAAAGTTTACGTTCTAGTGGAGGAAGACAAACATTAATACAAATTAAAGAAACATAGTATATTATACATTTAAAGTGCTATAGGCAAAGAAGAAGAGGAGGAGGAAGAGGAGGAGAAAGAGAAGGAGGAAAAGAGAATAAAAGTAGAACAAGTTAATTCGTATGACAAATGTTGGGTTGGGGGCCAAGATGCAATTTTTAATAGGGTGGTCAGGATAGGTCTCATTGAGAATGAAGGTTTTGATCCATGACTTGGAAGAGATGAGAGAGGTAAGCCATATGGTCCTTTGGGGGAAAGAACATTAAAGGCAGAAGGGACAGCCAGTGCCAAAGTCCTAAGAGAAACCATGCCTGGTATTGTTAAGTGAATGGCCTGAACAGAGTGACTGAAGTGAATATAAGAAGTCGATATGGTGAGAGAGAAAACAAAGGGCCAGATTGTGTAGGCCACGGCTAAGTCCTTGGGCTTTGCTTTGAGTGAAATGGGTGGGCCATTGCAGGAAGTGCAGAGTGATATGATCTCATATATGTTGTGCAGAGTGGCAAGAGTCACTCCAGCTTCTGGTTTTAGAGTAGATTGAAAGGGAGGCCAGGGAGGAAGCAAGGAGACCAATTAAGAGCCAAATAATACCCCAGACCCAAGGTAGTGAGAAGTGGTCAAATTGTGGATCTATTTTGAAGGTAATGACCACAGGATTTCCTCACAGACTGAATGTGGAGTCAGGATGAATCCAAGGTTTTCGACCTGAGCAAGGTGGAGTTGCCATTCCTCAGACAGGGAAGACTGAGTTAGAATAGATTTCTGGCGAAATATCAGGAGTTCACGATATCTATTAAATGGAGTTTAAATTGTCATTAGACATCCAAGTGTATGGTTATGTGAATATCCAAGATGAAAAAAAATGGAAGCTTAGAAAGTTTATTACTCATCTTAAAAAAATAAATAAAACCACCATAGCAAATATTGTTATCTGAAGGAATATTATTTCATTAGTACTAAGAAATTAACATTGTAGGAAAATTAACATAGGAAAGAGGATAACTCACCTACCTCCCAAATTGGCTACCAATTACAGAACAGCTTGTGTTCTCCTTAGCCACAGAGGGAAACTTGGTTATCACTCAAAGAGAAGCAAAGTAATGAATATACAAAACTCCTGTTGCTGTGCATGCCAAATCCAAAGAGTTCACAAATATGCCTACAAGAAATATAAAAATTGTGTTTTTAAGATAAGCACTGAAGGACTAAACATATGATTTTATAGCAATACAGTAATTGATTTTTCAGATCATGGAATAGCTTCCCATTGACTAAAGACTTCTGGTCAGCATGTTCTGGGCACATGAATTAAAGAAGTTTGATAATAAAAAAATTGACTTACCTTGCCATGATGGGGTGGGATGTTGATGCCCCTCCCATGTTGATATATATGGCAAACCTTTAACCTGAATGAGTCAGGAACAGTCATTATTACCTAAAGGACGTGTATTCACGGAAAGTGAATTTGGATTTGTCTGACAGTAAATTTTCATATACTATTTACAACTTACTTCTCACAGTTAATAACCATTGATGTAAAACTGAAAAACTTAAATGACTAGTACTGTGACAAATTTGTGTTTTATCATTATGGGAAAAATCAAGAGTGTCAGATTATTCATTTATATGTTCCACAGCACATTCAAATTTAGAGGAAAGCAATATGACCAGCTTAGAAGGTGTGTAGAGGACAGTGATGGGAGAAAAGGCAAGGTAGATAGCGCCAGATTTTGGAAGACTGACTCCCATAGTAAGAAGTTTGGATTTTATTCAGTAGACAGTGGGAGTCATAGAAGCTTTTGGAGCTGAGGAGAGACAGGCTAAGTTGCACCATCTTGGGAAGATATATTTATGCTTAAGAAATATTTGGCAAAATTAAGCACAATGGAATGCTAATATAATCATAGTAATTTAGTTGAAAAGGAAGTTGATTTTTATATGAGGAGTTGTGAAGGAAGGCCCACATTGAAATCACCAATGTTTATCTCCAAAAATCCAGATTCATATCCTTAGATACTTATGTGTTGATGTTTCATTGTCTCCTCAAATATCCAAAACCAAACTTACGATTTCCTATAAATATGCATTTCTTTTCAACTTTCATTTCTGTTTATATGTTGCCACCATTGTCCCAAAAAGATTGCTTTGAAATAGAAATCATCTTTATATTATCACTATTTCTCCCTTTTTCATTCAAATGCTGAGTCTTTTTAAAAATTTTCCCCTAAATAGCCATATATTTGAGCATTCTCTATCCCCACCACATAGATGTTATCAAATCACAGACAGCTGCCACAGCCTTCCCTGATGTACCCTTTAGTTTCTCCTCTATTCCTCTACTAATGAATCTTTAGGTCTTGGCAATGGCAGAACAATACTGTGGAAATGACACAGACTTAGAACTGGAAAGACAGGATAAACCTCAGTTCTTCCATTTACTAGTGGTGTGATCTCAGGTACATTTCTTGAATTCTCTGACCCTCAGTTTCCTTATTCATTAAATACATAATGTTTGGGTCACAGGATAATTATGAGGATAAAGTAAGACAATATGTGAGAGTGTCCCTCGCGTTTAACAGGCCCTCAATGGAATGGTAGCTACCCAAGATTTTATCCCCTCTCCGAGGTGACATCCTATGGTCTAGCATATGAATTCTAAATTATCTCCTAGTTTTTACCCGTGATTCTCAGTTTCTTCTTTGTACATCATAACATTATACTATCTGTCCTCTTGTAGTTAGCAAAGACCAATGGCTGTGTCATTTTTGAGCCATGGCGTTTAATTGCTGGTATAAGACTATATTTCCTTGATGTTGGGATGGTAGATTCACAAAATCAAAGCAGACTAGATTGCTGAGTCATTGCGTGGAGGAGAGTTACCTGTAGTACATTCTATATGACCCATAAATAAACCTACGTTATGTTAATCCATTGGGATTAACTTACTTAGATCCACAATGGATGTCCATGAAAACAGTAGTCAAGAAATCAAGACACATTACATTGGGCAAATCTGCTTCAAAAGACCTCTTTCAAGTGTGACAAAGCATAGATGTAACTTTGAGGACTAAGGTGCTCCTGACTCAAGCCATGGTATTTTCAATTGTCTCATATGCATGTGAGAGCTGGACATGAAAAAGGAAGACTGAAGAAGAATTGATGCATTTGAATTATGATGTTGGTGAAGAATACTGAATATACCATGGACTGCCACAAGAATGAACAAATTTTTCTTGGAATAAGCACAGTCAGAATGCTTCTTAGAAGCAAGGATGGTGAGATTTGTCTCACGTACTTCAGACATGTTATCAGGAGGGACAGTCCCTGGAGAAGGATATTATATTTGGTAAGGCAGAGGATGAGCAAAAGAGAGGAAGACCTTCAACAAGATGGATTGACACAGTGGCTGCAACAATGAGCTCAAACACCATGATTGTGAGGATGGTGCAGGACTGGGCAGTATTTCATTCTATTGTACATAGGGTCAGTATGAGTTGGAACCAACTTGAGGGCACCTAACAACAACATGTTACCACAACATAATTTTTTCTATCCTATCAAAACCCTAGAGTTTAATACTCACCAATTGCCAGTCTCGCCATAGCTACATCTTTGCATTTTTCTCTTGAATTTGATCAATCTGGCTTCTCTACTCACATGTTATCTTATTTGTTTATTGTTGTTGTTGTTAGGTGCTGTCAAGTCAGTTCTGACTCCTAGTGACCCTATGTACAACAGAACAAAACACTGCCCAGTCCTGCACCATCCTCACAATCATTGTTATGCTTGAGCCCATCGTTGAAGCCACTGAGTCAATCCATCTCATTGAGGATCTTCCTCTTTTTCGCTGACCCTCTACCTTACCAAACATAATATCCTTCTCCAGGGACTGATCCGTCCTGATAACATGTCCAGAATATGTGAAAGTAGTCTCGCCATTCTTGCTTCTAAGGAGCATTCTGGCTGTACTTCTTCCAAGACAGATTTGTTTGTTCTTTTGAGAGTCCATGGTATATTCAATATACTTTGCCAGTACTACAACTCAAAGGCATCAATTCTTCTTCGGTCTTCCTTATTCATGGTCCAACTTCACATGTATATGAGGCGATTGAAAACCCCATGGCTTGGGTCAGGTGCACCTTAGTCTTCAAGGTGATATCTTTGCTTTTTAACATTTTAAAGAGGTCTTTTGCAGCAGATTTTCCCAATACATCATTTGATTTCTTGACTGTAGCTTCCACGGGTGTTGATTGTGGATCCAAGTAAAATGAAATCCTTGACGACTTCGATCTTTTCTCTGTTTATCATGATGTTGCTTATTAGTCCAGTAGTGAGGATTTTTCTTTTCTTTATGTTGAAGTGTACTCCATACTGAAGGCTGTGGTCTTTGATCTTCATCAGTAAGTGCTTCAAGTCCTCTTCACTTTCGACAAGCAAGGTTGTGTCATCTGCTTTTTGCAGGTTGTTAATGAGTCTTCCTCCAATCCTGATGCTTCATAGTTCTTCATAGAGTCCAGCTTCTCAGATTAGTTGCTCAGCATACAGATTGAATAAGTATTTGTTTATACCTCTATGTATTTGCTCATGTTTTTCTTCCTTTCCTCTTGTGTATCAGAGTTCAAGGAGCCCTGGTAGTTCAGTGGTTAAGTGCTTGGCTACTAACCAAAAGGTTGATGACTGGAACCCACCAGCTGCTCCACAGGAGAAAGATTTGGCAGTCTGTTTCTGTAAAGATTTACAGCCTTGGAAACCCTATGCAGTTCTACTCTGCATAGGGTCATTATGAGTCAGAATCAACTTGACGGCAATGAGTTTGGTGTTTGGTTTGGATCAGAGTCCAAGCTTTTTAAACACCATAATTATGCATCAAACAATTAAGTCTTTAATTGTAAATAGCCTAAATACACAAGTCCTAGTTGTTTTATGTGATAAGCCTTGAGAATTTCATTACAGCAGCATCTGTGTCTTCTGCCTTTTTTCAACCCTAATGATATGGGCTGGTATCCCTATCCCAAATGTCTCTTCCCTCCAATTTGCTCTCTATTATTATAAGGTTTATCATTTGAAAGTACTCTTCTGATCATGGGCCTTCCAAGCTCAGAAGTTTTCTTCTCCTATAGGCAAAGGCTTAAAAGTTCAGACATTTTAACTTGGCATTCATGGTTTTCAGACAAGCCCTAGATTTTTCTTCTATGACTTCTCTATGCAAGCATAACCTGACTTTTCCTAATTCTGTGTTTTTGTCTATGTCATTCACCCAACCTGTAATGCCCTCATTTCTACCTATAAAAAATGTATGCTTTCAAAAAATACTAACTAGAATGAGAAATATTGATAAATGAGATTACATTAAAATTAAGAATGTCTCTTCATCAAAAGATCCCAATAAGAAATTAAAAGACAATCCACAGACCATGAAAACACATCTGTGATACATACTCAATAAAGGGCTCATTTTCACTCTCTATAAGGAACTCCTACAAGTAACTAAATAAAAAAGACAGGCAACTAAAAAAACATGAGGACAAAATACTTGAGTGGCCATTTAACAATGGAGGATATTCAAATGGCCAAAGACATAGGAAATAATACTTAATTTTATCAGTAATCAGTGAAATACAAACTAAAACCACAAGAAAACATTACATACTCTCCAGATGGCTTAACATTTAAAAGTCTGACAATACCAAGTATCAGTGAGGATGTAGAGCCATGGAAAGACTCTTACTCAGCATGTAGGAGTGAACATTGTTACAGCCAATTAGGAAACAAATGGTATTATCTTGTAAACGTAAATGTACATATAAACAATGACCCAACAATTATATACTTACAGAAATGTGTGATTATGTGGGCCAGGATCAAAAATTCACAGTAGCATTGTTTATAACAGCACAAACCTAGAAACAACTCAAAAGTACATCAATGGAAGAATGAATTGATAAATTATATATTCATACAATGGAATAAAGCACTTAAACACAGAAGCTTCATGGATCACATGGATGAATATTAAAAACACAATGTCGAGCAAATAGAAGTCAGATACAAAAGAGTATATACTGCCAATTTCCAATTTTATAAAATTCAGTAACAGGCAAAACTAAAGTATATTGTTTAGGGATGCATATACTTAAGTAACAAAACTATAAAGCAAAACAAATATATACTTACCCTAATATATTACAGTGGTTACCTCCATGCATGGGAGAATGAAGGAAGGAATATAGAGGTGAATTCTGAGCAGCATGATTGATGATGTTTGCATGAGTATTTGTTTTGCGATTTTTCACTTTTTGCATTTTATATGTCTTGTGCTATATTTAACAACAAAAATTATTTTTAAAATCTTATGCATCCTTTAAGATCTATTTCCCCACATAATGTATTCTGATCACCAACTCTAGGAGCTTGTGTCCTCTTCTGGATATCAAGAGTCATTATTATTTGCATAAGTCAGTTGACTGGGTATAGCCTTGTGACATCACTTCTATGGTTATCTTTAAGTATTAAGGTACCTAATTTATGATGGTTCAAGTAATATTCTATTTACAGGCCATTCCTCCATACATGTCTTGAACCCCAGTGCAATGATTTGCATATACAAGACACTCAATACATATTTGTTCACAAGAATAATGTTAATTAAAACATAATAAGATATTCCAGATCTAGGTAATATGTTATTGAAATATTTATTTCTGAAAAGTTCAAATAGTATATCATGGAGGGCAATACTGTGTCCTGGAAAGAATATTATAATGGGGATCAAAAACTCTGAGTTCTAGTTCTTTTTTGCTAAGTGTTGGTTTAACCACACCATTTAACTTTTCTAAGTATTGAGTTCTTCATGTGTTAAATGTGGTCTTTGGGCTAAGTACCCTAAATACAAATATCTACTTTGTACTACCAATGTTTTGTGTGAATATGAAATACAAAATTTTAAAATACTACAAAAAGCTCCTAGAAGAAATGTTCAGAATCTCTTAAAGCAAATCAAGTCATAAAAGCCGTAGGTTACGAGGGAGAACTTTTGGAAAACAAGAGGTCTGGTATTCCCTGCATGGGTCAAAAAAAAAATTTCTTTTTTTTTTTAACTGAAGGAAATCTTAGTATGTTCAAAATTTAAAAAGGTACATAGAAAATAGAGAAAAAGGTTTGTGATATAAGCCACACAACAACAAAACCACTTTTGTTTTTTTCAAGAAGAAAGAGGAGATGAGTCATCAACTGACTTTGTGACCAAAAAATCATACAGGAAATGCAGAAGCAGACTGGGTTGGAGGAACTGAAACAGTCATCAAACAAATCAAGATTTTTTTTTCCATGGACCAGGATACTATGTATTCCATTGCCCTGATTTTGCTGTTTTATTTTATGATTGGTTTGGAAAAAACAGTCTATTCAAATTTAGGGTGGAATTATTAGAGACCAGTGATAAAGGATTTGGATAATCATGAAATCACAGCATCTTAAGAGACAGAAACTTTAATGGTTGTTTATTCTCAGTAATCGACCCTTAAATATGTTTGAATCCTGCTTATAAAATACCTGCTGAGTGGTCATCTAACCTATTCTTGAATACCCCCAGTAACAGAGATCTTACTACTTCCTGTTGTTGTGATGTTAGTTTTAAAGACTATCATTGTATTTTCACATAGAGGGCTATTTTTTTAATGAGAGATTATTTTACAACTCCCCACAAATAATATAGTTTTGTTTGTTTTACTTCATAATATGTATGTCTGACTCTCCTTGATCTTAGTTACTGTAGCCAATGACATGTTTAAAGAATAATATTTTCTGAGGGTGGTTTTATATGTGTATGTTTCAAATATTAGCATGAATCCACGATTTTGGGCACCACAGCTCTATGAGCCATATATGAAAGAAAAAAAAAATAGTATCAGTCTGATTGTCACTGGACAATTGTATTTCCCTTTAGGTAACTGAATACAGTTTTTCTTTTGTTTTTAAACCAAGTCATGGTAAATTCAGGAGGCCTGGGTCGTGCAAATGGTTAAGCCCTGAACTGTTAGCTAAAAGGTTGGCAGTTCAAACCCACCCAGAGATGCCTTGGAATACAGGCCTGGTGACTGCTTTCTAAAGGAAACTGCCTGGAAAACCCTGTGAAGCAGTTCTACTCGGCACACATGGGGTCTCCATGAGTCAGAATAGACTCGAAGGTAACTAACAAAAACACACTAAATTTACTTGCCTGTTGGCTTCCTCCACACATGACCCATTTTATATTCCAGGTAGAAATGACGTTACCTAGAGACAAAATAAAGTGTTTTAGAACAAAAGTAAAATACAACCTAAATACCACACAGAACACAGAGCTGATTTAAATTACTTCCTCTTTCTGGTTTTTTTTTTTCTTCTGTTATAGACAGTTTCTGTGTAAAGTTGGAAATTAATATACTGGAAAACATATTACAAGCTTAGATGTTTTGCTATAGAAATAAAAGCTATATTAGCTCAGAAAAAATTTATGATCATTCTGTTTGTAAATAAGTACTTGAATGAAGGGATGCAAGGTAGGTGGTCTTCTATACAGAATAACTAACACCAAGAGAGAACTAGAAAAATCTATTACATTGATAGGAATTTGTAGCCAAAACGGTAAATGTGAATGCACTATATGTTTCCAAATATGTTAAACCTGAAACCTTAATCCTAGCACTACCTGTGGTTTCTGTGCCTGAAGGCATTAATGATGTCTCTGCCTTCCATAGACTCAATGTGTTTTACTGAAGCCATGTGATAGTGACACAGTCTATGCTGTTCTTTGAGCTTTCAATCAAAAGGTATGCAGATTTTAACTAAGGTTGAAATTCTTTTAATTTTTTCATTCTTTGCTGTGATAACTTTTCTTTGTGAGGAATAGGATCTTACATTCCTCCTTAGTAAGGCTTTTTACAGTGACATCTCCTTGTTAATAGAGCAATTCTTCCTATATCATGGGTACAATGTTCATTATTATTATTTTTTTTTTCTCTATTATGTTGACAATAGACTTGAATGGAATTTTCTGCTGTTGTTGTTAGTTGCCGTTGAGGTGATTCTGACTCATGACGACCCCATCTGTGCAGAGTAGAACAGCTCCAGAGAGTTCTCAAAGCTGTGACCTTTTGAAAGCAGATCGCCAGGCCCGTTTTCCAAGGCCCCCCTGGGTGGATTAGGACTGCCAACCTTTCTGCTAGTATTCCAGTGCTTAACCGTTTACATGCTCTTAAATGAAATAGTTCTTATTCAGCAAAGAGACCTGCTGTTTTGAAGAGACTGTTTCTCAGTTTCCTGTACAGAGATAGCTTTTCGCTTGACTGTGGACCAGAGTCCTCTATTCTCGGTAGTGGTATCAGTAGAACATCTGTGGAAATATGTCAGTCATCTTTTCATTGCCCAAGGAGGCCCTCAATCCTGGTCTTCTACAGATTTTGATAATTTGCCTTTATCTCTGTTTCCTCAGTATGTAGGTCGATGAATAGAAGTACTCTATGTTTCAAGCAGGAAATCCTCGGGACATACAGTATAGAATGTTGAAATTTGTTATTATCTGATTTGTTTGTTGAGTCTGTCAAATAAATCATAATAATGATAACCTAAACCATAAATGTTACAGGCTTAGTGTTGCAAGAAATTTGGCCCATTTAATTTCTGCTGCTTAATTATTTTGTTTGCTAAGTTTATGGGATCTTTATAGCTTTCTACCAAAATAAATTACCCCTCTTGTTTCAGTTTTAACTTCTAGTAAATAAACAGAATAAATTAGTAAATTATACCGTGTGCAATAAGATGGTAAATGCAATGGAAAACAGTAAATAGACAAGGGAGATAGGGCATGTTGGGACAGGGAGGAGTGTTGATGTCTTTGGAAACAGAAGCCATCAAGGAAGGCCTAATTGCAGTTGGCAACAAAATGGAGCAATAGTAACTAATATTGAAGTATTCAAATAAACTGTTAGAGTGTGTTCCTATACAACAAATATTACTCAAAGACTCTGGTCAGGTGCATGTAAAGGCCACATTTGTCTGGGAGAGCACTCAGTATTTCCTTAAGAGGTAGGTTTAAGATAACTCTCCATCACCTACAAAAGGCATGTTAAATTCACAGGTATTTAACAATTTCATGTTAGCCACTATGGAAGTTGCTAACTCTTCTTCCGAATAGTGAATCAGAAGTACCAAATTTTAATAAAATGGACTAATTTCTCTTTTATCATGTTTGTGGAATCTACCTTTTTTTTCTTTTGTAGATGTTAATAGTAAGGTAAAATATGTAAAAATCAAATAGAAGATGAAGGTCAGAAAAGTAAATAATCAACGCTAAAATACTGAAAGTTTCACAATTAAACTATATTATTTAAAATAAATATTTTACTTTAAATGTAAGTTCAGAAATCAAAATACAAATTCAATTTTTTTACTTGCATATTAGAACAAATATTCAATCATGCTGTTCTATTTTCTAGAAGACATTCTTTTCATTTCTACTATCCTATCAAAAAAGCCAGAAAATTACCAAATGGAATCTAAACCACTAAAATGTTTCAACACATCACTTCTAACATCAACAAAAATATTCATTTTTAATTTTGTTATCTTGGCCACTTTAAGGGCCAACACAAATGGGACAGTTTATGTTGAATAAAAAGGCAACTAATCTTTGTAACATGAACATATCAAACACATTTTGACATTTAAGTGGATTTTCCTGGAATAGATTAGTTCACAGATATATTTATTTAGGTCACTACCCCTCAAACTCTTTCTGAAAGCAGAGTTAGCATCTGGAGAGTATGACATGAGCTGGCTCCAACTCATGGTGAACCCATGTACAACAAAACAAACAATTGCCTGGTCCTGTGCTATCTTCACAATCGTTTGTATGCTCCAGTCCATTGTGGCCGCTGTGTATTTTGAGTGCCTTCTAAGGGGCCTCATCTTCCAGCACTGGACAATATTCTGTTATGATCCACAGGGTTTTCACTGACTAATTTTCCGAAGTAGAGCACCAGGCCTTTCTTTCTAGTCTGTCTTTGTCTGGAAGCTCTGCTAAAAACTGTCCACCATGGGTGACCATGCTGGAAATTGAAATACTGTCGCCATAACTTCCAGCATCACAGCAACACCCAAGCCACCACAATACAACAAACTGACGGAAAAGTCATGGAGTTGTTGAATGATCCTCCCTAAATCAGCTTACGTAAGAAGTAGCCCAAATCCTTCTCCTCAGAATGTGGATCTGCTTTATTTTTGTCGTTGTTGTTGTTTGTATCTAAGACCAGTATTATTTGAAATTGCTTTAAAAACTTTCAGTCTTACTACAGCTCACTTCAGTAGTACATAGAAGCTGAGATCTGAAGATGCAGCAGTTATTTGCTCACTCACAGAATTGATTTCTCAGGGCTGCCGTAACAAAGTTCCATGAACTAGGTGGCTTGTAAGAAGAGAAATTTATTGTCTCACAGTTTTTGAGGCTGGCAATCTGAATTCAGGGTGTCCACAGGGCCTTGTTCCCTCTGAAGGCTCTAGGGGAAGAGCCTTTCTTGTCTCTCCCAGCTTCTGGTAGCTTTGGCTTGTGGCTGCATCATAACTCCATCTCTGCCTCTGTCTTCACTTGGCCACCTCCCCTCTGTGTTCTGTGTTTCTTCTCTTCTTTTACAAGAACACCACTCACGTTGGCTCAGAACCCACTCTACTCCAGTATGACCTCACGTTAACTGATAGCATCTTCAGTTTCCAAATATATTTCTGAACAAAGTCACACTCACAGGTACCAGGGGTTAGAACTTCAGCATATCTTTTTGGGGGACACAAGTCAATTCAAAACATTCACTATCTACCTATCCAGGCTTTCTGCTTTGCCAATAGAACACCAAATTTGTTCAGCTATCGCCCCTTGAGGAACGTGATCCATTTTTCCATTTTAGGGGAAAATCCTGACTTGTCTAATATTTAAAACAATTCCTTTTTCCTTAACACAAATTAGTTTAAATGATTAAGTTCTGTTCAACGAGGTATGAGGAAAAAATCTATAGAGAGCCTTCTGTGAATGTTTCCAGGCTCTTAAAAGGGGACTTTCTGACATTCTTCCTCTGAGCATTGCCTTGTCAGGATATGATGCCTGGAACTGTGGCAGCCATCATGTGTTCGTGGTTGTTGCTTCAGGATGAAGCCAACGCTGAGTATTGCAAAGAGGAAAGATGGAAGGGACCTGAATCTTGATAATATGCTTTAGCTGCTGAGTTCATCAACCCTGTATCTGTTCTACTTCTGGACTTCTTGTTCATTCATTCATCAAATATTCTTTAAGGACCTAGTATGCACCAAGGTTTGCTCTGAATGCAGGAGATACAGCCTTGTAAAGTACAGAAAAAATCTCTATGCAATGAAGCTTGCATTTGAATAGGGAAAGCCAGATATTAACAGTATAAATTAGTAAGCTATATAGTGTGTGTGATGGTTAATTTTATGTGTCAACTTGGCTAGGCTATAGTACCCAGTTATTTGGACAAACATTAATTTTGATGTTGTTATGAAGTAGTTACACATGATTAAATCAGTTGGCCTTAAGTAAAGCAGATTACCTTCCAAAATGTGGGTGGGCCTCAGTCAAGAAGTTGAAGGCCTTAAGAGCAAAAAGGGAGTTTTTCCTAGGGTGTAGTCTGTCTCCAGACTATGAACAGACATCTTGCCAGAACTCCTCCACTCTTTTCATTTCCTGATTTTGGGACACAAGACTGCAGAAATTTTTAGCCTGTCACCTACCTATGGATTTTTGGAACACAAGACTGGTGGAATCTCTAGACTGTTTCCTGACCTATAGATTTTGGACATGCCTGCCCCCATAATTGAATGAGCTAATTCCCTAAAATAAATCTCTCTCTCAATAGCTCTTATCTATCTATCATCATTATCTTACTGGTCCTGTGTCTCTATAAACAGATGATGAGTGCAATGAAAAAAATTAAACACACAAAGAGAACATGGCATGCAAGGTGGTGGAGTGTTTGCAATTATACATATAATCATCAAGGAAGGCCAAGCGAGAAGGTGACATTTTATCAAAGACAACAAGGAGACATGAAAGCATAAAATTCTCTAGTAAGTTGTTTTTCCTCCTGTTATTTGCAGCCAGAAGCATGTACTGATATAGAGGTTATGGATAGATTCTTCAGGTCTTCACAGGAATTCATAATTCCTGCCTCTCGGTATGTGTATTCACATTTCTTAAAGTCTTACATTATGGGCAATTCAAATGACTTCCAAGAATGTGTTATCTCTGCCTTCTGTATGTCTGAGTCAACTTCTCACTACTTCTGGCTATTCAGGAACTAGTAAGGTGGTGAGAGAAAGGATTTGCAGGTGGACATGGAAGTATGAGAATTTTATGCAGCCTTCACCATAATAGGGGCCCTGGTGGCATAGTGGTTAAGAACTATGGCTGCTAACCACAAGGTTGGCAGTTCAAGTCAACCAGCTGCTCCTTGGAAACCCTATGGGACAGTTCTGCTCTGTCTATAGTGTTGCTGTGAGTTGGCATCAACTCGATGGCAACGAGTTTGGTTTCTTTTCCACCATAATAACAATAGCTAACATTTAGTAAGCCCTTGCCATACTCTGGGTAATATTCTAAATGCTTTGCATTTACTATCTCATTTAATCCACTCAGTAACCCTATGAAGTATGTATTAGAATTGTTACATTTTTTTTAACATTGTAAAACCAGGACTAAAACTTTGCAAAGGTCACAGAGTATGTGGTGGAACATTGACTTACAGCAAGGAATTGATCTCCAGAACCCAAGCATTAGACACTAAAAAACTTAGTTGTTCTTTTTCAGGTGATAACTATCACAAACCTCATGAGAGAATGAATGATCCTGTTCCTAGAAGGGTTGAAAATGCAACATAAATCATGAGAACCCAATGGTCCTTTAGCACAAGGAATACCTGTGTTCTTTTTAAGGCCAACTGGGTCAGAGCAGGACATAAGCATGTAGTCTCAAGTTTGGTAGAAACATATGGCAATAAAATAGCTTGCTAAATTTTATTCTACCAAATTTAGATAAAAAAAAAGTGAAGGAGAACTAACAATACTGATTCATTTGGCAGTTAAATGCCATTAAAGTGCACTATGGATTTTACTGTAACCTATTATTAAGAGGAATCATTGCAACCACAAAACAGTGAAGTAGAACACATTTTCATCAACATGGTACCTTTAATCTCCAACCCATTTCAAAACTTGCTAGTAAGCCAGGAGTGTGAAAAAATATGAATTCAATTTCATCTGTGATGAAAATTTCCAAGTCAATGGTTAAGTTACATCTGATATTGATTCTAGAGAAGGTAAGGAAAGAATGGTTTCTGGAGAAGAAACTTTAAATAGGGAAGAGGTTAAGGAGAAATGAGATTTCATTCTGGTTGATGGTGTGGTGGGGGAGGGGTGAGAGGCAAGGAATAGAAACAAAAGAACATGTGAATAAGCTCTAGGGTATGACAAAGAATTTTCCAAAGTATATGTGAAAGGCTAATCTCGGGGTGTTAATAGGTTTTTGGTTAATAACCAAATAAAAGTTTAGGTGATGAAATAATTTTGTGAGGTCCCGAAGTAAGTAAGAGATCTTTAATTAACTAGTTTGTATTATAAAATTTCAGGTATAAGGAAAGATTTTATGCGGTATTTTCTAATTTTATTGATACAAGGAGAAATTGTCTCTCCTCCTTCTTCATCTGGGAATCTTACAGAACTAGGATTCCACGGAAGACACTTTGGGAAAGACCAAAGGGTGACAGGCATGTCTGAGTGCATTTGGACTCTTTACTGAATGCCCCAAAGAGTTCTTTAGGAAATGGGAAAGATGCCTACTGTGGAAAGAGATGGAGGTCAGCTGAGCCGTCCCTTTGTATGATCCTAGCATTGGGACTGGAAGCTGTTTTCCCAAGAGTCAGCTCCATTAGAGAATCCACCATCCAGTAAGGAGGTATTGTCAAGTAGCCAGCACCTAAGGAATCATAGAGTTTCCAGGTGTTGCTTGCGTATTTGGCAACCTGATAATCAAAATTTCTGTAAAGAAAACCACTTGAGAATATTGCAAATATATAAATTCTGAATATTTTCTAATTAAGTGTATCTTATTATTATGTCATGACCTGTTTATCCCTGAGTGCTCTCACTCCTGTCTGCTATAAGCAGTATTATACCAGTTAACCTTGTGAACTTCGAAAATTGAGCCTTCCTGTCACCTCTGTGGAGTTCTGCACATATTTCTGATTTTAGGTTAATGCTGGCTGCCGGCCAGGCAATGAAGAAATGTGTACATAGACAGTATATTTTTGTCAATAGTTGCCTTTATCTAATTTTCATCTTTTTCAAATATTCCAGCATTATTTTACAGTGAAAACTATTTGGCCACTTTCTTTAAAACATGAGCATAGCACAAATAATATCTCCTATTATTATTACTTTAAATTTTAAAAAAAGGTCTTTATTTTGCTTCAACTCATGAGCTATATGCTATTGTGAAAATAAGTTTTATTATCATTGTAAATCACATTAAATCAGTTGACTGACGATTTTGCAGATCAAGTGTTGAGTCATTAAGAAGTGAACTTGGTATGTTAAAAATATATATTTCAATTATATGGAAGGAACATACGAGATTCTGGACAGTGGAAAATTGATAAAAGTATCACAATTGAATGTCAAACATACACTCTGATGTAGATGGCTGTCAATACTGTGGATTTTTGCCACATATTTTTATTAAGCCTGCTGGGTATGTTCACTGATGCCATTTTACAAACATGAGAATAGTTGGCTCTCATATCAATACATTGGAGATTATCAGTCCAGATGATGGCTATTTGTAAGACCCAACAGAAGAAGGGATTTTCTCAGCCACTTGTTCAGGGGTTCTTAAATTGTAATCCAGACAAGAGAATTGTATTCAAAATTTTTTGGGTATGTGTTTAAGCATTTTTAGGGTGAATATGTCCAGAGTTTGGGCAAGATTCTCAGTGCTGGACTGTTAGTCACAAGAAGTTAAGAGTCACTTAAGTAGAGTTTCAGTCCATAAGGTGGGTCTGAGCTGTGGAGTCATACATGTATCATTACTGAGCATACTGTGCTTCCTGCATTAATAATTTGAAAGCAGCTTGGAGGGCTTATCCTTCGAATTACTTCAATTATCGTGTGGTCTTTTAAATAAAAGAGGTGTAAACATTTATTATATAGGACTCCATCAAGCCCACACCTTGCCAATTACTCCTGATTTATTTCCAGTTGAGTGTGTGTGTGTGTGTGTGTGTGTGTAAACGTGCACACACATGCAGCAATGAACGTTTCAATAAAATCTTTGGTGATATCTGAAGAACTGAGTTACATGACAAAACCTAAGGCTCTTAGTTTTGGGAACGAATGCTTCTGTTTGTATATCCTTAGGCATTTACAAACTGGAGGTTTTTTTGTTTGTTTGTTTGTTTTTTTTACAAATTAAACAAAAGGTTTCAGGAATTATGTTGGGAAAAATATGTCCAAAGGTTTTTGGATTTTTTAAGACCATCAGTCCCACAGATGCGAAGCAGAATCGATTCTCAAATTAAGGATGATTTTACATAAGTACCAAAAGAGTTTAGATCATGGCTTTTTAATATACACACATACACACACAAACCATAAATAAGATCATTTGATTCATTTGCTTATCTTAAGCATCTGCTAATCATTGAACAAATTTATTACAGGAATTGAGAGCACAACTCTTTCTTGAGCCATAATAGGCGATTTTGATTGCTGAAATGAGAAACTAAAATCTTCACTTGGTCAGTTTTGAGGAGAAAATGATTGTTCTGAGAAGTTTTCATTAGGCCTTTTATAGCGTGGGAGGCGATTATAACTATAGAAGGAGCTAATTCAATTTTCTAAGATTAAATATTCTCAAGTAAGGAATCGTTTTCCCAAGTAATTGACTTCCTGTTTGGGGGAGAGATGGATTGAGTGTTAAATGCACAACTGCGAACATCTACACACTGACACACTGTTGGGCTTGTACCTCTTCCTGGCTGCTGATAAGACTTTTTTCATTCAGCAAGTGCCTGACACTTCCAGTGATTCTCATACTAAAACTTTTGCTGATTCATCACACAGGAAGTGGTAGAAAAGAGAGCAGGACACTATGAGACTGAAAGGGGTGGGTTTCCTTTTGTTTGGCTTAGTCAGAACATCACATGTCTTTCATAGTCCACCTTCATCATACTAGCCTTCTGAAAGCATAGAATATTAATGATCAGTGAGGACAATGTTAATATAACTTAGTTTACTTGAGAGTAAATACCATACATAAAAGCATGTGGGAAAGATAATACAATTCAGGGCTTCTAGAGAGTCTCACAGATTTTCATGGAACAAAGTTAGGAGTTACATAATAATACTTGTTGTTGTTAGGTGCCGTTGAGTTAGTTCCAACTCATAGTGACCCTATATGCAACAGAATGAAGCACTGCCTGGTCCTGTGCCATCCTCACAATCGTTGCTATGTTTGAGCCCATTGTTGTAACCACTATGTCAATCCATCTTGTTGAAGGTCTTCTTCTTTTTTGCTGACCCTCTACTTTCCCAAGTATGAAGTCTGTTATGGATTGAATTGTGTCCCCCAAAATGTGTATCAAGTTGGCTTGGCCATGATTCCCAGTACTGTATGTTTGCCCACCATTTTGTCATCTGATGTGATTTTTCTATGTGTTGTAAATCTTACCTCTATGATGTTAATGAGATAGGATTAAAGGCAGTTATATTAACGAGGCAGGACTCAATTACAGGATTAGGATGTATCTTGAGTCAATCTCTTTTGAGATATAAAAGTGAAAATCGAGCAGAGAGGAGAGGGACCTCATGCCACCAAGAATGAAGATATCAGTAGGGGAGCCCGTCTTTTGGACCTGGGGTCCCTGCGCTGAGAAGGTCCTAGACCAGGGAAGACTGATGACAAGGACCTTCCCCCAGAGCCAACAAAGAGAGAAAGCCTTCCCCTGGAGCTGGCACCCTGAATTCGGACTTCTAGCCTCCTGGACTGTGAGAGAATAAGTTTCTCTTTGTTAAAACCATCCACTTGTGGTATTCTGTTGTAGCAGCACTAGATAAGTAAGACAATGTCCTTCTGTAGGGATTGGTCCCCCCGATAACGTGTCCAAAGAACATAAGACAAAGTCTCGACAGCCTTGCTTCTAGGGAGCTTTCTGGCTGTGCTTCTTGCAAGACCGATTTGTTTGTTCTTCTGGCAGTCCATGGTATATTCAACATTCTTTGCCAACACCATAATTCAGAGACATCAATTCTTCCTTCCTTCTTCATTCTCCAGCTTTCCCACACACATGAGGTGATTGAAAATATCATGGCTTGGGTCAGGCACACCTTAGTGCTCAAAGCGACATCTTTGCTCTTCAACAGTTTAAAGAGGCCTTTCGCCGCACATTTGCCCAGTGCAATACATCCTTTGATTTCTTGACTGTTGTTTCCACGGGTGTTGATTATGGATTCAAGTAAAATGAAATCTTTGACAACTTCAATCTTTTCTTCATTTATCATGATATTGCTTATTGGCTCAATTGTGAGGATTTTTATTTTCTTCATGTTGAGGTGAAATCCATACTGAAGGCTGTATGGTCTTTGATCTTCATCGGTAAGTGTTTCAAGTCCCCTTCACTTTCAGCAAGCAAGGTTGTGTCATCTGCATATGGCACGTTGTTAATAAGTCTTCCTCCAATCCTAATGCCCTGCTCTTCATATAGTCCAGCTTCTTGGTTTATTTGCTCAGCATACGGATTGAATATGTATGGTGAAAGGATACAATACCGACACATACCTTTCTTAATTTTAAACCATGAAGTATTATTTCCTTGTTCTGTTTGAATGCCTACCTCTTGGTCTATGTACAGGTTCCTCACGAGCACAATAAAGTGTTACGGAATTTTCATTCTTTGAAATGTTACCTATAATTTGTTATGATCCAAACAGTAATAGAACGTCTTTGCATAGTCAATAAAACACAAATAAACATCTTACTGGTATTCTCTGCTTTCTGCCAAGATCCATCTGACATCAGCAATGATATCCCTCATTCCTTGTTCTCTTCTGAATCTGGCTTAAATTTCTGGCAGTTCCCTGTCGATATACTGCTGCAATCGCTTTTGAATGATCTTCAGCAAGATTTTACTTGCATGTTATATTAATGATATTGTTCGATAATTTCCGAATTCGCTTGAATCACCCTTCTTGAGAATAGGCATAAATATGGATCTCTTCTGGTCAGTTGGCCAGGTAGCTTTCTTCCAAATTTCTTGGCATGGATGAGTGAGCACTTGCAGTGCTGCATCTGTTTGTTGAAATATCTCAATTGATACTCTGTCAATTTCTGGAGCCTTGTTTTTTGCCAATGCCTTCAGGACTTCTTCCTTCAGTACCATTGGTTCCTGATCATATGCTACGTCCTGAAATGGATGAACATCAACCAATTCTTTTTAGTATACTGACTCCGTGTATTCCTTCCGTCATCTTTTGATGCTTCCTGCATCCTTCAATCTTTTGACTATAGAATCCTTCAGTATTACAGCTTGAGGCTTGAATTTTTTCCTCAGTTCTTTCAGCTTGAGAAATGCAAAGTGTCTTCTTCCCTTTTGGTTTTCTAACTCTAGGTTTTTGCACATTTCATTTTAATACTTTACTTTGTCTTTTCAAGCTGCCCTTTGAAATCTTCTGTTCAACTCTTTTACATGATCATTTCTTTCATTTGCTTTAGCTAGTCTATGTTCAAGAGCAAGTTTCAGAGTCTTTTCTGACATCCATCTTGTTCCTTTCTTTCTTTCCTTCCTGTCTTTTTAATGACTTTTTGCTTTCTTCACGTATGATGTCCTGATGTTATCCTAAAACTCATCTGGTCTTCTGTCATTAGTGTTCAATGTGTCAAATTTATTCTTGAGGTGGTATCCAAATTCAGGTGGGATGTACATAAGCTCGTGTTTTGGCTCTCGTGGACTTGTTCTAATTTTTTTCAGCTTCAGCTTGGACTTGTATATGAACAATTGATGGTCTATCCCACAGTTGGCCCCTGGCTTTATTCTGATTGATGATATTGAGCTTTTCCATCATGTCTTTCCAAGGATATAGTCGATTTGATTTCTGCATATTCAATTTGATTCCTATGTTAAACTGAAATTGTGCCTTTAAAGCAATTTAATCACACCGATCCTGGATTGCCTAGTGCATAACATACTGGTGTTGTATATAGTATATCCTATCCGCTAGCATGCTACAGCCATCAGAGAAAATTATCAACACACTTACCATGCTCTAGTAGCACTTAATCTAACTCTGGAATTTACAATATTACTGATAAGGGACTAGAAAATATTTAAAATTTAACTGCAAGAGAGAACTCATTATAATAAAAATATTTATTCACAAGCACTGTGAAAAGTGAATTATTCACTCCACACACTTGCTGCCTACCTTCTACAATGCACTATAGGGACTAAGCTGCTCCAGCCCTTTGGTGGCCTCCAACACAAGTTGGCATGGCAGAAGCCAGCAGGGAGACATGTTGGCATACAGATAAGTATTCAAACATCTAACCCAGATCTATGCCCTGTATAAGCCTGAGTTGGTGCATTTACTATGAAGAGTTGCAAGAATGGGTCATGGAAAATACAGTTTGAGTAAGGGGAGGTCATTGGGGAATTTCTGTTTTTCAATTTAGGATGCAGTCTCCATACTCTTGCCCTGCACACACCCACACAGGCCCTGCAATCTGTAAAAGGATCGTTTGGGTGAGACAAAGGGAAGCTAAGAGTGTTAAATGCATTTATTCATTTATTACAAATATTAATTCTGTAGCTACTATGTTCCAAGTAAGGAACCCTGGTGGTGCAATGGTTAAGTGATTGGCTGCTAACCGAAAGGTGGATGGTTTAAACCCACCAGCCACTCCCCTAGAGAAAAAACCTGGAGATTTACTCCTGGAAAGATTACAGCCTAGGAAACCCTATGTGGCAGTTCTACTCTGTCCTATAGGGTCGCTACAAGTTGGAATCTACTTGACCTCACACAACAACAACAACTATGTTCCAAGTACTGTTTTCTGTGCTGGGGATACAGGAGGGACCAGAAGTTCTTCAAAGAGCTTACATTCTAGTGGTCTTAATACAAAGCAGCCAGTCAACTAAGTGCTTCACAGGACTTAACTCATTTAGCTCCCATAAACTCCATGAAGATTGTGCACATGAAAAATGTTCAATTGGTAAATGTATTATCTGTATTTTAAAAAGATTAAAAAAAATTAAAATTTAGGCACTTCAAAAATCTATGTGGAAAGTGTTATAATCTCCATTTTATAAATGAAGGAACTGAAGCATGGAGAATTTATATAACTTGCAGGAACAGAATACATAGTGTAGTTCTTTTTTTTTTTTTAAGCCATTTTTCTGTTCGCTTGTGGATAGCTGCAATGAAAATTGTTTGCAGGAAATGAGGGGTAAGGAACTGGGGAGGTGGAAAAGAGTAAACATACTATGCTGAATGTGCAAGGCACTGTACTAGGGGCCGGCACACAGATGATCTAACTTTGTCCTGCAACATTTTACATATTAAGAGACAGGCTTGGAGAGTGTAAGCAACTTGCTAAGGGTCATAACCAGCTAAGTGGAAGAATCAGGATTTGTTAGATTGTAAGGGCTCATGATTTTTTCTTCTTACTACACTGCTTCAAAAGAGAAAGACAAACCCAGAAAACAAACATTTGTAAACGTGTTTTTCAAATTTGCTCCAAAGTCCTTGGACTATTTATTTATTTATTGTTGTTGTTTGTTCATTCAAATGTTTTTGATTAAAGCTATCATTCTTCAGCATCTTAGACCTAGTATCAAATTCAATGATTTAGTAAATGAAATAAATAGATCTGCTCTTAAAATGAAGCTCTCATGGTATGCGCAACATGTGTTTTGGCAACGTTTTTCACATCCTTTTTTATTTTCGAGGAAAAAAAAATGTGTGGCAATATTGTATGAAAAATTTCACATCCTATTTCACAGGAATATTTACTCTTTGAGATTACAGGGCATGAGTTTATTTTTAATTAAAAATTAATCATGATATAACAATATGCCGTTGTACTTTGAGTCTCTCCCCATATATCACTGGCACATACTGACAAATGAAATAACATAAATTGTGATCTACTTGTCCTTGCCCTTGCTCGCTGATGTAAGACCTCAGCCTTCGGGAAAGAGTCCCTCTGGTTTTCTGGGGAATTCCTCCAGATTGCCTCATTCATTCTGATTAGATGATAGGTTCTGCTTCCCAGTCTCTGCCCTGGATCTGCTGGGTGCCTCATTGTCCACCAGGCCTCTCCAATTCTCATAGTTACTGAGGTACTGGAGCTCTTGTGGTTCTAAAGCTGTTTTAAATGGGAAAAAAATTCTTTGTGGGTCATCAAAGAAGTACTTCTCTTCTTTCAATGTCTTGACCAAGATTTCAGTAAAGGTGCTCTTTTAATTCTTTTTCCTCTCCAAATGTCCCAGATGATATTTGAGAGGCGCTGGAGCAACAGATAAACACAAGGAAAATACAACATATTTACTCTAAATCATCCCTTACCTCCAGTAATGAAGGCTTTTTAAGTCAAGCTTGTCATGCTGGGTTAACTTTTTCCATTGTAATGAATACCCTCTTATACTACACTATATACTACCTATTGGGAGTGAAACATCACCAAAATTATTATATTTTATCCTGACAATAATTTCATGAGGAAAGATTAATATCTCCCTGAGTAAGTTAAGTATAATGAGGCTACATATTGAACACTAATGACTGGAGACCAGATGAGTTGTGGGATAACATTAAGGACATCATACATGAAGAAAACAAAAGGTCATTAAAAAGAAAAGAAAAAGGAAAGAAAGAAAGGACCAAAAGAGATGTCAGAAGAGAATCAGAAACTTGTTTTTGAAAGTAGAGTAGCTAAAGTGAATGGAAGAAATGATCATGTACAAGAGCTGAACAGATTTCAAAGGATGGCTTGAGAAGACAAAGTAAAATGTTATAATGAAATGTGCAAAGATTGGAGTTAGAAAGCCCAAAGGGAAGATCACACTTGGCATTTCTTAAGCTGAATGAACTGAAGAAAAAACTCAAGCCTTGAGTTGCAATACTGAAGGAGTCTATGGGCAAAATATTGAAGGACGCGGGAACGATCAAAAGAAGATATGAGGAATACACATACTCACTGTACCAAAAAGAATTGGTTGACATTTAGTTATTTCAGAAGGTAGGATATGATCAAGAACCAATGGTACTAAAGGAAGAAGTCTAAAGTGCACTGAAGGCATTGATGAAAAACAAGCCTCCAAGAATTGACAGAATACCAATTGAGATGTTTCAACAAACTGATGCAGTGCTGGAGGTGCTCATTCCTCTATGTCAAGAAATTTCGAAGAGAGCTACCTGGCCAATTGACTGGAAGAGATCCATATTTTTGTCGATTCCAAAGAAAGGTGATAAAACAGAATGCAGAACTTATTGAACAATATCATTACTATTACAAGCAAGTAAAATTTTGCTGAAGATAATTCAAAAATGATTGCAGCAGTACATGGACAGGGAACCGCCAGAAATTTAAGCCAGATTCAGAAGAGGATGTAGAATGAGAGATATCATTGCTGACATCAGATGGATCTTGGCAGAAACAGAGACTACCAGAAAGATGTTTACCTGTGTTTTTATTGACTATGCAAAGGCATTCGGCTGTGTGGATCATAACAAATTATGGAAAACATTGCGAAGAATGGGAATTCCAGGACACTTAATTGTACTCATGTGGAACTTGTACATAGAAAAAGAGGCAGGCATTTGAAGAGAACAAGGGGAAAATGAGTAGTTCAAAACGAGGAAAGGAGTGTGTCAGGATTGTATCCTTTCACCATACTTATTCAGTCTGTATGTGGAGAAAATAATCTGAAAAGCTGGACTATACGAAGAAGAATGCAGCATCATGATTGGAGGAAGACTCATTAACAACCTGCAATATGCAGAAGACACAACCTTGCTTCCTGAAAGTGAAGAGGACTTGAAGCACTTACTGATGAAGATCAAAGTCTACACCCTTCAGTGTGGATTTCACCTCAACATAAAGAAAACAAAAATCCTCACAACTGGACCAATAAGCAGCATCATGATAAATGGGGAAAAGATTGAAGTCGTCAAGAATTTCATTTTACCTGGATCTACAATCAACACCCATGGAAGCAACAGTCAAGAAATCAAATGACATATTGCATTGGTCAAATCTTCTGCCAAAAAGCTCTTTCAGTGTTGAAAAGCAAAGATGTCACTTTGAGGACTAAAGTGTGCCTGATCCAAGCCATGATATTTTTATTTGCCTCATATGCATGGGAAAGATGGATAATGAATAAGGAAAACCAAAGAAGAATTGATGCCTTTGAATTATGGTGTTGGCAAAGAATATTGAATGGACTGCCAGAAGAAAAACAAATCTGTCTTGGAGGAGGTATAGCCAGAATGCTCCCTGGAAGCAAGGATAGGGAGACTTCTTCTCACATACTTTGGACATGTTATCAGGAGGGACCAGTCCCTGGAAAAGGACATCATATTTGGTAAATTAGGGTCAGTGAAAAAGAGGAAGACCCTCTACTAGATGGGTTGACACAGTGGCTGCACCAATGGGCTTAAACGTAACTGATTGTGAGGACGGTGTAGGACAGGGCAGTGTTTCGTTCTGTGGTACAGAGGGTAGCTACGAGTTGGAATTGACTGGATGGCACACAACAGCAACAACGTAAGTTGTCTAAGGATATGGAGAGTAAATGACAGCATTCATGACTTCTGAATCAAAGTTCAAGACTCTTACCACTATATCATGGCATCTTCTGCTTCATAGTAAGAAAATCCAATAAAAAAGATTAGTTTATTTTTCCAAAAACGTTAAAACCAGAAATCTCCATCCCTTAGCGTCATAGAATAGGATCTTTGGCAAATTGCATATTCATGTAATTCAGAAATCCCATTTTCAGGCAGAGCAGTATTCAATTATGCTATCAAGACCAATTTTTTTCATTTTCACTTTTGAATTGTCCGTAGTTGCACGTGGCACACAAGGCATTCGATTTGAAAGGAAGCATTGATTTGATTGATTCCAACTGTAAATCTGGAATGTATTTTTCAATTTATGGCATCGCAGTTGTTTTTTTAGGCCTCTGGATTGTAGTACAGCTTACTAACCCAGAGCAAGTTATTTACTGACAGGTCCTGAGACTAAAGATTTTAAAAGATGGAAAGCATTTGAAAATATTTCCACTGTCCTTTCAGTGACCAATTAAAAAACAAATTTGTACAATAGGGTTATTGAATTGCATGAGCACTTATGCCTCAATGAAACAACAATTTATACATAGCACATTACCCTCAAAAACAAAGCCAAGAAAACACAGTACCTGTCTCCAATTACACGTTGTATACGGTGGTTAGCGGGCCTGTGTGAGCGCTCACATACACATGCACGCCATGTGCTTCAGCAGTCAAGCAAATGCTTTGTGTGGGTGGTCTCAGACTCCATAACGTATGCCACCTATTCAAATAAACCTACTGGTTTTCTCTGAATCTGTGCCATGTGGACAACCTAATAGCTATCTTGAGAGTGTTTCCTTTCCTCATGCTTATCCATATATGCAATAAGTTGCATACTAGAAAGTATTTTTGTATGGGAGAGATTGTAGCAAAAAATAAAAGCTTGTGTTCAAATGCTAGAGGTCAAGATCACAAATTGATTTCAATGAGAAATAGCTTGTTATGGATTAAAAGTCTATAAAATTTTAAAATTAAATATATGCACACACATATATAAATATATGATCTAGATTTGGTAGCAAAACTACAAACTTACCTCCTCTTGCTCTTTATTTTCCCTACCATAAATGCTACTTACCAAAAGCCAAATCTGTTGCCATCAAGTCGATTCCAACTCATAGCAACCCTGAAGAACAGAGAAGAACTGCTCCATAGGGTTTCCAAGGAGTGGCTGGTGGATTTGAACTGCTGACCTTTTAGTTAGCAGTCAAGCTCTTAATCACTGTGCCACCAGGGCTCCCTATATGTTACTTAGCCACACATTCAGGATCTTTACAGCTTCTCTGCTTTGCAATGCCATTTTTTCCTAATTCTCAATTTCTAGAAATTGTACATTTCACAATATTATATCTACTCAATAGGGGATATCTTCAGTAAAATCATTTCAATAGAGGTTCTCTAAGAAGGTGGTTAAAGCTAGGACATTTTTGTATAAAGTTCATCAAAATATATTACACTCAAGTAATATATTTTAGACTTATTAATGTTAGCATTTGTCCAAACCATCTCAGAGACTGAAGTTCCAATCTATGTTTTAAAACATATTTTGAATTCTACGCTGCTCTACAGTAACTGTCATAATGATGAAAATAATAATATTTGTAAAGAGCTTTACAGTTAAAAAAAGCTTTCACATTTCATATTAATTCTTAATACTCATTGCTATGTATTTTTATTATCTGTATTTAATGAAGGAGAGTCATTTTATTATCATCTCAAGGTTACAAAGAGAAAATGTGACCTGAGTTTGGAGCTCTTCTCCACCAGATAGTCATGCACAATCATGCAACAAAATAAAAATTATATACTAGATATATAAATCTTTGAAATAAGCAAATGCCCAGAGTTGTAATATCACATACCTTATCTTTTTTTGTATTATAAAACTCTTTCATCACAATTATGGTATAGTTTGATAGATATTCAGTTCTATAACCCCATTTCACAGAAAAGAAATTAAGTCTGAAGGAGAACAAGTAACTTTCTCATTTTCATATAGGATAAACAATAAAATTCAGTTTGTATTTACATACTAAGTGTAGTGTATTTAGCCTCTTGGCTATAGACAAGCAACAATAAAATAAGATAAAAATTATTAATTATGTATGCTAGAACAAAGGCAGGCAGGTTATATATCTTTTCATAGTTACATAGAGATGCCAGCTATCCATGACTGCTCTGCCACAGTATAGAGTTGTAGCTGGGAAACAGCTGCTTAGCTGGGATTAGAGCCCCCTTTACTACACGGTCACTATGAGATAGAATCGATTCGACGGCAATGGGTTTTACATTTACAGAAGGAGCCCTGCTGGCTCATTGATTAAGCACTGGGCTGCTAACCAATAGGTCAGTGGTTGGAACCCAACAAATGCCCCTCGGAGAAAGATGTGGCAGTCTGCTTCTGTAAAGATTACAACCTTGGAAACCCTATGGGGCAGTTCTACTCGGTCCTATAGAGTTACTATGAGTTGGAATGAATAAACCACAATGGGATTTACCTTTACATAGGGTGTGGGAATAGATTGTGCCAAAGGAATATGGGCACAGGATGGCCAAAGATGTGTTTTCTCAAGCTTTGTTTCCCTCTCTGCTAGCCCAGTCAGAGGAAAATGAAACCACAGGAAATGGAAGATCCCTAAGATAGAAGTTGCCCGGGTCACTGAATCACCCACCGTTCAGGTCCAGCTGCTATATAACTGAGAAGTAAATATCCACTGCAGTCATTTAGATTTTGGAGTTTATTATAATAGCTAATGTTATCTAACCAATATAAATTAAACATATATTTCAGTAAGAAATTGATGTCATTGTGTGAGAAACAGGTAAAATTAAACACTAAATAAGTTTTAAATTATGAAATAAATCGAGTGAATTACTTTAAAAATTATAATTGCTGCATAAACTAAATTCATTTCTTTTTTCATACACGATGAATTACAAGGATGCTTTTCACTAAACCAAAAAAACAAAAACAAAAAAACCCAAACCTGTTGCCGTTGAGTTGCTCGGACTCATAGCGACCCTATAGGACAGAGTAGAACTGCCCCATAGGGTTTCCAAGGAGTGGCTGGTGGATTTGAACTGCCCACCTTGTGGTTAGCAGCCAAGCTCTTAACCACTGCTCCACCAGGGTTCCAATTTATACATGGAACTCTTTAATTAGTTTTACAGGTATTATCTCACATTTTTTAGAGACGATAGATAATAAGGGCATTTTTTCTGGTTGCTGTTATAGACTGAGCTCTCTAATGAATTATACAGATACTATTTCACTTTGCTCTAAAATGCACAAACATACCTTTTGGCCAGCACTATATTATCAGCTTGAGAAGTAATCGTTAAGCTAATTGGAATTTGGAGACAGTCTCCTTATGACATATAGAATGTGATCTCCGTGTATCTCTACTTGTATGTAGCTTCATCTGCCCATGGGCTTACGTGCACATTCTCGGTCAGGGTGGCCAGGAGCCAGGATCTGGAGGTGGAGGTCTAGCTATTTCCTGTCCATGAGACGTAGACAAATTACCTCCCTGAGTCTCAGTTTCCCCATTTGTAATATGAGAACAACAGTACTTAGGCTATCCGATTATTATGAAAGTAAAATGAGATAATATAAATGAAAGTATCCTTAATCTGTAAATAAAAATGCAAATGATTTGTTGTCATTATTTATTAGAGTTTGAATTTCATGACAAAAATAGAAACTCATAAGAAATCTTGGCTTGGAGTCAGCAGAAATTCACTTTCTGCAGGAATTCCTGGATATGCATATATTAAAAAAATTTCTGTGTTTCTGTGCACTTTTATGCTCACTTACAGTGGGTTAAAGAAAAAGACAAATTAGTCATCTGAGATTATCCATACAATCCACTCTTGTAGGTCAAGATGGAGACATGTTAATGGAGAAAAGATATCATTTATTTACAAACACTTCAGTTAAATGAAGAGACTCTAAGCATATTCAACTGAACTCAGAGCTTCCAGAGGTCACTGTGCAAAGGAAAAAATAAAGTAGTCATCAAAATTAATCATACTGACGCCTGTTTGTCTGATATTTTTTAGAATATTGTGGGAAGCTAACAGCAGTGAAGTTTGGCAAGCAATTTGGAATTTGTATGTGTGTGTGTTTTATAAAATGTGGTCTTTAGACTTGGCCCAAACCCCGTTCTCTGGACAGTTCTGGGCAAACTATGTTTTCAAATATAAGAGATACCTAAAATTTGTGAAAGGAAACGGGGTGGTGATTAGTTTAATACATATATGTGTTGTGAAATTTCAGAAAATTTTTTGTCAGTTAGGGATGCCTGTACTAGATAGCTTTTAAACGGTGATATTCCATACTCAGAATTTGCATGGGGAAGGCATATTTGTTTAATATTCATTATGTAAATTTATAATGTGGATTGATAACTGAATGCTTATTTAAGTCTTATTCTGTAAAAACACTTCAGGTGAGGTATAATATCAGGGTTTCTTCAGAAATCAGATGATAGGAGTCAAGACATAAACCAACAGATGTTGTTACAGCTGCCATCAGGTGGGCCCCTGACTCATGACGACACCATGTGTTACAGAATAGAACTGCTCCATAGGGTTTTCTTGGCTGTAATCTTTTTGGAAGCAGTTCGCCAGGCCTTTCTTCCACAAAGTTGCTGAGTGGTTTTGAACTGCCAACTTTGGGTTAGCAGCCAATTGCAAATGACTTGGGCTACCCAGGCTCCTAAGCCATAATATAGCAACACAGAATTTTATCTACTAATGTTGTTGTCTCAAATTCGATCACTGGTATAATTGGTTTTCTACTAAAAAAAGAAGGTATAATTTATTGAGAATAGAAACAAATATTAGACCTATGGTAAGCAAATTTTATTGTTACAATGAGTTTCATCTGAACAGATAATCAAGGGATAACAATCTGAATCTGTTGTATGTCAAGGAAGAAAATAAAACAAGTCTCTAACATTCCGTAATTTATGACAATTACTTGGTATCTGCATGCATAGGGGCTCTAGAGTGAAGGATTCAAGTCCACTACTCTATGGGGACAATCTTTTAGAAGAAACATTTTAGACACTAAATGACAGAAATGTTGCAATGACGTTTATATATTCTACAGCATGTACAAAAGTCCTTGAATTTAATAAGTTCTTTAATTTTTAAGGAGTTCCTGGGAGGTACAAATGGTTAACATCTTCAGCTGTTAACCGAAAGGATGGAGGTTCAAGCCCATCCAGAGACTCCTTGGAAAAAAGGCTTGGCAATATACTTCTGAAGAATCAGCCATTGAAATCCCTATGGAGCACAATTCTACCCTGACACACCTGAAGTCACCGTGGGTCAGAGTCGACTTGAAGGCAACAGTTTCTTTTTTTCAATTTTTAAATGAATTTGTTGCCTTCCTTTATGAAAATACAGAGAATAAAAAGGATTGACCGCTCTTCTTCCTAGCCACTGTGCGATGATAGGAGCCTTGCGTAGAGAGCAATAGAAGACAGCTGCTCAACTGTTTAGGATAACTTGAAGTTTATTAAGTCCTTCCTTAGTCTTGTGTCTGTCTAAATGTTTCTTTTATCCTTATTATTAGATCCCGTTTTTCAATCTTTTAATCATCCTCATGGCTCTCTTCTAATTTTGCTTCAAATTCTATAACTTTCTAAAACTGTGCAGCCCAGAACTGGACAGAGATTTTTATTAGTCTTCTGTGATTAAAAGTGTTTTATTTTGTTTGTTTAGCTATGTGGTGTACAAATGCTTTGAGTATAATTTTTTTAAGTTCCTGTTGACAGTAGGAATTTACGGGGTTCTGATAGCAACCCAATGCAAATATATATATAGCAGGCTGTAGTGTACTTTACCCATCTGCACACAACCATAAAATGTCATTATTTCTCCAATTATTTAATCAAGCAGTGGCTTGGTTTGAATTGTGGCATATTCAGATATATTCAAAGACTGTTTACTAGATATTTTGTGTTCTTATTAACTTGGTCTTTTGCAAAAAGGTTTTTATATAGTTAAATTGACTGAACCATTTATTTAGAAGTAAAAACAGACTTCAGAATTTAACCAGTGGCAACAAACAGCAGAGTTGTCATCTCTAATTGAACTTGAATCCTAACTTTTAGTGAAGGTCTTTTTGTGAGCAGTGATGCATCCTGCTGGTGTATAAAAATGGGTAATTCAGTTCTCTGGAACATGTTTTTCAGAGCTCAAAAGTATTCAATTTCTAAATTACACTACATATCTAGCATATATACACAAATTTATTCCTTAACTTAAAAGCTTAGCATTTTAAGTTTTGTATGAATGCTACTGCTTTGCCTTGAAGTAAGGGGAGAACAGAAATGGTAGAGGTCAGAGCTGAATTTTGGACATATTTTTAGAATTATTTGTCAATACTAGCCTTCTTACTACAAAATAGTATTCACTTCCAAGAATAAAGGCTATTTATAAAAGATCCCCCTAAATCTTGTACTGATGTAGACCTAACATTTATTCTGTTAACTTCTTTTTTAACGAACAGTACAATTGCGCATTCCCGCTCAAAAGCTCTATCTATGTTTACTACACATGAATAAACCTAGAAGAGGAAACATGTATTTTTATAACTACTTGATTGGTTAGGCAATAATTATAAGCACTAGACTAAAGCTTGATGTGTTTTTCAAACAACTCCAGATAGCTTTATTTATGGGAAATCCTCTATGGCAAATGAATTTGAAAGGTCTGAGCACTGTGAATTATACTTAACATTTCAAAAATTTTTAGGATATGATTGAAGGAGAAATACTGCGATTGGGAAGCTCCAGTAATGATGTTTGGTGAAATCCGTCGAGGCCATTGGAGAGGCTTATATAGCTGCTCATTTATAAGGAATAGATTTTTTCTAAAAAAAAGTTTATATTTCACATTACATTTGTTTAACAGCACTTTAAGTGAATCTGTTTTCAAGCATGTATGTTAGGTCCAGTGCTAACTAGAATAATACCTGACAGTTGCTTAGAAACTGTATGAAAAGTATAAAAAAAAATAAAATAAAATAAAGAAAGAAAGAATTTGTTCACACAACCATTCATTGGCCAAGGATATTGTTTATTGATAAGGTCATGGGGTTCTTCGTGTATTTTCATGATAAAGTATTTCATCAATATCAGAAGAAAAATGACATTAATTTTTTCCAGATTTATAAAAACTTGGGCTGATGACATCAATTCAATGCATTTTTTATGAAGATAAGTTTCTTGATCTGTCAGTTATCATGTGACAAAATCAGGATTAGAAATCCAGTGCTTCACAATTAGGCTATATTGAATCATTTTGGTGACAGTTGTTGTTTCAAAATTTTTTGTTTATTTGATTTTGGAGCAAATTATTCTTCCTTTTTTTGAGTTGGAGAAAGTTAATAGAGAAAAGGAAAACAAATACCCAATAGAATTTTTTGTTACAAAAAAGGGAAAGCAGATTTTCTACGTCCATTTGTCTTCAAGTCCTGTCATTTCTTCCTTTGAAATATCACTTACATGGATATAGTATGCTTTCTCACCTCTGCTCCCAGATTCACTCTTAATTTGTCTTTTCAAGGCAATAAATTTTATTATAAATGCATGTTCTTAAATACATTTTCTAATGGAGGGAAGAAGCATTTAAAACAGGTTTTAAAGTGTTTGTATTTCAAATAAGTGATATGGAATAAAATGGAAAAATAGTTTTTAAATGGGAAATAGGTTTCAAATGTCAAACTACTTTTCTGACTAGAGGAGTTAATACCTCTGCACTCAACAGAGTTAGAGGGTGGTGGAGATCCCACTTCTGCTTGGGTGCTCTCTGAGCTGGCTCTCTGGCATTCCTCTGAATGCTACGTAGAGCCACTGTTACATGATTAGAAAGAACAAAAACAAAAAATCAAACCCTTTGCCCTTGAGTGGATTCTGACTCATGGCGACCCCGTGTGTTACAGAGTAGAACTGCTTCTTAGGGTTTTCTTTTTCTTTTTTTTAAATTTTATTGTGTTTTAGGTGAAGGTTTACAGTGCAAATCAGTTTTTCATTCAAAAAATGTATACACAAATTGTTTTGTGACATTAGTTGCAATCCCTGCAATGTGTCAGCACACTCCCCCTTTCACTTTCCACCCTGGGTTCTCAGTATCCATTCATCCTGTTTTCCTGTCCCTTCCTGCCTTCTAGTCTTTGCTATCTGGCAGATGTTGCCCATCTGATCTTGTATACTTGATTGAACTAAGAAGCACATTCCTCACTTGTGTTGCTGTTTGTTTTATAGGCTTGCCTAATATTTGGCTGAAAGGTGGATTTCTGGAATGACTTCAGTTCTGAGTTAGCAGGGCATCCAGAGGCCATAGTCTCAGTGGTTCCTCCAGTTACTATCAGACCAGTTAAGTGTGGTCTTTTTTTTTTTTTTTTCTGTGAATTCGGATTTTGTTCTACAGGTCTTCTTTTGTGAATTTGAATTTTGTTTTACATTTTTCTCCTGCTCTGCTTGGGACCCTCTATTGGATCCCTGTCAGAGTAGTTGGTAGTGGTAGCCAGGCACCACCTAGTTCTTCTAGGCTCAGGCCAGTGGACGCTGAGGTTCATGTGGTCCATTAGTCCCCTGGACTAATACTTTCCTTGTGTCTTTGGCTTTATTCATTTTCCTTTGCTCCAAATGTGCTAGGACCAATAGCTGTATCTTAGCTGGCTGCTCGCAAGATTTTAAGACCCCAGACACCCCTTATCAAAGTAGGATTTAGAATATTTTCTTTATGCCACTATGTTATGCCAATTTACCTAGCTGTCCCCTGAGACCAGGATCCCCAGCCCTCAGCCCCAGTAACTCAGCCTCTTAAGGTGTTTGATGTTTCCCAGAAGCTTCTATGACTTTGCATTGGTCAAGTTGTGCTGACTTCCCCTATGTTGTGTGTTGTCTTTGCCTTTACCAAGGTAAACACGTGTTTACTATCTAGTTAGTGATTTCTCTCCCCCACCCCGCCCCTCCCTCATAACCATCAAAGATTGTTTTTATCTGTGTGTAAACCTTTTCTTGGGTTTTTAAAATAGTGGTCTCATACAATGTTTGTCCTTTTCTGACTGACTTATTTCACTCAGCTTAATGCCCTCCAGATTCATCCATGTTGTGAGATGTTTCATGAATTCATCATTGTTCTTTATTGTTGCATAGTATTCCATTGTGTGTATGTACCCTAATTTGTTTATCCATTTGTTTATGGGCACTTAGGTTGTTTCCAATTTTTGCTGCTGTGAATAACGCTGCAATGAACATGGGTGTGTGCATGTCTATTCTTGTGATGGCTCTTATTTCTCTAGGATATATTTCTAAGAGTGGAATTGCTGGATCATATGACATTCCTATTTCTAGCTTTTTAAGGAGGTGCCATATTGTTTTCCATAGTGGTTGTAACATTTTACATTCCTACCAGCAGTGCATGAGAGTTTCAATCTCCCCACGACCTCTCCAACATTTGTTATTTTCTGTTTTTTTGATCAGTTCCAGTATTGATGGGGTGAGATGGTATGTATTGTAGTTTTGATTTGCATTTCTTTAGTGGCTAATTATCCTGAGCATTTCCTCACGTGTCTATTAGCACCCAAGTGTCTTTTTTGGTGAAGTGTCTGTTCATATCCTTTGCCCATTTTTTAAATTGGATTGTTTGTCTTTTTGTTGTTGAGGTATTGAAGTATTTTGTAGATTTTAGGGATTAGACCCTCATCAGAGATGTGGTAACCAAAAATTTTTTCCCAGTCTGTAGGTTCTCTTTTTAGTCTTTTGTTGAAGTCTTTTAATGAGCCTAAGTGTTTAATTTTTAGGAGCTCCAGTTATTTAGTTTCTCTTCTGGTGTTTGTGTATTGTTAGTTATGGTTTGTATATTATTCATGCCATGTATTTAGGGCCCCTAGCATTGTTCCTATTTTTCTTCCATGATCTTTATCATTTTAAGTTTTATATGTAGGTCGTCGATCCATTTTGAGTTAGTTTTTGTGTATGGTATGATATATGGATCTTGTTTCATTTTTTTACAGATGGATATCCAGTTATGCCAGCATCATTTGTTAAAGAGACTGTCTTTTCCCCATTTAACAGACTTTGGCCCTTTGTCAAATACCAGCTGCTCATAGGTGGATGGATTTACGTCTGGGTTCTCAATTCTGTTCCATTAGTTTATGTGTCCGTTGTTATATCACTGCCAGGCTATTTTACTACCATGGCTGTATAATAGGTTCTAAGATCAGATAGTGTGAGGCCTCCCACTTTGTTCTTCTTCTTCAGTAATTCTTTACTTATCCGAGGCCTCTTCCCTTTCCATATAAAGTTGATGATTTGCTTCTCCTTCTCGCTAAGAATGCTGTTGGAATTTGGATTGGGATCGCATTTTTTCTGTAGATCGCTTTGGGTAGTATTGACATTTTCACGATGTTGAGTCTTCCTATCCATGAGTATGATATATTTTTCCACTTATGTAGGTCTCTTTTGGTTTCTTGCAGTAGTGTTTTGTGATTTTCTTTGTATAGGTCTTTTATGTCCCTGGTTGCCATGGTATTTTCAATCACCTCATATGCATGCAAAAGCTGAACAATGAATAAGGAAGGCTGAAGAAGAATTGATACCTTTGAATTATGGTGTTGGTGAAGGATATTGAATATATCACGGACTGCTAGAAGAACTAACAAATCTGTCTTGGAAGAAGTACAGCCATAATGCTCCTTAGAAGTGAGGATGGTGAGACTTCATCTCACGAACTTTGGACATGTTATAAGGAGGGACCATTCCCTAGAGAAGGACATCATACTTGGTAAAGTAGCAGGTCAGTCAAAAAAGAGAAAGACCCTTAACGAGAAGAATTGACACAGTGGCTGCAACAATGGGCTCAAACATAGCAATGATTGTGAGGATAGAACACATAGGGTCACTATGAGTGGGAACTGACTCAACAGCACCTGACAACAATAACAACACTTTAAAATAATTCCTAAAACTTTGGCTTCAAGAAAATTATCTCCAGGTTCTTATACAATAAAAGTCACTTATTCATGTGTTACATGTTAGGTACTCTCATTGTAGAGAAAAATGTATTTATAGCTTGGGAAGTATATAAAATAGACGCTAAGAACTTGATGTTAGAACCATTTTCTATATGATTTTTACATCAATTGGATCATCAAGTCTCCTAAATTAATATAACAATAAACAAAAATTCAGAGCAAATTTCCTTGGGATGTTGAGTTCCTTGAGATGAAGACTATATCTTACTCGTTACTTAATCCCCAATACACAGAACCAGACACGTGTTTGTTCTCAATAAACAGTAAATGAGGAAAGAATTAAGCCTTCCTTGCTAATTATGGATCTATGGCATCATCTTCAGATGACTGTTTCTAGTAAAGACCAGCTCACAATCATCACTGGATCATCCCTTTTATTTTCCTCACATGCTGAGTGAGCCACATAAATGAAGAGGGTTGGCAGCGGCTAAGCTTGCTGTTCTGTAATTAGGCTATTGAACCTAGTATGATTTTTTTTTCTACCTAATAGAATATTTCTTTTTCAGAATAGAATTCAGTTCTACATTTACTGTCTACTTCACAACAAAGTAGTTTTGTGTATTTAGCATCACTCTCGGCTACGCTATTAATGCTGTTGTTACTCACTTCACGCAAGAGGAGGCATGTGGCTACATCAATTTTTTCTGGGACTATTCAGTTTGTACTGTTTTTCATCCCACTGAAGACAGCCATTAAGGAGACTTGGTGGTGCAGTGGTTAAAGTGCTCGGCTGCTAAAGGCAAGGTTGGCGGTTCAAACCTACCAGCCACTCCACAGGATAAAAAGATGTAGAAGTCTTCCTCTGTAAAGATTACAGCCTTGAAATCCCTGTGGGGCAGTTCTACTCTGTCCTATAGGGTTGGTTGCTGAGTCGGAATCAACTCAACAGCAATGGGTTCAGAAGACAGCCATTAGTAATGCTACTTCTTTGCCTACTGGACTGGCTGATCCCAACATCTATTTCAAACCCATTTCTCCCTTGCCTGCCACAACCATTAGTCTGTAAAAGTTAATAAAACTAACTTTTCAGCCTCTTCTTCAGCTGTAAGTGGTCATGTGACACCATTCTGGCCAATGAGCTACAAAGCTGATTAGCAGCTGCTGATGTGCTCTCTTCCCTTGCCCTGCCTGAAGCATGGGTGATGGAGTGGCCATCTTGTAAAAAAAAAAAAAAAAAAGATGAAAACTATATGATAGAGGTGGTAGCACAAGCCTAAGACACTGACCACATTGTGGAACTGCTACACCAGCCCTGGAGGGTCTATCTGAACTTCTTTTATGTAAGAAAATAAACCCCTTCATTGTAACTTTGATTTTATATCACACGCTGCTGAACACAATTCTAATTGATGCACTAGAATAATGTATTTTGAGCACAGTCACAGTAGGATAACTTTCCAAAATAATAAGCATTTAAAATTGATTCTCATTTCTCCAGTATAGAGGAAATGTCTCATTAAGACATAATTTTGTAAGAAAAGGCAGTTTACCTTGTTTTGTTGAATATAGGCACTAGGAAATTGGTGCCTATATTCAGCAAATTCATCTAAAACAACACCTTAGGAGCTTCTAAACTCAGGGCTTCATAAATGCACCTCAAGTATTTATTGAGAATGACTGAACTGGATTCTCATATCTGCTTCTGCTTTCAATCTGTTGAAAGATTCTTTGAAGCAAATCACCAAAAAAAAAAAAAAAAAGAGTCAATAGACACTCACATTAGTCAACACAAAGTCCCTGGGTGGTGCAAACACTTTTTGCTCAACTACTAATCTAAAGGCTGGCTGTTCAAACCCACTCACATCACCACAGAAGAAAGGTCTGGTAATCTGCTTTTATAAAGATTATAGCCAATAAAATCCTATTGTTATGGATTGAATTGTGTCCCCCCAAAATGTGTGTCAATTTGGCTAGGCCATGATTCCCAGTATTGTGTGGTTGTCCTCCATTTTGTGATCTGATGTAATTTTCCTATGTGTTGTAAATCCTAACCTTTATGGTGTTAATGAGGCAGGATTAGAGGCAGTTACGTCAATAAGGCAGGACACAATCTACAGAATTAGGGTGTATCTTGAGTCAATTACTTTTGAGATATAAAGCAGAGAAGGGAGCAGAGAGGAGATGGACTTCATTACCACCGAGCAAGAACAGCCAGGAGCAGAGTGCACCCTTTGGACTTGGGGTCCCTACATTGAAGTTCCTAGACCAAGGAAAGATTGAAGACAAGGGCCTTCCCCTAGAGCTGAAGGAGAGAGAAAACACTCCCCTGGAGCTGGCGCCCTGAATTTGGACTTCTACCCTACTAGGCTGTGAGAGAATAAATTTATTTGTTAAAGCCATTTACTTGTGGTATTTTCTGTTATAGCAGCACTAGATAACTAAGACACCTATGGGGTAGTCCTACTCTGTAATAACGGGTTTGCAATGGGCTAGAATTGACTGGATGGCAATTGGTTAAGGACCTTAAAGATCTTAATTATATCTGCAAAATGTCTTCACAGCAGACTAGTGTTTAATTGAATAATTGGGAGAAGGTGTATGTACACCAGGGGTTAGAAATCTTGGAGGTCATCTGTGAATTCTGCCTACCACAGAAGACAATGCTAACTATTCTTTTAGAATAGATTTATAGAAGCGTAATTACTGAGTCAACATACGCAAATATTTTTAAGATTCTTAATTTGTTTTGCTCTCCAGAAATAGTGTTCACGTTTTTGTTTCTACCAATAACATATGTAAGTACTTTTACACTGCAAACTTTTAAGTTCTAGCTAGGTATTCTTAGTAAAAACAAGTTAATAAATTGTATTTCCAAGTTTTAATTTCCTTTTCTTTGATATAAGTCAGTTTGAATTTTTTCACGTATTTTGACAAGCCATGTGTAGTTTTTTCCTACAAACTATCTATGTCCTTTGCCTATTTTACCACTTAGTCATAATGCTGTCATTATCAATTTGCATAACATCTTCATATTTTAAGGATATTGACTCTTTGTGGTTAATTTTTTTCTCATTTGTTGCTTGTCTTTTAATTTTGCTTATGATTATTTTGTGGTTGGCACATTTCCCAAACATCTTTTCCTGTAATACCTCCTCCAAATTTCATATCTTGTGGTCTAACATTACTGCTAAATATAAGATTACAAAGGAGTGTAATATATTAGATTTTAATTAAACCTCATCAAATGCACCTACATTTCCTGGGAAAAATATCAAGCAGATTACAAATAAAAAACTTCTAATTATGGTCAACTGTTAAAATACATACTTTGAGACTCTGCTAAATCCCCCTTCTATCTCTATCTAAACAATGATGGCATGATTCTGGTAGTTTATAACATAGAGTAAGAGAAAACATAATTTTTTGATGATGGACCTACATTTATCACAATTATTCAAGGAATTTTCACCGGAGCCTTAGTTTAGATCTGGTTAATGTAGCTTATCACTCTCTAGTGAATAAATCCGAAAGCAAACCTGTTGCCATCAAGTTGATTACAACTCATAATGACCCTATATGACAGAGTAGAACTGCCCTGTAGGGTTTCCAAGGCTGAAATCTTCACAGAAGCAGATTGCGACATCTTTCTCCTGCAGAGCTGCTGGTGGGTTCGAACTGCCAACCTTTCAGTTAGCAGTCGAGTGCTTAATGGTTGCACCATCAGGGGTCCTCTCTAGTAAATAGTCCCCCTGAAATGTTAAGGGTGAAGACCAAGGATGCCTTGGAGTAGACAAATGGAAATTCTTGTTCAAAAAGTGGCTCCATGCTTCACAACAGGACTTTCAATGATTTACTCAGGAGATGAGATAATATTTTAAGATTTGCTTTAACTGTCTTACTTCTCTAGCTCCTTACCAGACAAATAAGAAAAAGGTATTACAGATCTTCCAATGCACTTATCTATTTGATCATTCTAACCTTAGAGATTACCATATTTTTACGCAAATAACACGTTATATGTTGTTGCAAATCACGCAACCCCCCTGCGCATTATTTTCATAAATGCTCTGTACAAATTTTTTTACTTGTTGCTGACTTCAATTTCAATTTTCAATGGATTTAGTGTTATTGGGATAAAACTGATCTCATGGAAATTTCACTTAAGGTAGGTATTTTCCTAAACCAAGTGCAACCAATGGTAAACTGAATGGGCTTGTGATGGAAATGGGACACCATGTTGAAACCAAAGAGCATGACTGCATGAGGAGTCAGAAATTAGTAAGTCAGAAATGATTCTAGGCCTAAAACTCTAAGAACAAGATGTTGTTTATATTCTTTTTCTTTCATAAATCTTAAACTAAAACATAATATTTGATAATCAATGTCTTTGAAATCAACAAATAATAGTCACCAGGAGAAATTATATTTCATCTTAAAATAGGCCATTTTGTTTATTCATTCATTATCATCATCATTGTCATCTGGCTCCTGGAGCCCTTCAAAGTCTGATCCTTCATGACTGTCATCACTGAAATATCTCAGAGCTGCCTGTAGACAGTCTTCTGTGACTTCTGAACTAATGTCATCCTCATCACTGCCTTTGGCACCTTCGTCTTCATCATCAGTATTCTGCTGGTACACAATCCCAGCCTTTCTGAAGCCATTTTGGGTGGTTTCTGGGGTTATTTTCCCTCAAGCAGAAGCCACTCACTTGCAGACTTCTGTAAATGTTGCCACCTTCAGTTCTCCTGATGGTGTGAACTCATGAATCCCAGACTGCATCCATTCATCCCACTCTCTTCTCATGGAAGTCTTGAAAGGGTGGTTGACCGCTATATCTAGAGGCTGCAGCTTGCAGGTGAGTCTACCAGATATGACTGCTATATGCGAACCAATTGAGTTAATATAATTTAAGATTAAGATTTATATACTGAAAAAATGTGTGCAATATAATCGATAACTGGCTGGCTCTAGTAAAGAGATTGCAAAATTCAAATGTGAGTGTACAAGAAGCAAGCGTCTTTTAATATGTTTGCAAGCATATGACTAAGGTGACTCACGATCATTGATTAAATACATTGACGCAAATAAGACATGATTAGACTATGAAATAAGCAGATCTAACATAGCTTAATGGTTTCACTTAAGATGATCTGATAGGATTTTCGCATTCAACTGTTGAGCCAAGAGTGATTATGTTTCCATTTTGCTTTGTTTATTCCTCCAATTAAAAGCCAGAGTCAGAAGACGACTGTGATAATGATGCCAATGCAGATCGAATCGAGATTCCTATTGATAGCTACTCGATGCCATTTATGCCAGTGCAGTTTTCGCTTCCAACTGATAGCACATGATTTATGGACAGGCTTCAGTAGGTTCCAGATGCCAGTTGATGACTCAGAAGTGACAGGGATATAATTATCAACTTAAATTAATAGAAATAAACACCATTTCAATTGTTTATTTTTCGAACTGGATCCATGACTTCTTGACCATGGTTTATATCTTTATTACACAAATATGATCAAAAGTAACATTTTCAGACTATTGAATGAGGGTAAATGAGGCCAAAGTTTATTTCTGGAAATGTCATGAGATGTACACCATATATACATGGGCACCTTGTGCCAGAACTTTTTGCATAGTTTCATCGTTTCTGCCCATTATATATGTGTGCCCATTATTTATGTGGGCATACTACTTGCCGAAAATCTGGTACCTGTTTGAGTCCTTGTTTTCAAGTATTTTGAGTATATATCTAGGAGTGGAATTGCTGGACCATATGTTTAACTTTTTGAGGAATCACCAAACTGTTTTCCACAGCAGCTGTAGCATTTACAACCCCACCAGTAATGGATGAGCATTTTTCTTTTTCCACATCCTTGCCAACACTTGGGGTTTTCTGTTTTGCTTTTTTTGTTTTTTGATCACAGCCATCTTAGTTGACATAAAGTGATATCTCATTGTGGTTTTGATTCACATTTCCCTTATGACTCAGATGACCTTGGTGGTAGAAATGACACAGTAGATCACATTATAGAATTTTGCAACACCAATGACTTATTCATTGGAAATACCTTTTTTCAACAATATAAACAGTGACTAAATGAATGGACCTAGCCAGATGGAATACACAAGAATCAAATGGACAACATCTGTGGAAAGAGACGATGGAGAAGCTCAATATCATAAGTTAGAACAAGGCCAGGGGCTGACTTCGGAACAGACCATCAAGTGCTCATATGCAGGTTCAAGTTGAAGAAAATTAAAACAAGTCCAAAAAAGCCAAAGTAAGATCTTGAGTATACACCACCTGAATTTAGAGACCATCTCAAGAACGGACTTGATGCATTGAACATTAATGACTGAAGACCAGACGAGTTGTGGGATGACATAAAGGACATCATACATGAAGAAAGCAAGAGGTCATTAAAGAGACAGGAAAGAAAGAAAGGACCAAAAGGGATGTCTAAAACTTGCCCTTGAACATAGAGTAGCTAAAGTGAGTGGAAGAAATGATGAAGTAGAAGAGCTGAACTGAAGATTTCAAAGGGCTGCTCTAGAAGACCAAGTATTATAATGAAATGTGCAAAGACTTGGAGTTAGAAAACCAAAAGGGAAGAACATGCTTTGCATTTCTCAAACTGAAAGAACTGAAGAAAAAAATTCAAGCCTCGAGTTGCAATATTGACAGCTTCTATGGTCAAAATATTGAAGGATGCAGGAAGCATCGAAAGAAGATGGAAGGAATACACAGAGTAACTGAACTAGAAAGAATTGGTCAATATTCAGCCATTTCAGGAGGTAGCATATGATCAAGAACTGATAGTATAGATGGAAAAAGTCCAAGCTGCGCTGAAGGCATTGGCGAAAAACAAGGCTCCAGGAGTTGACAGAATACCAATTGAGCTGTTTCAATAAATGGGTACAATGCTGGAAGTGCTCACTGGTCTATGCCAAGAAATTTGGAAGACAGCTACCTAGCCAACCAACTGGAAGAGATCCATATTTGTGCCCATTCCAAAGAAAAGTGATCCACCAGAATGTGGAGATTATCAAACGATGTCATTAATAGCACATGCAAGTAAAATTTTGCTGAATATAATTAAAAAATGGTTGTAGTAGTACATCGACAGGGAACTGCCAGAAATTCAAGCCAGATTCAGAAGAGGATGTGAAATGAGGAATATGATTGCTAATGTCAGATGGATCTTGGTTGAAAGCAGAAAATGCCAGAAAGATGTTTACCTGTGTTTTATTGACTATGCAAAGGCATCCGAATATGTGGATCATAACAAATTCTGGATAACATTTCGAAGAATGGGAATTCCATAACAAGTAATTGTGTGCATGCAGAACCTGTACATAGACCAAAAGGCAGTCGTTCAAACAGAACAAAGGCATACTGCATAGTTTAAAATCAGGAAAGGTTGCATCAGGGTTGTATCCTTTCACAATACTTATTCAATTTGTATGTTGAGCAAATAATCCGAAAAGCTGGACTGTAGGAAGAACGCAGCATCAGGATTGGAGGAGGACTCATTAACAACCTGTGATATGCAGATGACACAACCTTGCTTGTTGAAAGTGAAGAGGACATGAAGCACTTATTGATGAAGATCAAATATTACAGCCTTCAGTAGGGATTACACCTTAACATAAAAAAAAAAAAAACTCTTCACAATTGTACCAATAAGCAACATCATGACAAACAGAGAAAATATTGAAGTTGTCAAGGATTTCATTTGCCTTGGAGCCACAATCAAAGCCCATGCAAGCAGCAGTCAAGAAATGAAACAATGTATTGCATTGGGCAAATCTGCTGCAAAAGACCGCTTTTACATGTTAAAAAGCAAAGATGTCATTTTGAGTACCAAGGTGCTCCTGGCCCAAGTCATGCTATTTTCAGTCACCTCATATGCATGTGAAAGCTGGACAATGTGTAAGGAAGACTGAAGAATAATAGATGCCTTTGAATTATGGTGTTGGTGAAGAATATTGAATACACCATGGACTGCCAGAAGAATGAACAAATCTATCTTGGAAGAAGTACAACCAGAGTGCTCCTTAGAAGCAAGAATGATGAGACTTTATGTCTCTTGTACTTTGGACATGTTATCAGGAGGACCAGTCCCTGGAGAAGGACATCATGCTTGGTAAAGTAGAGGGTGTGAAAAAAAGAGGGAGACCCTCAAGGAGATGGATTGACACAGTGGTTGCAACAATGGGCTCAAATATAGCAATGATTGTGAGGATAAGGCAGGACCGGGTAGTGTTTTGTTCTGTTGTACACAGGGTCACTATGAATTGGAACCAACTCGAAGGCACCTAACAACAACAACACTGACTAATAGCTTTGAGATTCTTTTCATGTGCTTATTGGCCATTTGTGTATCTTCTTTGGTGAAATGTCCATTCAAATCCTTTGCCCATTTTTTGATTGAGCTGTCTTTTTGTTGTTAAGTTGTATGTATTATTTTTACATTTTGATATTAAACCCTTATCAGAGATATGGTTCCCAAAATTCTCTCCCAATCTATAAGTGCTCTGTAATCTTTGTTGATAAAGTCCTTTGATGAACAAAATTTTCTAATTTTGATAGGGTCCCATTTATCTATTTTGTGTTTTGTTGCTTGCGCTTTTGGTGTCCTAGCTAAGATTCTGTTGTTAAAAATGAAGACCTGAAGCATTACTCCTACGTTTTGTCCTAAGAGTTTTATGGCCTTCGGTCCTTACAGTTTTTAGATCTTTGATACATTTTGGGTTAGTGTTTGTATTTGGTGTGAAGTATGGATGCAAGTTCATTCTTTTGTATGTGGAAATCCAGGTGTAATCTTACTACATCTAGGAAATCCAAGGAGACTATCCTTTCCCCCATGGAATGGTCTTAGCACCCTTATCGAAATCAGTTGACCAATGATGTACATGTTTATCTCTGGAAGTACAAATCTATTCCATTAATCTATATGTGTATCATTATGCCAGTATCAGACAGTTTTGTTTACTGTGGTTTTCAAATATGTTTTCATTGCAGGAATTGGGAGCCCTTCTACTTTGTTGTTCTTTCAAGAACTTTTTTTTTACATAATTTTGTCATTTCCATGCATTAGATGTGTGCAGGTTATTTACATGAGTGCATTATTTGAGAAAAATATGGTATGCACTATGAATAATTTTTCTCAGTCTGTTCTTTGTCTACTTGTCATTTAGTTAGCAAAAATTTTAATTTTGATCAAGTCCAATTTATCAATGTTTATCTTTTACAGTTAGTGCATTTGTGTTCTAAGATACATTTATATACTTCAAGGGCATGAAAAATAATTTCTGTTATCTTTTGGAAGCTTTATGGTTCTGTCCTTTATGCTTAGGTTTGTGATCTATCTGAAATTAATTATTGAGTATAGTGTAAGAGAGAGGACAAGGTTCATTTTTTCCATACAGATATACAGTTTTTCATCACCTTTTTTTTTTTTTTTTTTAACAAAAGACTTTCTGTTCCCAATCGAATTGACTTGATGACTTGATTTAAAATTAATCAATCACTTCCGGGCAACATGGCACTATAGTCAGAAGCACCATGTCATCCCTCCACAGCAAAGATCAGAAAAACTAAGTCAAACAGAGTCACATGTCAATCCTGAAACCCTAAGCATCAAATGAAGAGATAAAGAACTCAGCCAAGCACCGAATGGAATAAGAAACTGACCAAGAACAGAGAGTGAAGAGAGATACATGCAGAGGTTCCCTATCAGCTAACGCAGAATGGATCCACCAGCTTGGACTCCTATCGGAGATCAGCGAACAGGGTGTACGAGAAAGCAGCTTCATGGAGCTTCCAGCAGGAGATAGAACAACTGGTAACTAGCCATATACGTTTTCCCACCTCCTACCCTTCTTCACCCCAATTAGACTCGTCTGCTTCCTGCAGCCACAGTCTCTTGGCTGGGAAGCACCAGCTTCACCCCGGTGTTGCTTGGATTCCACCCCCCAGCACTGGCTGGCTCCATGAGTGCCTTTTGCTGGCTCCCGGTGTTGCTTTTTTCTGCTTCATTAGATTTCTTACTTACCTCTCACCACCTCCCCCTCCGTTCTCTCAAATACCTGGCTCCATGTGCCATCTTCGCTTCCTCCTGAAAGGCTGCGAAACACTGCTTGACTGTGAAACTGCTTCCCCACCTGTGCCTCCACACTGGTGGGACTCCCGGGGCTTTTTTGTTTCTCTCTTTGCTCTGATTTGTTCTGTTTTGATTTGTTTGTTTGTTTTCTTTTTCTTTTCTCAGCTTGGGAGCCCCGTCTAGCCGGGCAGTACCACACAGCTTGGAAGCTACTCCCTTACTCTGCGCAGACACACAGGGACATCCCGGAGGCATTCCTTTTTTCTTGTTTTTTGGGTTTTTTGTTTGTTTGTTTTGTTTTCTTCTCTCTCTTATTCCCTTTTTGTCTTTCTTCATTTCCAGTTTCTTGATTTATCCACTTTTTTCCTTTTACCCTTTTTCTTTTTTTCACCATTTCTCAGTCTTCATCTCTCCATTCCAATAGCAAGCTCTCTTAGCACTCTTTTCTGTTTGTTTTTGGCTCCTGTTCCTCTCTCCTCTCTCTCCTCTTTCCCATACCCGTCTTAGCTCCACACATCACAGTCTACCCCCTCCTTCCTGCCTACCTGCACTATGCGCTGAACATCACAATCCCAAGCAGCACAAGCACAGCCTACTGGAATCTGCCCTGCACTGATTCCCAGTCTGCACTGTCAGCCATGGTATGTGCCACAAACAACCCATCCCAGCAACTCCCCTTCAGTTGGGCCTGCCCTGCTGTACCATATCTGAGTGACTGACCCTGCCCTTTGGAGAAGGAGGTGAAAAGTATCATGCTCACAGACAAGCAAATAACAAAGAATGCACAGCCTGCCTGCTCAGACATAACCAAATAAAACAAAAAGCAAGATGAAACAAACAAATCTACAATCAATAAACAAGGAAAATAACCACCGAATGCCCCAAAGACAGCAGACAATATCAAAACATTTACAAAAAACAGGACAGGATGGTTCCAGTAGGCATCCAAATTAAACATCAGATGACTTTCCAGTAGAAGAAAAGGCACTAGACCTAACTGACAGGGAATTCAAATCTCTAATATTCAGAATTTTCCATGAGTTTAAGCAAAAAGCAGACAAAAATGAGGAAAAAGTAGACAAATTCATGGAAAAGGCAGACAAATTCATGGAAAATACAGACAAAAAAATGGAAGAATTCAAGAAAATAACACAGGAACAAAATGCTAAAATAAATTCACAACTAGAAATCATACAAAAACAACAATTAGAAATCCAAAAGATAAGCAACAAGATTTCAGAAATGGACGGTGTCATAGAAGGGCTGAGGAGCAGGTTTGAAATGATGGAAGATAAGATCAGCAAAATTGAAGACAAACTCTTGGCTACAACTCTGAGGAAAAATCAGAAAAAAGAACAAAGAAAAATGAAGAAACCCTGAGAATTATATAGGATACAATCAAAAGCAAAACTCTGCATGTGATTGGAGTTCCAGAACAGGGGCAGAAAACAGAAAACACAGAGAGGATCATTGAAGAATTGCTGACAGAAAACTTTCCCAGTATCATGAAAGATGAAAAGCTGACCATCCAAGAAGCTCAACGAACCCCATAGGATAGGCCCAAAAACAAAAACACCAAGGCATATCATAATCACATTCGTTAAAACCAAGGACAAACAAAGAATCCTGAGAGCAGCTCAAGAAAAACAAAAAGTCACATACAGAGGAGAAACCATGCATGCAAGAAGGCAATGCGACAACATATATAAAACCTTGAAAGAAAAAAATTGCCAGCCAAGAATAATACATCCTGCAAAACTCTTGTTCAAATATGATGATGAAATTAGGTCATTTCCAGATAAACAGAAATTAAGGAACTATGTAACAACCAAACCAAAATTATCAGACTTATTAAAAGGAGTCCTTCGATCTAAGGACAAACAACATCAGACCACAGGCTGAATATAGGACACTGGATCATACTAGTCAGATACCAAACTAGGAAATGAACTCTTAAGGACTATGCAAAACCAAAAGAATTACAACAGGGAACCAGAGAGGTTAATCTGTAAATGACAACAGCATCAGAACAATAAAAGAGGGAATAAAAGGTGTAGGTATAGAACCTTCTAATGGAGAGGAAGGTAAGGTGATACCTAGTAATAATGGACAGGTTCAAATCTAGGAAGATTAGGGTAAATTTCAAGGTAACCACAAAGAAAGTTAACAAACCCTACTTATCAAAATAAAGAAGAAAATCAAAAAGTCTCAGTAAAAACAAAAACTACAAAAACAAAAGAAATGAAAAAAAAAAAACCACAAACAGAAGGAACTCAGCACAGGTGAGTAAGAGGAACAAAGAAAACGTCCACA
>NW_004443986.1:3467123-3493051 GCF_000243295.1 Trichechus manatus latirostris
GAGTTGAAGATAATGGTGATGGAACAATTTGGAAAAGGATAGTGAGAATAGCAGCACAACTGGAAGAATGTAATCGATGTCACTGAATTGTACATGCAGAAACTTTTGAAATGGTGTATCTTTGGCTATGTATATTTTCATCAAAAAAAGGTCCTCCAAGTTCAAGAAGGGAGAGTGTTGACATGTTGTGGGGTTGTTAACCAATGTCACAAAACAATATGTGTACTGACTGTTTAATGAGAATCTATTTGTTCTGTAACCCTTTATCTAAGATACAATGAAAAAAATTTTTTAAAAATTAATCAGTCATATATGTGTGAGTCTGTTGTTTCTGAACTCTTTCTCTATTCCTTGTACTGATATTCACATTGTTTCATATTAAATAGCACTCTTACTTTCTTATGACTAGTATTCCATGATATATATTTTTCATCGTTTTCACTTTTAATTTATTCATGTTTTATATTTTAAAGTGTATTTTACATATACAGTTCTAGTTGGATTTTCCTTTTTTTTTTTTTCCACCTGATGATCTTTGCTTTTTAAATTCTTTAATTTTATGGGGGATGGGGACAAGGAGAAATTAGTTGTTTTGTGTTTGTTTGTGACCAATCCACTTGGCTGTAAAAACGAACTTTCTCTTTCCTGTTCTTTCTTTAAGCAAATCACTTATGTTTTGGGTAATTTGTTTGGTCGTTTTTATACAGAATACCAGAAAAAGCTTATTTGGAAGATGAATAAAAGCTTTTACTGTTTGGACAACATATTATAATAATAATAATTGACAACATTTATTGAGTGTATATCAAGTTCTGGGTCATGTTTCATATATTTTACAGGTGTTAACTACCTTGTTGTTAGTTGTCATCCAGTCGATTCTGAGTCGTGTGAGGAGTAGCACTTTTCCATAGGGGTTTCAAGGCTGTGACCTTTTGGAAGCAGATTACCAGGCCTGTCTTCCGAGGCGCCTCTGGCTGGGTTCAAACCGCCAAACTTTCTGCCAGTAGTGGAGTGCTTAACTGTGCCACCCAGGGACTCCATTTGCTATCTAATCCTTACCAAAAAATTTATAATGTAGGTACTATCATTACCCCTATTATACAGATGAGGGAGATGTCATTATCCCTATTTTACAGTTAAGGCATGGAAGGGTTAACTTGTGCATGTAATTCAGCTGTAAAGTGGCAGAACTGTTACATTCATGAAGCAATCTAGAGCTTGTGGGTTGTTTTGTTTGTTTGTTTTTTAATGTGAGATAATTATAGATTCACATTCAGTAAGAAATAGTATAGAGAAATCCCATGGATCCTTTACCTAGTTTTTTCCAGTGGTGACATCTTGTGAATCTATAGTACAATATTACAACTTGAACATTGACATTAATACAGTTGACATATAAAACATTTGCATCACCACAAGGATCCATCGTGTTGCCCAAACACTTCACTCTATTGCCCGCTCCACAACCCTAATCCATCCTTAATCCCTGGGAACCACCGATCTATTCTCCACTTCTATAATTTGGTCATTTCAAAAATGTTATATAAGTGGAATCATACAATATGTAACTTTTTGGGATTTTTTTTCTCAGCGTAATTCACTGGAAATTAATTCAAGCTGTTGTGTATATCAATAATTTGTTCTGTGTTATTGCTTAGGATTCCACATAGTTTGTCTAACTATTCACCTATTGAAGGGCATCTAGGTTGTTTCCAGTTTAGGTGTATTACAAATAATACTACTATAAACAGTAGTGTATAGGTTTTTGTGTGAACGTAAGTCTTCATTTCTCTGGCATAAGTGCCCAGGAGTAAAATTCGCTGTGTCACACAGTAGTTGCATTTTTCTTTCAAAAGAAAATGTCTAACTGTTTTCCAGAATGACTGCACCATTTTACCTTCCTGCCAGCAATGTATGAGTGACCCAATTTCTTTGCATCCTCACCAGCATTTGGTATGGTCACTGTTTTTTTATTTTAGCTATTCTGAAAGGTATAGTGATACCTCATTGTGGCTGTAATTTGAATTTCCCAAATGACTAATGAGGTTGCATACCTTTTCAAGGTGTTTATTTGCCATTTGCTTATCCTTTTCAGTGAAATATTTGTTCATGTCTTTTGCCAATTTCCTAGATATTTTTTTGCTATTGTATTTTTTTTTTTTAAAGCAAAAAGAAAGTTTTATTTGGCATATATTCAAAAGGGCAGAAGTGGAAAGCGGACAAGCATGCTGCTAGAGCCGTGTCTGCCCGAGGCCAAAGAATATTACAGAGTAGGCAAGAATTGGAAAACAGACAAGCATGCTGCCACAGCCATGTCTGTCCGAGTCCAAAGAATAGTTAGAGAGCCATCAGTATATATCAACATCACAAAATGGGTAGAATCATTGAAAGTGTCACTTTTCACTGATTGGCGAGAAATTGTGATCTTACATTTTGAATCATCTTTCTTAACAATCATTGGTATGGGTTTCAGTTACGAAGCTATTGTATTTTTTTGCTATTGTATTTTCACATATTTTAGATACTAGTCCTTTGTCAGATATATGGTTTGCAAATACTTTCTCTCAGTCTGTAGCTTGTTGTTTCAACCTCTTAACAAGGTCCTACAAAGAGCAAAAGGTTTTAATATTGATAAAGTTCAATTTATTAATTTTTTTTCATGGATTATGTTTTTGGTTTCAAGTTTAAGAACTCATTGCCTAGCTCTAGATCCCAAAGATCTATGTTTTTTTCTAAAAGTTTTATAATTTTATGTTTTACATTTAAATCTGTAATCTCTTTTGGTTAATTTCTATGTAAGGTTTAAAGTTTAGGTCAACATTCATTTTTTTCCATATTGATATCCGATTGCTCCAATATTATTTGTTGGAAAGTTTATTCTTCTGTCATCGAGTTGCTTCTGTTTCTTTGTCAAAAGTAAGTTGGGCATATTTAAGTAGATCTTTTTCTGGGTTCTCTATTCTGTTCCATTGATCTATGTGTCTATCCCTTCACTAATACCACAGTTCTGATTAATGTAGCTATAAAATGTCTTGAAATCTGGTAGACTGATTCTTCCTGCTTTATTCTTCTTTCAAAAAATGCTTTAGCTATCCTAGTTCCTTTGCCTTTCCATATAAATTTTAAAATCATCTTGTCTATATCAACAAAAAATTATTCTGGGCTTTTCAAAGGAATTACATTTAACGTATATCAGTTTAGGAAGAATTGACATCTCTACTATGCTGAGTCTTTCAATCCATGAACACTGTATTCTCTCCATTTATTTAGGTCTTCTTTGATTTCTTTTTTGAGCATTTGTAGTTTTGTGCATAGAAGTTTTGTACACGTTTTGATAGAATTTCACTGAAATATTTCATTTTCTTAAGCAATTGTAAATGATACATTTTAAAATTTGGTTTCCATATGTTCATTGCTAGTGTGTAGAAATGTAATTAATTTTTCTATATTTACCTTGTATTTTGTGACCAGTTTGGCGAACCTAACTAAAAAGAAATGTTTTTAAATTCTAAAACAACAGAGTATCTATCCCTGCTTAAAGGCCCCAAAGGCCTTTCTGTTTCTACTTTCGTTCTGGGGCAAATCAACGTGCCTCAGCCAACCGAATGTTTTTCTCACTGTGTTGTATGATCCAAATGACAAATTTACATGTAGGAGGTAACAATGGAGTAACTCCCACCAATGCCAAATCAGATGCAGCAAAGAGCAACAAGCAATCTGCTCAAAGTCTCAAATCAACGGGTATTTTAAAGATGTGATTAACATAATGAATATTATTCATGTTCTGATATTTTCAACATCATCCTCACAAAGATAATCATCATCTGTACCATCATACTCAAATATGAAGGTATAACTTTTATTAGTGTGTAACTGACATACATTGTAATTAACATTTTATAGACTGCAATGAGAGGTTGTGTATTTGTGAATAGATTATGACTGTATCTGAACATATGTATAGATATCTTTCTATTTGTATATTTATGCATATGTATGTGTGTACATATATACATGCATATATGCATGTATATATGTACACACACGTCTATACACACACACATAAATATGTACAACCACACACCAATCTATAAAGAGAAATATAATTTTTTGACCTTATAACAAAGTTGTTAGATAAGTTTTATCTCTTATTTTCCTAATGAAAAGTCAGGCAGTTTTCAGAGCCTGTTTGAAGATAGAAATTTGACTATGTCTGTGCATGAAATGTTCTGTATGTGGCGTGCCATTATGTTTTCAGGAATAAGAAGTGACTGATAGCACTATGATACTTTGTATATAGTCTCCAAAGGTTTGTGTGATAATTGGTGACATGATTTTTCTTCAAATCGAATCACATGTATCTAATGGCAAAACAATGTACCTCAGAACAATGCAGTGGCTATTTTAAGGATCAAAGCCTGTAAAGGAGAAATATTTCACCTATCTGAATTAAGGAATCAGACTTGAATTTTTTATTGCATTTTAACTATATTTATTAAATAACCTAATAACACATGAAGAATTCTAAACATTTCCAAATAATGAATTTAATGAAATTCTTGAGCTTTAAATTTAAGATGTTGTAATTGGCAAGCCAGTCAATTTGCAAATACATATCTCTAGCTGAGTCCTAACATGTTTATTAGAGAAAAATAAATGAAAGGAGAAACGCAAAGAAATGGGGTGTGGTGTGGTAAATTATGAGGGTAAATTATTTCATGCCTGGCGCAGTGATATCTGGACACTGTTGGTCACATATTCAAGAGTTGACTTTCTTGATAATGGATTATTTCAGGCAGAGGCAGGTTAACCAATAAGCAAGGTAACATGGTGCTTATCTTGCATACCAGATCATCTGTAATGAACAATTTCACAGTTTTTCACCACATCAAAGATTCTGCTTCTAAGTTTGGCTGGCATCTGTCTGTCTTGCAACCCCACAGCACCTTCCTACAGAATTAAAGTCTCTTTTTAAGTTTACACTCCCTGACAGGAACAGACGACTCAGTAAACAAGGTAAATACAGGCTTACTTGTGCTTACTTGCTAATCTGTAGCGAACAATTTCACATGGGTTTCATTTTTTACATGTTGCTATAAAAAATTAGCATAGTGTGCTCACAAAAATACCTTGCAGGGGGGAGGGTGAGGTTGGCAAGTAAATGGAGAAGGTGCACGATATTTGCATAAAAATACGGTACAGTCTTAGTACGAATTAGACTAGGTAGACCCTACAAAATAATTACTCCTTTTCTTTACCAGGTTAATGTTTCCAAAATGCTCTGAGACTTGAAACTAGTGATGCTTTAAAAGGTGATAGAGAGGGACTCTAGCTGTCATTTGTTTTATATCCAGAAAAAATAACGACACTGTCATAAAATTCACACAGTCAAGAGATTAAACAAGTCTGTTGTTAGGTGCCGTCAAGTCGGTTCCGACTCATCGCGACCCTGTGTACAACCGAACGAAACACTGCCTGGTCCTGCGACATCCTCGGAATCCTTACGCTTGAGCCCATTGTTGCTGCCACTGTGTCATTAAACAAGTTAGTGGCCAAACTGTTCAAAAATCTCTCGGGCTCTAGTCAGAAAAAGAAAAGTAGGTTTCCTTTTCTATCAGGCTACCCACTTAAGGGGTAGAGTCATAAGTTCATCCTTAAAGGCTAGCTCTATAAAGGTTAAAAAAAAAAAAAAAAAAAAAAAAATTATCCTCTTAATTCTGTATTCTAATTTACTGGTCCATGGAGTAGTGAACATGTTAACACAACAGCATAAGGAAAGAGTCATTTTACATAATGTGTATTGTTAATCTATGACAAATTTCTTCCTTTTATATGAAAAAAGAACTCTTCTTCAACAAATGGATTTTATAGTATTAGTGCAACTTGATTTGTTAGGTGACTCAAACTGATAAATCAAATAGTATGTAACCTGGTTGCCTTAAATATATTGGATCAATTATGTGGCAATCTGTTTGACTGCTTTTCAATAAATTTGCAAATGGCTCCATAGCTTGTGATCGTGTATTATTATTTGGTTTTGGTACCAAGTGTTGGCAGAATCCAGCTAGAACCCTGATCTTGTCTTAATGTATATTCTCACATCTACCACGTGAATTATTTGGCCTCATATTGTTGGGTTGGAAACCTTTATCTACTGCCCAGTGCCTGAAATAAAATTTGTTCCTTCGCTGCAGTATCTATTTCATATATATTTTCTCTGTGAAAGAGATTTTAGTACTTGTAGAAATATTTTTAATAAATCATTTGGTGACAGTAGAAACTCTAGTGCCAGCTCCTTTATACATGTTTAAGCTTTAAAGATGTCATTATCAAAGAGGAAATCTGGAACTAGATCATGAACCTCACTAACAGGCATGTGTAAGAGTTCTTGAAACTTTGACATGCATTTCAGCAGTTGGCAGCTTTGCCTACTGGAAACAGCCCTGGGCTAAGATTCAGATGATTTGTGCCCTACTTTACCAGCTGGAAACCGTGGGTAGCTGACTTACCCTCCTCAGTTTCATCTTCCCATCTGATAAATGGGTATGATGACCCATCCCTTAACTAATTTAGGAGGCATTTTGTTAAGGGTTAAAATGACAAATGAAGCAATTAACGTTAAAAAAATACTTGATTTGTAAAGAGTACATGACTTTTAGGCACAGCCATTTTGAAATGGTAGGTTAGACTTAATTGATCATTTTTATTTACTCTTAGTTACAGCCCTTTTGATGATATGTTGATTAGGATAGGTTTGGCTGAATAGCACAAGAAAAAAACAAAACAAAACAAAAAGGAACCCAAATGGTGGCAGAAACAACTTATTTTTTTCTCAAAAAAAAAAAAAAATTCAAAGGTAGCAATCTAGCACTGGTATGATGGCCTGATGACATCATGAGTGGTCCAGTGGTCCAGACCCTTCTCTCTCAGCTCCCTTATCCTTATTATGTGGCTTCCAACCTTAAGCTTCCCTGTGGTAGTCCTAGACACTGCATATGTCCTCTCCCCAGGAGGAAAAAAGAGGAAGGTGTAAAGGGTAAGGGCCCTCCTCTCGCAGCTTAGTCAACCCACTGTAAAGGGCATTCCTGGAAGATCTACTCAATGACTTCTGCTTGGCTTACCCTACGGGAGTCAGGGAAATGAAGTGTTTTAGCTGAGGTCATCAATAATTTACTGTGGTCTATACAACAAAATATCAAACTTCTGCTTTTTTGTTACCAAAGAAATTGTGAAAGACAACTATGAATCCCTTCCTTGAGACTTACTGCATCCCTGCATCTCCCATGTCTCCACCTCCTACCCCATCCCTGGGTTGGGATTCGCTAAAGCTGAGAAGTGGAGCCCTAGTGGCACAGAGATTAAGTGCTCAGCTGCTAACCGAAAGGTTGGCTGTTTGAATCCACAAGCTCCTCTGCGGGAGAAAGATGTTCCATAAAGATTCACAGCCTTGGATACGCTATGGGGTAGTACTACTCTGTCCTATATGGTCGCTATGAGTCAGAATCGACTGGACAGCAATAGGATGAAGCTGAGAAATGGAGCAATGTTTAGAGATGGAATCAAGAGTGGGTGATGCTCAAAAATACTTTAGGCATATGTACTTAGAACAATGTTTTTAACAAATCATTTAAAAAATTTAATAAAGAATAATGTTTTTAATTTTGATATAGTGATTTTGATATTTGAAAACATCTAATGCTCATTTGTTCATTATTTTTTACTAAATATTTATTGAGCACCTACTATGTGATAAATATGACTGAAAGTGTTCCTGCTGATTTGAAACTTGTAGTGGGGGAAGTGGCAGACAATAAAAAAGTAAACAAAAAATTACAGAATGTTATTTCAAAATATAAGTGCTACTGAGATAATAAAATAGGGTAAAATAAGAGTATAACTGGGTCTGGTAGAGGAGTAGTATTTAGATGTGATAGTCAAAAAAGATCCCACTATGGAGGTAGAATTTGAGCTGTGATTAAGAATCAGTGTTGAAAATAACATTGATTAAGGGTAGGTTTGCACAGCTGATAATTGTAATCACTGTCAAGAAGTTGTACACGTGTAAAAAGGTGAATTGGCAAAAGTCTAATAGGTAAGTTTACAATGATAACAAAAAAAAGAAAAAAGAGTAGCTGTTGAGGTTGTTTATGTACAACCAAACACCTCATGGATTTGGTTCCTTGGTTTGGAGGTTTAGAGTCATGGTTTCATGGCACATTCCAGTTAATTGGGCTAATAACGTGTTTAATGCTTCAGTTCTACCTCTTAGTTTGTTGTGTAGTGTTTGGGGTCTTAAAAGCCTACAAACGGCCATCCATGGCATAATAATTGGTCTGTATTCACCTGGAGCAACAGAGGAAGAAAGAGAGTCAGGAATAGGAGGAGGATATGGAATATGTGGCTAATTGCCTCAATAAACAACTGCCACATTTGCCATGAGACCAGGAGAACTGGATGGTGCCTGGCTGCCATTACTGAACATTTTGATCAAGGATTCTATAGAGGAATCCTGATCAAAAGGGGGAAATGCAGAACAGAATTTCAAATTTTCACAGACTCTGGAGCCATGGAGGCTGGATGTACCCCAAAACGATTGCCCTGAGATAATCATTAAAACTTAAACCAAAAAATCTCCTCAAAACCTAACAATAGTTTAGCTTAGCTAGTAAAAAATGTCTACCTTGAGCATTATGCTCGTTTAAGAACTATCTAAATGGGATCGAATTGACAATAGCATCTCCAAATACTCAATAGGAACCTTAGGGGGCAGTGAGGTTAGGTTAATGAGGGAGGAACAACTCACAAAAGGAAGGTGAGAATGGTTGCACAACTCAAAAAATGTAATCAGTGTCACTGAATTGTACATGTAGAAACTGTTGTATTGGTGTATGTTTTGCTGTGTATATTCTCAACAACAGCAAAATAAATAAAAATTGAAAAAAGAATCAGTTTTGTAGGAAATCAAATAATAATATTTCAAACTATTAACTAATGCTGATTAGCAACCCTCATAAGTCATTGGCCACAATTACATGTGAGGTCTGGACCTTTCTTCCTGGTTCCTTTCAATGCCACTACTCACCTTATAGAACCATATAAGGATTGTCACTGGTGAACCACGAAGGGAAAAAGGAAATGATAAGAAGTGGGTCCACATAAACATTCTCCTTCTGTCTATTACTTCTTACTCCCTAAACTACTGAATTGATTATCACTTCAAGTAATACCAAAAACCCAAAAAACCCATTGCTGTCGAGTTGATTCTGACTTGTAGTGACCCTATAGGACAGAGCGGAACTTCCCCATAGGATTTGCAAGGAGTGGCTGGTGGATTTGAACTGCCAACCTTTTGGTTAGCAGCATAGCTCTTAACCACTGCACCACCAGGGCTCTACTTTGAGTGATAATCTGATGTAATTAAACACATAAAAACAGCATTGCTAGCATCCCACGAAAGACTCAATAATCCTTGCTCTATGCAGTAAAGGAGAATATAGTCTTCTTCTCTGTTTTTACTTATGATGAAATGATGACGTTTTGATTTTAATATCACCTTGTTCTTAATTATGTATGAATCTAGTCACAGTTTTTTATACTAGCAACCACTTGCCTTCTCTAAAACTGACCATTCTTTTTCCAATATGAGAATTTGGATTCCATTGAAGACTTCTTAACTATTCTTAATGATATAACAGTTCCACCCAACAAACAGTTCTTGAACACCTGCTATGAGCTATGTACTATACTGGGACAAGATGAAGCAAAAATAAGTAAAATATCAGAGCAAAGGCCAGATTGCTTAGACCCACATATCTACTTCATTGTGTCATATTTATGGCATCATGGTCACATCCTGCTCCAACCCATTGACCCAAGAGTAAAACTTCCATTTTATCCTAGTCTATTTCAATCTATTAAAGTCTTCTTTTACAATGAGGAGAGTCTGGGTGCACTCACTTTAGATGATTCTCTGTGTTCGTGGGATCAATTTCAGTTCTTCTTAGTCTATGGTCTCTGCCAAGAAGAGGGGAGTTTATTATTTGCCTTTGGAGCCCTTGATTCATCTTCTTGCGTGAGCAGTCTGAGAACCTGCCCTGTGTTTGATAGGGAGCTCCTTGGACTGGAAGACATGTGGTTTGGCAGGGCCTGGTGTGAACATGTAAGTGCCAGTAACCAGTGTTGTGTTCTAGCACTGTGTACTCATTGTAATCAAAGATTGATCATTATCGTATCTCTGGTAGGGCCTGCTTCAGAGGAGTTGTGCTTGTGATTTGAGGGAAAGAAGCCAATAGAAGACAAATCCAGAAAAAATAGTTGGCATTGCTTTGTGTGATTCAGCCTTGGATTCTTCCTATAAGGGAAGAGAGGGCAGAGGAGGGTGGTCTCAGACATTGCAACGTCATCACTGTTGAAGGATATTGGGAAGTTTCTGCTTCATACAAGGTTTTAAATAAATAAACATGTACTTTTTGCATTATTACCGTGTACAAAACACCATGGGGGATTATAGAGATAAAGGACAAACATCCTGACTTTGACGATTTGTAGTTTCACTGGAAAGAGAAGAATAAGATACATGAAAGCGGACAAAAAACATGAGCTAGTTTATGATTAAGAACTACGTAATTTTTGTGGTTTGTACTGTGATAGCTGTGAAGCTCAGACAAGTGGTTTGTTTAAACAGGTTTACAGTGTAACTGCTTTATTTTGCATAACACAGCAGAAGAGCCACTGAGTGTTTTCATAGGTGAATAAACGGTGATGTGACATATTCATTCAACAAATATTTGTCGACAAATGAATGTCTTAATATTCACTCAGAGATAGATTCCATCGAGGTAGAACCTATGCTGTAATCTATTATGATGTGTTTTACATTAGAGATGCCAGGGTTGACTTTGCAAACTGAAATGTTTATAGGCCTAGATAGGTTGATGTAGATTAAGGGTAAGGCCATACTGAATGGTGAGGAGAGTTGAATAGGCCCTAGCTAAAAAGGCAGCCACTAATCAGTGCTAATCCATCGTAATCAAGGATGAAAGCCAGACATAGGGATTTTGGGGTGAAATTCTCTAATATTTAAAGTGCTCTTATGTGGGTTGCATAGAAGTGGCAGCTGTACTTTGGAACCCCCTGCTGTAGGCCATGTGCTTGATGTGTCCATGATTGTCAATGTGCGGTGACCAGGGCAGCAGTAGCTTTCCATCCAGCATTTCTAACTAGCACTGGACATCACGATGAGATTGTGATGTATTGTAAGATGGCGCTCCACTGTAAAAATACCAATCATTAGTTACATAACCAATCACCCCATCCAAAACCCCAAACCAAACCCAATGCCGTCAAGTCGATTCTGACTCACAGCGATCCTATAGGACAGAGTAGAACTGCCCCATAAGGTTTCCAAGGAGCACCTGGTAGATTGAAACTGCCAACCTTCTGGATAGCAGCTGAGTTCTTAACCACTGTGCCACCAGGGTACCAATTGCCCCATACTAGACATAAAATAAGAGACATAGTATTTGAAATGATGTTTTAAGCAAGGAGATCTAAACACAAAATAGGAGCAATTATCTTTCTAAACACCATCCCTAATATTTCCTTCAATTTAAGAGACAAGGCTGTAGCTGCCTTTTCTTGTCAGAAGTCTTACCTGAACTTCTCTCTTTGCACTGACTGCTGAAAATGGGGCCAAGCCTTGCAATTCACATTAAGCTTACGTCTGTCAGGAATATATAAGTTGGACTTTCAGATCGACTGTGATCTGTTGAGGTAAGCATTTAGGTAACAAAATTTTATTGCATCTTTTCTCTGCATCTGCTTTCAATTGAAGAACTCAGGAGCCTAAAGAAATGAGCTTCCTTTGCTTTTTTCTTTCCATGAGGGTATTTGAAGAGGATATTAAGGAGCACAGGCCTTGAAAACCCTCTCCACTCTTTGTTCCTTGAACTCTGGGAAGGACAGTTCAGAAAATCAGTGCTGCATCACCACACTGGGGAAGATAAATGTCAACCTCTTCTATCACAAACCCGAGGTATGTATCACTTGATGACTAATAGCCAAATTGGCTGTACTCTTGTGAACCTCTTTAGCTGGTTCTCCTGAGCAAATTATATGTAAATATTTAAAATGCATTTTTAGTAGATTAATATGTTGTATTCAATAGAACTTTAAGCTGAAGTTTAGTTTCTGATGATCTTTAGTAATTTTACCAGAGTATCGTGTGTGCTTTCATATGGGGCCCGGACGCTTACTGAAAGAAAACAACTTTTGTAATAACTTTTTTTTTTAATAGGCCTCTAAAGAACTCAATGGAAACTATTTTGGACTCATGACTTCTTCTTTCCCAGACTCCTGAAATATTCCATCACGTTATTTGTAAAGTATTTGTTTTCTCATCTTTTTTTGTTTTAACTTCTAATTGTTCACAGTGTGCAACAGCGTGCTTATTTTCTTTTTTTTCTGTCATCCCGAAAATGTGATTTTCATCTATTTTATACAGAGGTACATTTTCTTGATTCATGATGTGTGCATTGTATACACTCTGAAGCAAACCTCAATGCACATGCGTCAATCTCTCCTAGCACTTCCCAGGGGCAGAAAGCTTCCCGGTTCAAACAGATGCAGCACTAGAGGTGCTTACTTGTCCATGACAAGAAATTTGAAAGACAGCTACCTGGCCAAGTGACTGGAAGAGATCCACATTTTTGCCCATTCTAAAGAAAGGTGATCCAACAGAATGTGTAAATTATTAAACAATATCATTAATATCACATACAAGTTAAATTTTGCTGAAGATAATTCAAAAGTGGTTGCATAGTACATCAACAGGGTACTGCCAGAAATTCAAGCCAGGTTCAGAAGAGAATGAGGAACAAGGGATAACATTGCTAATGTCAAATGGATCTTGGCTGAAGTAGAGAATGAAAGAAAGATGTTTACCTGTGTTTTATTGACTATGAAAAGGCATTTAAATGTGTGGATCATAACAAATTATGGATAACATAAATAGGAATTCCAGAACGCTTAATTGTGCTCATGAAGAACCTCTACATAGACCAAGAGGCAGTCATTCAAACAGAACAAGGGGATGCTGTGTGGTTTAAAGTCAGGAAAGGTGTGCGTCAGGGTTGTATCCTTTCACCATACTTATCCAATCTGTATGTTGAGCAAATAATTGGAGAAGCTGGGCTATGTGAAGAATAGGGCATTGGGATTGGAGAAAGACTCATTAACAACCCGCAAAATGCAGATGACACAACCTTGCTTGCTGAGAGCAAAGAAGGCTTGAAGCACTTACTGAAGAAGGTCAAAGACTACAGCCTTCAGTATGGATTACACCTAAACACAAAGAAAACGGAAAAATCCTCACAATTGGACCGGTGAGTAATAGCATGATAAACGGAGAAAATATTGAAGTTGTCAATGATTTCATTTTACCAGGATCCACAATCAGCGCCTGTGGAAGCAGCAGTCAAAAAATGAAACAACCCATTGCATTTGGCAAATCTGCTGCAAAAGACCTCTTTCAAGTGTTAAAAAGCAAAGATGTCACTATAAGGACTAAGGTGTTGGCAAAGAATATTGAATGTATCATGGGCTACCAGAAGAATGGAGCCCTGGTGGCACAGTGGTTAAGCATTTGACTGCTAACAAAAAGGTCAGCAGTTTGAATCCACCAGCCGCTGCTTGGAAACCCTATGGGACAGTTCTACTCTGTCCTACAGGGTTGCTATGAGTCAGAATCAACTCAACGGCAGTGAGTTTCACCAGAAGAATGAACACACCTGCCTTGGAAGACGTTCAGCCAGAATGCTCCTTAGAGGTGGGGATGGCAAGACTTTGTCTTAAGTACTTTGGATGTGTTGTTAGGCGGGACCAGTTCCTGGAGAAGGACATCATGCTTGGTAATGTAGAGGGTCAACAAAAAAAGAGGAAGACCCTCAACGAGAGGGATTGATGCAGTGGCTGCAAGGATGGGCTGAAGCATAGCAAGGATTGTGAGGATGGCGCAGGACCATTTTGTTCTGTTGGTCATAGGGTCGCTATGAGTCAGAACTGTGTTGAAGGTACCTAACAACGATAACAATCTTTATGGAAGTAGACTGCTACATCTTTCTCACACGGAGTGGCTGGTGGGTTTGAATTGCCGACCTTTTCAGTTAGCAGCTGAACTCTTTAACCAGTGGGCCACCAGGGCTCCTGAAACTGCTACCAAAAAAAAAAAGACCAAACCCGTAGGGTCCAGTTGATTCCAACTCATAGCAACCCTGTAGGACAGAGTAGAACTGCCCCATAGGGTTTCCAAGGAGCTCCTGGTGGATTCAAACTGCCGACCTTTTGGTTAGCAGCTGTAGCTCTTAACCACTGCACCACCAGGGTTTCCTTATCTCTGTATTGCCTTCAGACTAAAGCTCCAATAACACTGCTATAGAGATAAATCAATACCAAGCCTAAGTATTCAAAGAAATGAAAGGCTGGGGAAGAGACAAGAGGGACAAATCTCCACCTCACTCCCCACCAGCTGCTGACATTAAAATATCCCAGGCTCTCAGGCCTCTGTTTTTAACTCATGGATAGTACATGATTCAGAGCCTGGCAGTATTCACAGAAGATGTTTTGTTTAGCTGTATTTTGCAGCCGAGATGTTTTTAAAATGAATGTTTGAGAGCGCACAGCTGGATTAATAGAAGTGGCACAGTTTCTAAGTTGGGGTCAGGGACATACTAAAGAACCTGTCATGAGACCTGGATCATGTTGACCACAAGAACACAGAATGCACCCTATTTTCTTTTCAAGTGTTTCAGATAGCTGTTTTTGTTTTTATTTACTTATTTATAATTTTATTTATTTTGTTGTTGTTGAGACTATGCACAGCAAACCATACACCAATTCAACAGTTTCTACACGTACAACTCAGTGACATTGATTACATTCTTCGAGTTGTGCAAACATTCTCACCCTCCTTCTCTGAGTTGTTTTCCTCATTAACATAAACTCACTGTCCCCTAAGGCTCCTATCTAATCTTTTAAGGAGAAGAATAAAAACAAATTTTGTCATGAAAAGTTATAAATTACAGAGTACTTTTAAAGTGCTTAGACTAAGAAATTTCTGATGATTTCTGAAACGTTTGAGAATGTCATCTAAGAAGATCAGTCTCCTACACATCCATGAAGAAAAAAATAAATTAAAACTTAAATTTTAAGTAAATAAAAGTAATGACTTGTTTAAATGTTATAAAAGTTAACTGCTTAAAAAAATCAACTTGCTCATTTAGGTTAGTCTTTCCGTATTATCTTTGTGTTTATTGTTTGTTTTGTTTTGTTGCTGTTGCTGTTTGCTGTCAAAATCTGCACCTTATGTTATAATTGATAGACCAAGGAAGAGCAAAAAATTAAGATATTCATCGGAAATTTATTTAGATTCTAAACGTTCAGTCTGCATGAGGCCAAGACACTTAATGTACATTTTGAATTTTTTGTTTTTATGCTCATTCATCTATTCAGTAAGTATTTGCTGAACACCTATAATATACTTGGCACTCACCTGCTGGGGTTGCAGAGCAATCCCTGCACTCACAGAATTTTCGTTGCAGTTCAGGGATGATAACAAAAGGGCATAACTGTCATTTGTTGGATGGCAGTAATTGACTTGGAGAAACAAATAAATCATAAAGAGAGACTAGTAAGTCCCTAAGGGGTAGGGAGTGTGTGGTGCAGTTTGCAATTTTAAAGTGAGTATTTAAGGAAGACCTCATTCAGACGGTAATAACTGAGCAAAGACTTAAAGGAAGTAATAAAATATACAGAAAAAATATCATTCAAGGAATTTGAAGTTTTCACCATTTCAGGAGCAGTTAAAATAATTTATAAGTATTTGAAAATGGCAATGTTACAATAATTTATTCCATTAGATGTTGTTGTTGTTAAATGTGACCCCGTGTGCAATGGAATGTAATGCTGCCTCGTCTGTGCCATCTCCATGATGGGTTATGGATGGTACCACCATTAGGCATTACACTATGAGAAAGATGTGTACAGACCACTGTGGACCTATGATATCTCAAAGGATAGGCCAGGGGTTCTGCAAGATCCTGACAACTTCAATTTCGTTCAGGGTGAATTTGGGATTCTGTGTAGCTTTGTTTCATTTCTTTGAAAATTAGAGATATGGTCATTCTCTGTACCTAGCTTTAAAAATTTGTTGTTGTTGTTAGGTGCCATCGAGTTGGTGCCAACTCTTAGCAAGCCTATGTACTACAGAATGAAACACTTCCTGGTCCTGCACCATGCTCACAATCGTTGTTATGCTTGAGCCTATTGTTGCAGCCACAGTGTCAATCCATCTCATTGAGGGTCTTCCTCTTTTTCACTGACCCTGTACTTTACCAAGCATGATGTCCTTCTCCAAGGACTGGTTCTTCCTGATAACATGTCCGAAGTACATGAGAGGAAGTTTCACCATCATTGCTTCTAAGAAGCATTCTGGTTGTACTTCTTCCAAGACAGATTTGTTCATTCTTTTGGCAGTCCGTGGTATAGTCACTATGCTTTGCCAACACCGCAATTCAAAGGCGCCAATTCTTCTTCAGTCTTCCTTATTGATTGTCCAGCTTTTGCATGCATACGATGCAATTGAAAATACTATGGCTTGGGTCAGGCGCACCTTACTCTTAAAGGTGACATCTTTGCTTTTCAACACTACAAATTTAGCAACTTGGATTTAACTAACAAAAACACCATGAGCAGTGTAAAGCGTCCTGAATAGGAATTGAGACCTGAGAACTGGGCAGACTGGTCACTAAGTAGCCTTGTGGCTTTGGGGGCAACACATTTAATTTCCCTGAGTCTCAATTTTCTCACTTGCTAAACAATACATTTGGATGCCATGATCTTTCAAGTTTTTTTTTTTTTTAAGAAATGTTTCTTATTTCCAAGTTTCCATGATTTTACTACACATTTCTGTGCCGCTTACTAAAACACAGGGCAGCAGGATAATAACTGTTTTGCGGCGGGTTCTATGGATGACTCAACAGACCAAACAAGGGATGATGAGCACTCCTTTATACCTAGGCCCATGTAAATCCTTTTCTTGAGTTTTCAGCTATAGTACTCATTGCAGAACTTGTTAATGACCTGGCCAAAGTCCTCCTCATCCCATTGTTCAAACTGCATGCCAAGCGGCTTCATCTCCTGCTATTGTTTCCCAGTAGTTTGCAGCTGCCCTACATCGCTTGAAGCTGTACTTTGAAGTGCCCCCACTGCTTGTAGTTACCCTGTTTTATCTCACCATGCCCAGATTCCGGAATCCTAAAGTAATCCTTTCTCCTCACACAGTTGCTCAGTGAAAATGCACTGCGGTATGTCTTATGTGAGAATTCAATGACTGCCGGCTCTATTACAAGCTGGCTCTACTACAATACCTCAACGATGTTTCTTTTTTCCTTGTTTTAGAGGTGGAGGGATACTTACTGTGCATCAGAGATCAAAATCCCAAAGGCCAATTTAATATTCAGTTTTTTTGCTTTCCTACTTGTGCAAAGGCTGCCGACTAATCCAACCCACATTAGTGTCGCCCTTCTTTTCTGCAAGGAGGAGGCAGCATTGTGGTGCAGCAGGTATACGCTTTGGAGATAGCCCAGATTTGAGTTCTAACTCCACATCGAAATATATAAATATAAATATAGGGAGGAGTAATTTAAATGTATTGAGTAACTATGAAGGAAATTAGTTTAGGCCAGTTGTCTCACATTTTTAACCTTAGGTAAGAATCATCCATGCAGTTTATTAAAAATACATTTTCCATGAATCAAGAGCAGAGATTTTGGTTCAGTCATTCCAGGTGGAACCCAGGAATCTGCATTTTAACAGGCAGCCAAGGTGATTCTGACACTAATAGTGTATTGATTTCTGTAAGAGAAACCTTGTCTTAGGCTGAATAGTGTAGTCACTACTGAGGAAGAGCATGTGGTTATTACAACCAGACAAAACTCAGTTTACATCCCAGATCTGCTATTTACCCTTTTTAGGAGCATAGACAAATTAGGTAACCTCTTTGATCCTCAGTTTCCTCAACTGTCAAGCTGAGTAATTCTTAGTGTAGAAGTAAGATTAAATTAGGCATTATACCTAAAGCACTTACTACATCAAAAAATAATCACTAATTAAGTATGTTGTGAATGTAATTAATGCCACTGAATTATATACTTGAAATGGTCAAAATGATAAATTTTATGTTATGTGTATTTTAACACAATTTTAAATAGTAACCACTGAAATGGAAATTATATATTTATAACATGTATAAAGGTTTCATCAGTTTTGGTGGCCTTCTAAATAGAGTAGCTCTTAATTCTAATAGGGATATGTACTGTGACTACATTGGTATGATGTCTTAAGCTAGGTTCAGCTCCCTCATTCTGCTATTGATACTCAGAAATGAAAACCTTGAGAAACCACCAGATAGTGGGAACATGGTATCTAAAAATGTCGTTTGCTTTTGAATCATCCAAGAGTTTCTTCAACGTTAAGGTAGACAAAGGTTGTCGAAGGGAAGGTAAAATTTTATACGCTCCATTACTCTGAATTGTAATGGAAGAAACTTTCTCACCCCCATCTATTTCTGGCTCTGTGACTTCATTCTAAATCTCAATGTAATTTCCCAAAAAAGGTGATTACCCAATTACATAATACCTGAAAGTCAATCTGATTTGAGGCCCCCTGGAATTTCTGCTGCAAATGTAGGTAGAGACTTGCTATGGATTGAATTGTTGTTGTTAGATGCCATCGAGTTGGTTCCGACTCATAGCGACCCTGTGCACAACAAAATGAAACACTGCCCAGTCCTGCCTGATCCTCACAGTCTTTGTTATGTTTGAACCCATTATTGCAGTCACTGTGTCAATCCATCTCCTTAAGTGTCTTCCTCTTTTTCCTTCACCCTCTACCTTACCAAGCATGATGTTCTTCTCCAGGGACTGATCCTTCCTGATAACATGTCCAAAGTACTTGACACGAAGTCTTGCCATCCTTGTTTCTGAGGAGCATTCTGGCTGTATTTCTTCCGTGACAGATTTGTTCATTCTTTTGGCAGTCCACGGTATATTCAGTATTCTTCACCAACACCATAATTCAAATGCATCAATTCTTTGGTCTTCCTTATTCATTGTTCAGCTCTCTACGCATAGAAGGTGACTAAGAATATCATGGCTTGAGTCAGGCGCACCGTAGTCTTCAAAATATTTTTGCCTTTTAACACTTGAAAGAGGTCTTTTGCAGCAGATTTGCCCAATGCAATACATTCTCTGATTTCTTTACTGCTGCTTCCATGGACATTGATTGTGGATCCAACTAAAATGAAATCCTTGACAACTTCAATATTTTCTCCGTTTATCATTATGTTGCTTATTGGTCCAGTTGTAAGGATTTTTGTTTTCTTTATGTTGAGGTGTAATCCCTACTGAAAACTGTAGTCTTTGATCTTCCTCTGTAAGTGCCTCAAGTCCTCTTCGCTTTCAGCAAACAAGGGTGCGTCATCTGCATATGACAGGTTGTTAATGAGTCTTCCTCCAATCCTAATGTTGCATTCTTCTTCATATAGTCCAGCTTCTAGGATTATTTGTTTATCATACAGATTGAATAAGTGTGGTGAACGGATACAACGCCGACGCACACCTTTCCTGACTTTAAACCACACAGTAACTTCTTGTTCTGTTCAAATGACTGCCTCTTGGTCTATGTACAGGTTTCTCATGAGTACAATTAAGTGTTCTGGAATTCCCATTCTTCAAACTGTTATCTATAATTTGTTATGAGCCACACAGTAGAATGCCTTTGCATAGTCAATAAAACACAGGTAAACATCTTTCTGGTATTCTCTGTTTTCCGCCAAGATTCATCCGACATCAGCAATGATATCTCTCGTTTCCCGTCCTTTTCTGAATCTGGCTTGAATTTCTGGCAGTTTCCTGTTGATGTACTGCTGCAATTGTTTTTGAATTATCTTCAGCAAAATTTTACTTACGTGTTATATTAATGATATTGTTCGATAATTTCTGCATTCTGTTGGATCACCTTTCTTTGGAATGGGCACAAATATGGATCTAGTCCAGTCAGTTGGCCAGGTAGCTGTCTTCCAAAGTTCTTGGCATTGCATCTGCCTCTCACAGAGCGGCTGGTGGGTTCAAACCTGGGTTCAAACTGCTGACCTTTTGGTTAGTAGTCAAGCACTTAACCACTGTGCCACAGGGCTCTTCCCTATAGCCAGCACCCCAAATTCAGACTTCTGGCCTCCTAAATTGTGAGAAAATAAATGTCTATTTGTTAAAAGCCACCTTCTTGTGGTATTTCTGTTACAGCAGCACTAGATAACTAAAACAAGGCTGGAGAGTTTAATAGTCAGGTTGTTCCAGGGGTCAGTCTGGAGATGTGAGTGTACTTCATTGCACTCTAAAGGCCTCCAAGTAGGACCCTGATGGGAACCAAGGTCCCAAGTAAAAATCCCAATTGAGTTTGCTCCGTGAGATTTGCTGACTTTGAGTTATACTGGGAACACCCTCTGTGAAAGCTTTTCTGACGGCCCAGATGTAGATGCTCCTCATGTTCTACCACAACATTTGATATTTGTAACCCCGAGGCATTGTGTTAATATATTGCGTTTGATTGTTTGCACATCTGTCTCCCACTTGAGGACGTAGATTGTAGTTCCTTTAAATTTAATGAAATATTTTGTACACCAGTGCTTCAGCATTTCAGAGAAGAAAAATATTTTGTAAGAAATATGATAAACATAAAAGGATGCAAATGACATATTTTATTGTTTTCTACTTTGTACTAAACAAAAAACCAAACCCATTGCAGTCAAGTTGATTCTGACTCCTAGTGACCCTATAGGACAGAGTAGAACTGCCTCATAGGGTTTCCAAGGAGCTGCTGGTGGATTCAAACTGCCAACCTTTTGATTAGCAGCCGTAACTCTTAACCACTGTACCACCAGGACTCCCGTGTCTCACAAATCATTTTAGCAGGTAAAGCTTTGAAAATAGGTCTCAAATCACTAAAGATCAAGGAAATATTCGTGATAATTTCATATTTACTCATGTGAGATTTGCCAGTTAATTCAGCCCATACCTACCATGAAAAAATAATAAGCTTTCAGTGCTTTCTACTAACCAACTATGCCCAAAAAGTATATAGAAAAGAGCCATTGTTTTGATGGAAACTTTTTAAATAAAACAAAACAATTTTATAAAATGCTGTAATGTTTTTATAAATGTTATCTTGGAATTTATCGGCTTTGTAAAGGTGTTATGAAATGTACAAAACCCTAATCTGGATTCAACCTAGAGCCAAGTAATGAGATGCAAGGAGAAAATTTCTTTCTAGAGAGCATTCTTGCTAGTTTTGAATGAGCTATGCTTAATCACAGAATGCCTGAAAGAAAATCAAGTTAGACTCCCTCTCAGACTAGTAGGGTTTTTTAACTATAATTTATCCTTCTTGGTATCACTTTTTCTATCTATCAAAAAGTTTAGTTGGTTTAAAAATGGTAACTCAATTTCAGAAATAACCAACAAGATCTTTGATGGTTTCCTTTAGTAAGAGGATTTTAACTAAAAACTTGATTTTACCATTTTCATTTAAATTCATTAAAGAAGAACTTGTACTTTTCAGCCTTTCATATATATCTCCAGAAAATAAATGTTGTTAGGTGCTGTTGAGTCGGTTCCGACTGATAGCAACCCTGTGTACAACAGAATGAAACACTGCCTGATCCTGCGACATCCTCAGAATCCTTACGCTTGAGCCCATTGTTGCAGCCACTGTGCAGAAACTAAATAAGACAATAATATTAGAGTTAGGAGCAAGGCATATTTACATGGATTCTAAAGTTATAAAGAAATATGTCAGTAGGTACTGAAAAATTGTCCAAGAAAAGGTCTAGGCAGGAACATGATACTCTCAGGAGAACCGTGATGGTAAAATACAATCTGTCTACAAGGGAATCTGGTCATTGTAAAAACACAATGCTGAGTACCCCCCAGGACATAAATGTGCACTTACCAATTTCCACTTGGGAAACATTGAAGCAAAAATCAACTTTGAGACCTTCAGATAAGAAACAATACTCTTGAATTTCACCAGCAACTCCAATCCACTAGATCACTCAGTTATATTGAATTCACACGTGGCTTGGCATTTTATTTTATTGTAGTATAGTTGGCCAAAAAGAATGTATACAGCAGAAATTTTTCCTATTCTTCATTGACAGTTGGAATTCTTCAAGGAATTTTCCAAAAGAAATATTCAACTGCGAATCATTGTGAATATCAGTATCTAGAATATCTTGAACATGGATCTTCAGGAAATACTGTCAAATTAAATTTTTATTGGAATGTAATGTAGGTACAGGAAAATGCACAAATCGTATGTGTACAGCTTGATGAAATTTTCACAAAATGATGACATCTGTATGAAACCAGTACAAAGATGAGGAAATGTTATACACACTCCACAAGGCCCCCTGCTTCCCCTCCTGACCATTAACCCCTCAAAGTAACCACAAACCTGACTTTTTTTTTTTTTTAACTTTATATAAGTAGAATCATACAGCATGAACTCTTTTTTCTCTGGCTTCTTTCACTTAAAACATATGTGTGAGGTTCATCTATGTTGTTGCTATAACTAGTGTTTATGAATTGTTAACACTGTGTAGTAATCCATTGTATCAATATATCATAATTTATCTATCCATTTTACTGTTATAAACATTTGGGTATTTCCAGTTTCGAGCCATTACAAATAATGAAGTCATAAACATTGTCATTGTGAACACATGTACTTCTGTTTAGTTCATGTCTAAGAATGGGATGGTAAGATTATTGGATATGTGTCTTTACTAGCTTTAATAGTTTCTGCAAAGAAGTAAGAATACTATTTGGTTCAGATCATCTCCAGCATTTGGCATTTTGTTTTATTGATGAGTATTCAGTGTATCTCATTGCAGTTTCAATTTTCATTTCACTGATGACTATTGAAGTGCCTTTTTATATATTTAAGGTCCATTTGGATATTTTCCTTTATGTATTGCTCTTTCAAGTTTTTTGCCTGTTTTATATTGTGTTGTTTTTTTTCTTATTGTTTTCTGTATGTCTTTGATACACATTCTTTGATAATGCATTTATAAAAAAAATTTTATATAGTTTGCTTTCTTAGTCTCTTAATGACATCTTTTGAATAACAGAAATTGTTAATTTTAGGATAGTCTATATATTTTTTCCTTTTCTTAAGCCTTTTTAGAATTCTATTTAAGAAATACTTGGCTTATTTCTCAAGTTCATAAAAATATTCTCCTATGTTTCCTTCTGAAAGCTTTAGTGTTTTGCATTTTGCTTTTATATCTATGATCCATCTGAAATTGATTGTTGTGTATGATGTGAGACAATAGTGCTTTGTACTTGCATATGTTTTGTTGTATTTATTCCTGGCTAAGTTATTTTTTAGGTGTTATTGTAAATGGTTTAATTTAAAATTTTTATTTTCCTTTTTTAATTTTGGAAGATAAAATGCAATTGATTTTGTACATTGATTTTATAACAAGAGATCTTTCTCAATTCACTTATTAATTCTAATAGTTTGAATATAGACTTCTTTTTGCCATTTTCTATGTATAGTATCAAATCATCTAAAAATAATGACAGTTTTATATCTTCACTTTCAATCCTTTTGCTTTTTATTTTTTTAATTCCTTGTTGTACTAGCTACTACTTCTAGTACAGTATTGAGTAATAATAGTGATGACAGATAAGTTATAAATCCAGTTTTATTACTGATCTCAGTGGAAATTTTTCAATATTTTACCATAAAGTGAGAAGCTCCTGATAGGAAGTTTGTGGATAGTGTATCTGATTAAGAAATTTCTATTCTGTACCTAGTTTGCTAAGAGTTATTCTTGTAAATTGATGTTGAATTATATAAATTATTTTCTTTACATCTATGAGGATTACTGTGTAATTTTTCTTGATTTCATTTGTTAATGTTTGTGAGCACTGATTGATTTTTCTATGTTAAAACACCCCTACATTCCTGGAATAAACTCATTTGTTTGTGATATATTTATCTGTTTAGCTAATACACGTTTATATAACAATTGACTCATGAGTTTGAGAGTCACTCAGTCAAGTGTTTTCATCCATTTTTTAAAGTAGGTCGAATTGTTTTTGACCTTTTTACTGTTTTGGCATTTTTGACATTTTAACTCTTTTAAGAAGTAAAATTCTAACACATCCACTTACCTTGTCTATTGTTGTAGTAGACATGCTCATATAATTAATACCTTAGGATATTTATTTCAGGCATCACTGCCTGTAACTATGTAGGTAAAATAGGCTTTTGCATTGCCACACTTTGAGTAACGGGGATTTCCCCAACTTCTCCACTCTTCAGAGCTCGCATACACTTTTTCTTAATGCCCAGATAGTAATTGTCCAAGTCACTATCCCACGTGTCTACCGAATACAGTCTTTAGCTAGATTTTCCTCCAAGAATACATTATAGTTGGAAAATTTTACCTTTGCTATGAGTTCTCTCATTTTCTTGAAGAGTTTCATTCTAGACTAAAATCTGCCCTTAACTTTTGCATAACTGAAAGTCTCATTGAACTCTTTCTCTTTAAGTAAAGGTGTCATTTGTCCTCAAAGGTGTAATTTGTCTCAAACCTCTACTTTTTTTTCTTAATTTTTAAAACTGTACTTCAGATGAAGGTTTACAGAACAAATAGTTTCTCATTAAACAGTTAGTACACATATTGTTTTATGACATTGGTTAACAACCCCATAACATGTCAACACTCTCCCTTCTTGACGTTGGGTTCCCTATTACCAGCTTTCCTGTCCCCTCCTGCCTTCTAGTCCCTGTCCCTGGACTGTTGTGCCCCATTAGTCTTGTTTTGTTTTATGGGGCTGTCTAATCTTTGACTGAAGGGTGACCCTTGGGAGTGACTTCATTACTGAGCTAAAAGGCTGTCCAGGGGCCATACTCTTGGGGTTTCTCCGATCTCTGTCAGGTCAGTAAGTCTGGTCTTTTTTTGTGAGTTAGAATTTTGTTCTACATTTTTCTCCAGCTCTGTCCAGGACTCTCTGTTGTGATCTCTGTTAGAGAAGTCAGTAGCGGTAGCCAGGCACCATCTAGTTGTACTGGACTCAGTCGGGTGGAGGCCATGGTAGTTGTGGTCCATTAGTCCTTTGGACTAATCTTTCCCTTGTATCTTGTTTTCTTCATTCTCCCTTGCTGCCGAAGGGGTGAGACCAGTGGCGTATCTTAGATGGCTGCTGACAGGCTTTTAAGACCCCAGATGCTACTCCCCAAGGTAGAATGTAGAACATTTTCTTTATAAACTATGTTATGCCAATTGAGATAAATGTTTCTGGAGACCGTGGTCCCCACAGCCCTCAGCCCAGTAATTTGGTCCCTTAGGGAGTTTGGATGTGTCTACGGAGCTTCCATGACCTTTCCTTGTACAAGTTGTGCTGGCTTCCCCAGTATTGTGTACTGTCTTACCCTTCAACAAAGTTACCACTTATCTATTGTCTATTCAGTATTCCCCCCAACCCCACCACTCTTCCCATCCCTTGTAACCATCAAAGATTGTTTCTTTTTGTGTTTCAACCTTTTCATGAGTTTTTACAGTAACGGTCTCATACAATATTTTCTTTTTGTGATTGACTTATTTCACTCAGCATAATGTCCTCCAGTTTCATCCGTGTTATGAGATGCTTCGCAGATTCGCCATTGCTCTTTATCGTTGCATAATACTCCATTGTGTGTATGTACCATAGTTTGTTTATCCATTCATCTGTTGATGGGCATCTAGGTTGTTTCCATCATTTTGCTATTGTTAACAATGCTGCCATGAACATGAGTGTGTGCAT
>NW_004443986.1:3493151-3518174 GCF_000243295.1 Trichechus manatus latirostris
TCTATTCGTGGGATGGCTCTTATTTCTCTAGGATATATTCCTAGGAGTGGGGTTGCTGGATCATATGGTATTTCCTTTTCTAGCTTTGTAAGGAAGGGCCACATCATTTTCCAAAATGGTTGTATCATTTTGCATTCCTACCAACAGTGTATAAGAGTTCTGATCTCCCTGCAGCCTCTCCAACATTTGTTATTTCCAGTTTTTTTTTTGATTCGTGCCAGTAATGTAGGGGTGAGATGGTATCTCATTGTGGTTTTGATTTGCATTTGTCTAATGGTTAGCGATTGTGAGCATTTCCTCATGTGTCTGTTGGCCACTTGAATGTCTTCTTTAGTGAAGTGTCTGTTCCTTTTTCCATTTTTTAATTGGATTATTTGTCTTTTTGTTGTAGAGGTGTTGGATTTTCTTGTAGATTTTAGAGATTAGAGCTTTGTCTGACTTGTAATGTCCAAAAATTTTTTCAGTCTGTAGGTTCTCTTTTTACTCTTTTGGTGAAGTCTTTTGATGAGTATAAGTATTTAATTTTTAGAAGACCCCAGTTATCTAGCTTATCTTCTGGAATTTGTGTGTTGTTGGTTATGGTGATCCCACTTGTGTCTGAGTAGAATTGTGCACCATAGGGTTTTTAATGGCTAATTTTTCAGAAGTAGATCACTAGACCTTTCTTTAGAGGTGCCTGTGAGTGGACTCAAACCTCCAACCTTTCAGTTAGCAGCCATGCACATTAACAGTTTGCATCATTCAGGAACTCAGTGATGTATGTGAGAACCATAATCTAGAATCTTCTGAAAAAAATTGATAACTATACTTCATGGATGTAGGTATTCTTCTGCTCTGTTTTCACATTTTTCTTGTAATCTTGTTGCAGATTAGTTAGTGACTTTACATCTTGAAAGGCGGAGGGATTTGTGTGGTTGGTAAGTTTGAGAGAAGTTGTTGAGCATGCTCTGCTCAGGCACTTCTTATCTCTTTGGATCTGCCTGCTGATTAAGAGGGTACAGTCTTATCTGCTCTCATCTATACGAATCTGCTACTGAACTAAGAGGCCTATAGGGTTCTAGTGGCTGTGCTAGTGGCTGAATTTGTAAGTTCAGTCCAATTTAGGAGTGTTAGCAAACTCTTTAGCTTCAGATCTTAAGCTATATGTCCTATCAGCTGCATTAGCAATAAAGATGATATTTTGAGTTCCATCTGTCTCATTTTTGCTTCTATTTCTCAATTGATTCCAAAAGGAGAAAGAAGCCTATTCTTTAGTGACCCACAAGAACCCAGAAAAAAAAATATGGTCTACATTTACATAATACAAAAAAAAAATTAAGATATATTAAGTAAGACCTAAAGGAGTTCTGGTGGAACAGTGGTTAAGCGCTTGGTTGCTGACCAAAAGGTGGGTGGTTCAAACCCACCAGCTGCTCCATGGGAGAAAGATGTGGCAGTCTGCTTCTATAAAGATTTACAGCCTTGGAAACCTTATGGGCAGTTCTACTCTGTCCTATAGGGCAGTTTGAGTCAGAATCAGCTGGATGCCAAAAGGTATCAAGACCTAAATAAGAAAAACAATATTTTAAGCATAAAGGAGAAAATACTGAACAATATTTTTATGAACTTGGGATTTGGAAGAATTTTTTAAAAATGAACAAAAACTACATATATAAGAACAAGCCTTATATATTTGACCACATTAAAATGGAAATGTCTGGACCTTAAAGGAACCAACCATGAACAAAGTGCAAAGATAAGCCTCAGACTGAAACAGATATTTGTAGCACATATATATGGTGAAGAACTTTCATAAATCGAAAATAACCCAATAGAAAAAATGTGCAAAGCATAGAAAATCTCATGAGTAGTCAAGAAAATAAAAATTAATTCCACAACTGTTTGCACCACCCAGGGACCCACATGATGAGTAAGATATGCAATACTGGAGGAGAGAGATATGCTTCCCAAGCTGAAACAATGATGACAGCAAAAGGTTGGGAAAGGGGAAGCCCAAAACATACTTTTCCTCCTCACTTGAATGCCTCTTCTTTCTACACTCAGCAGATCTCAGTTATATGCTACCTATTTGAGGAAGCTAAAGTCTTTATTCTCTGTGCTTCATGGAAACTGTTCACATTTCTTCACTGTTTATGGTGTGTTTCTAGAAGCAGAGCCTGCCATAGGGCTTCAGGTCAATGGAGAAAGAAAGAACAGGATAGTGCAAGGGATGGAGCTGAGCAATTATGTGGTCTCAGTTTGAATGTAGCCTCAGCCTGATCCCAAAGAGAGCTCTAGAGTTTGTGTAGCATGCAGAGTTGATCCCACATTGAGGCAAGCTTGTTGACTTTCATATACCCATGTCCCTCATTGGCTATAGGCTGACCCGAGGAAGGGGTCCTAATTTCCTAGATTAGAGGACTTTCATCTGGCTGAGGGTAAGTCTCTAGAGAAGGGCCAGCTGTGAGCTATGAGCAACTAACACTTCCAGAAGCTGCAGGATGGGTACTCTTGTCTGGTAAAGTGGATCTGAGCAAGGCACTACCCAAAACTCTTCTTAGCTACCCTGTAATGACTATACATTTTCCCCAGTCTTCTGCTTTGACCCCATTTTATGTCATGCTGTTGACTTCTGGGCCACTGACTGCTTTTGCTGGGCACTTTCACTTTCAAATCGATCATGATCACCTGGGCACCTCTGCATCTCCTAGTCATTGGTGCTACTGCCTGGCACTATGACCACTTCCACCGAATACCACCAGGCAGTGCTGGCTTCTGCTATTGATTCTGCAGCCTTCTGGGTGCCAAGTTCTATTCAGAGTTAAAGAGAGATAGTCCCTTGCATTTTATTGCATTGTGTTTGGTTAAATGGGTACCAAAAGCAGAGAATATGTGCCCCAATGCTTTCAAGGCAATTCTTTCAGTTGATATTGATGTTGGATGAGTACTGCTCATCCAAATACCACTCAGACTTCTCTCTTCTCCGATGACTAATGCTCTGTACTGGGCCAGTATGACTTTTCCAACTCTCTCCTCCTTTAGGGTGAGCTCCCTCTTAGCTGGTCTCCCAATGCCTTTTGCAAATGGACTTTTAGTGTGGAGCCCTGCTGGCGCAGTGGCACAGCGATTAAGCATTCGTCTGCTAACCAAAAATTTGGCAATTCGAATCCACCAGCTGCTCCTTGGAAACACTATGGGGTGGTTCTACTCCATCCTATAGGGTAGCTATGAGTCGGAATTGACTCAATGGCAACAGGTTTGGTTTTGAGTTTTTTGGTGTCTACCAAAGTGAGTAACTGTAGCTCACTTGACAATTACTCTAGGCCGCTCAGACATATCTGAATTCCAGTAGTGGCACAATCTAGACTTCAGCTGGGAAAGCATATACTGCGGCCCAGTTTCATATGCAGAACTCATATTAGGTAAAAGACTAAATACTTGAATAGTTGAATTTGGAATTAATTCAATATGCAGTGACTAGTATGGAAAAAGCACTCTGTAAGGTTCTGTATAGAATCCCACGATAGACATTTCTAGTATTTTCAACAATGTTAGGGTCTGCTCTTCTTCTAGGCATATGGAAAACACCCAATGAGCTGTGAGTGTAAATGATGTATTTTAGGGTGAGACATTTAATTACCAGTGTCATTTGGGTGGCACAAATTGTTTGCTCTCAGCTGCTAAGTGAAAGGTTGGCAGTTGGAACCCTCCTAGCTGTGCCACAAAAGAAAAGCCTGGCAATCTGCTTCTGTAAATATTACAGCTAAGAAAACCCCACGGAGCTCAGTCCTACTCTGTAACGCATGGGGTCACCATGAGTTGGAATTGACTCGGTGGCAATGTGTAACAGGTCATTTCTGAGCTGCAGCATTTAATTGCAGGTGTGAGAGCACCTCATGCTCTCCTCCTCTGCTGCAGAGCATGGAGGAGGCCTCATGAGCAGATAGTGGAACCAGTGATTGAAGCAGCCTACATCGCATGAAGCACAGTTTCTCTTGAGTCTCTCAGATCCACAGTAGACATTCCATAAATGAAAAAAATGAGAAATAGTCTTTTCCTGAGTAAAGGTGTTGAGATTGGGGTATTGCTTGCTAGTGCAGCATAAATTTAGCCTACGTTCACAATATGTATCCATATAAAACTTTGCTTATGGAATATCATGACTTCTAAGATATTGAGTGTATTTTAATACGTAAAATCCTGAATGCATGGTATCCGTGATGTGACATTTGCTATTTTTCTGAACACATCTGTTATTTAGAAAATACTTAACATAAAACTCAACTGACAGTGAAATTTACTTCTTTCAAATCCAATGGATAAATTCTGTGTCTGTCTTATGTATGTGGATGCCCCTCCCTTTTTAACATCTCAGAAAACAAAACTGCAGCCCTGATTTACAGAATCTCTAACTCCTTTGCTTATGTTAATTTTAAGAAAAATTGTCCTTAATGCATGTTCTGCTCTTAGAAGCAGGACCAACAGTTCATGACCTGTATCTTGTAAACTTTATTTATTTATGAAAGCCATCTTAATAAAGACAGCTACCATAGGTAAGTTCATCTATTCTGAACTTTCTAATATGAAAAATTTATATCATGAAGTATATATGCTAATACATGCTGGAAGAGAACTGATAAATCATCTGCTGAAAAAAATACATGAGATTCCAGAGCCAAAGAGAGCTTACACTGATGGCCAGGGGTATTAGCAATTGTTCTGAATATTTTTTTTCCTCTAGGCACTTAATGATGTCATGTTGAAAACTGATGTTTCTGTTACACAGAGAGAAGACCCTTCATAAGGTTTTTCTATGAAAGATATTTCATTGTTGTAGTAAACAAGTCTATTTGTTTAACACTGGTATTTAGGCCATCTGGCAAACAATCTTCCATAGAAAAACTTAAAAAATTAAACATCCATTTTCATGGCCTTTTTTTATAATTATTATAGGATTTTGATGATTAACTGCTTTATTCTTCAAAAGTACAAAACTAAATACTGAACATCAATCATGTGTTAGGCACTGTGCTCTGCACAGATTGTTTAGTTTAATCCTCAATAATCCTTTAAGTTACATACTATTATTATTTCCATTTTACAAAGGAGAAAGCATAGATAGGCTAAGTAACTTATTCAAGGTCATAAATTCAGTCATTCATCAGACATGAATTAAGCAAATACTTGCCTGGCACTAGGATTACAGAAATGAGTAAGATACGGGCCCAGCCCCTGAGGAACTTAGTGGGAGCGACAGACATGTAAATAACAATTCACTGTGGTGTGAAAGGAACTATATACTCAAATCAAGAACCGTGGTCTGACACAGAGAAAATAACATTTGAGCCTAGAATAAGATTTCATCAGTAGAAAGAGGAAGGTTGCTTGAGAGATCATACCTGCGTGTTCAAAGACAGAGAGGCATGAAAGAGCATGGTGTATTGGGGAATGCTGAGGAGTTTGTGTGGCTGGAATGGAATGTGTGTGGAGCAGAAAGAAAAACTCTTGTTGTCCAATAGGCAAAGCTAATTCAATTAATCTTGGATTTAAATACTTTTATCATTAATTCCTTCCTTTTCTCATTTCCTTTCTTCTTTACTCTTTATATGCTTACTATTTCTACAAAATCTTTGCAGTGATTATATCAAAAAAAATACAATAAGATGATTGAATTGAAAATAGATGAGACAAGACTAATTTTCTAAGAGAAAATAGCAGAGTCAAGGGCTTGAAGAGGTGAGGAGAAAGAGAAAGAGATTTTATTCTATTAATTAGGTCAAACGTAGTGTTAGAATTAACTATCTGGTAAAGCCCTGAGATCCTAGATGATATAGGAAGAAAGATATTGAGCTACACATATAATTTAAAATTCTTATTTGTAAGTATGAAGCCCACTCTTGAGGTTGGAAAATCCCTAAGATTATGTAGAGCATTTGAAATAGACCACAACCCATGGGGAAACCCCTAAAGAAAAGTAGATCTATTTTAGAAGAACAAGGGTTTTCTGAGTTGATGTTAAAAGATTTTAATGTAATTTTTTTAGGCTGAGAGCATAACAGTTTATTTCAGAAGAAAGACAGTGTTCCTGAAAATAAAGTCTAACTAAAAGAAAATTCTAAGTTTGTCCAGAGCATATAGGGCAGTTCAGAAGAGATGCATACCTTTGCTGCAAATGAGAAAATTCCAACACATGAGACATGAGATATTTTTTCTATCAAGGAATAGCAGAACAATGATGAAACAAACATTAAGCTTTTCTAGCCCTTTCTAACAAAACAAGAACCTGCTGTAAAAGTGAGAAGGCCAAAGAAAGAAAGAGAACCACGTATAACACAACAGGTAAAGGCCTGCAGTAACAGTGCAAGTAAATGCTTGTTTCACTTGATTACCATTCAAGAACAAAGCCATTCAGGGAAACATGCTTGACTTAATGGGGCTTCGGGGGGCGGGGGGGTGGTGGTGGTGAAAATGCTATCTTATATGTGGAAATAATAATAAAACATAACATAAAGTTAGAGGCAAAGTTATTGTCTTAGTCATCTAGTGCTGCCATAACAGAAATACCACAAGTGGATGGTTTTAACGAAGAGAAGTTTATTTCCTTACAGTAAAGTAGGCTAAAAGTCCAAATTCTGGGTGTTGGCTCCAGGGGAAGGCTTTCTCTCTCTCGGCCTTCTCATCAGTGTTCCCCCAGACTAGGAGCTTCTCGGCGCAGGGACCCCGGTCCAAAGGACGAGCTCTGCTCCTGGCACTGCTTTCTTGATGGTATAAGGTCCTCCTGTCTCACTGCTCACTTCTGTCTTTTATATCTCAAGAGATTGCGTCAGGACACAATCCAGTGTTGTAGATCAGGTCCTGCCTTACTAACACAACTGCCACCCATCCTCCCTCATTAACATCATAGAGGCAGGTTTACAACATACAGGAAAATCACACAGTACCGGGAATCATGGCCTAGCCAAACTGATACACACATTTTTGGGGGGACATAATTCAAACCCTGACAATTATGAATAGAAATATATATGATGCAAAGAATTTATACCGAGGTCCTAATGCAGGCAATTTCAGGGAAGATAACAGAGATGGAAAAGAGAGAGGAAGTGAAGAGGAAGATATGAGGGATGTAGCAGATGTTATTTTTTTTTCCAAAAATGCCTACAGCAATCTTCCTATCCCGTATGATTGTGTTATAATGAGACTTTGATACTGCTCCCATTGTCCCATTGAGAGATGGGGTCTATGTATTTCCCCCTTTAATCTGGATGGGCTGGTGTCCATGGTGGAAGTGCTTTAATCTGGACAGAACTGTGACTATGGTGAAAGGAATGTCATGTGACTCCTGAGGCTAGATCATAAAAAGCAGCGCAGTTTCCATCTGGTTCTCTTGGGACACTCTGCTTTGGGGTTTTGAGCCACCGTGTAAGATGACTGAGGCTACCATGCTGTGAGGAAACCCGGGCCACATGAAGATGCCACATGCAGGTGTTTTGACTAACAGCTCCAGCTGAGGTTCCTGCTAACAGCCAGTATCAACCATTAGATGTGTGTGACTAAAGATGCTTCCAGATAATTCCTGCTTCCAGCCTTCAAGCTGAGACCTCAGACATCATGGAGAAGAGACAATTGTCCACACTGTTCCCTTTCTACATCACTGACCCACAAAATCCGTGATTGTAATAGAATGGTGGTTTTTTTAGATACCAAGTTTTGGGCAATTTTTTAGGCATCAGTAAATGACCAAAACAAGAAAAAATAACAGATCATTTTTTGTTGTTAAAATTATTGAGACTGAACATTCTTGTACCCAGTCCTTGCTTACCTACACAGTCCTTGTAGCTAGATTATGGATTCTGAATGTATTAAACTTTAGTAAGACTTACCAAACTCCCACCAGCAATGTATAAGAGTTACTTCCAACACTTAGCTTTATCATATTAATACGTTTTACCTGACAAATTTGAGAAAGTACCTCAATGTTATTATAATTTGTATAGTGATATTTAATGCAATGTATTTTTAATGCAGTATATATGAAACATCCTTAGAAAACTAGATAGATAATATACTGCTTATTCATACACGGAAATGTTATATAGCAGTTAAGACAAATGAACTAGATTTATACATATCAATATGATTAATCTCAAAAACATAACATTGAATAAGAAGCAAATTGCAATATATAGCACAATAATATGTATATCTTAAAAAGATGAATGACTACTGTATTGTTTAGTCATTCAGAAAATCTATAGAATGTCTGCCAATTTCCAGGGTCTGTTCTGGGCATTGAAGATACATTGAGAGAAAACATAAATTTAAAAATAAAGATCTTGCCCTTCCAGAGTTTACATGGTTAATAGACACCATTCATGTACAGTAAAAGAACAAAATGTGCTCAGCAATGACACCAGCTTCAGGATGGTGGTTCCATCTTGGAAGTGAGAAATGAAGAAGCCATAGGTAGACGATGGTAATTTAGGGTGTAACTTTATTTATGTCTCTTTTCTTTAAAAAAAAAAATTGATGTAAATATTGCAAACTATTAACATCTGTAAAATATCAGTGGCAATTATATATCATCTTCTGTGCTTTTCAGTTTGAAACACTTCCTAATTTAAAACAAAAAATTAAATCTATTGATAGATACTATTATAATACAGGGGCTGCTCTTCAGCTAATGGGGAAAATACCTATCTCACTAATACGCTGCATACATGGATAAAAATTTAAAATTTATCAGCATGGGTCCTGAACTGAAATAGGCAGAATGGTATATTGGGAAGAGTTTATATACGTTTTGGATCCAGATAAACCTGAATGGAAATTCCATTTCCTCCACTTCCTAGCATCAGTGGGTAAAGTACTTCATCTATGGAAGCCCAGTTTCTGTATCTGAAGACAGTTGTCATAAAACTTAAACTTATCTCTATGAGTTTTGCTTGTATCAGAGATAAAATAGACAAACAGCTAACATTCATTGAATGCCGGTATGTGAGGCACTGTTTTGAGTGCTTTGCACAGATTAATTCTATGATTCTCAAACTGTGCACTGGTGGAAAATTACAGGGAACTCAACTGGCTTGAGGATATTTTAAATGTTTGAGGAAAACATAGTGATGCCTTATATCTGTTGGACGTTGTGTGAACTTCTAGTTCAAGGTTTTTCAATTTCAACATTCGATCTTGCCATATCCTTTACAATGGTGTTATATCTTTGCAAAGCTTGGTTTTCAGCAGTTGCTGAGATAAAAGACAGATTTTTCTCAAATAAATACTACAGTTAGGACATAAATATTAAGTTGTTTGGAAATAACTACTTAATAAGTATAACTATCAGGTGTTTCTTTTGGCCTAGGGACACAGTGGAAAGAATTACTGAGAAACTAAGCGTGAACAAAGAAGGTTTGGGACTTAACCTCATTTAATCTTCTTATCAGCCAATGGAGGTAAGTCTTATTTTTAATCTCCATTTTACAGATGAGACACAGAGAGGTTTACTGTCTTATACACACAGCTAGTGAGAGTAATATGCAGGATTTGAACCTATTCAGTCTGATTTCACAGCCCACACCCACAACCAGTACACTCTTCTGTTTCCATGTGCATAACTGTGTAAACATCAGGACAGTGTCAAATATATTACATTGACGAGAACTGTCCTTAGGAGAAATATAAATTCAATGAAAATATTAGAAGTATGTGACTTCAAGCTGGAACTGGAAGGAACTTTGATAATTGTACAAGGAGAGAGCTAAGAGAGATGAACCTAAGAGACAAATACACTTAGTCACTGAAAGAGTCAGTCTCAGGAGCTATTTCTCCCTGTTTCCAGAGCTCGTATACCTGTGTATAACTGAGGAAGTTCTGCTCAGGAGTGGCCACCGAAGACAGGATATGCAGTTACTTACAATGCCACAAGAGGACGGAGAAACAAACACCTAAATTCGGAGAGCCGTGACTTGGCACGTGTTTTTGTAGCTGATAATAATCAATAGGTTAAAAGTCAGTTTTTTTTTTCCTCTGAACGCAGGGAAATTACAATGTTTATTTCAAGTACTTAGTAGAGCAACTGCTCCCATTAGGCAGTCAAGTAATTCCCATTGACGGGCTCTAATCTGAGCTATCTGTTTCCACTATCTGTAAAACACTTCCTTCCTCTGTGCTCCCACAGCAGATCATAAAATACTCTTCTTGTCTGGCTAGCCCGCCAATCTGGGGCTCATCAAGGGCAGGGCTCATATCTTTTGCCTCAGTATCTCCAATGTAAAGCACAGTACCTAATATGTAGTAGGTGTTCAAAAGATGTTTGCTAGACGAATTTATAATAAATCTTTGTTGGCAGCAAATTATATAAACAATATGACATTGTCATTCATTTAACAAGCCTAAACACACACTTGTTCAGCGTGGATGCTATTCAGTCTGGTAGATACATGCATCTTAAGATATAAGCTAGCAGCCTACAGCTTATATTAGTAGACCTTATATCAATATCAATATTTTCTGCAGAATAAATGGCCAGGAGAGCAAGTTATGAAGAATACAAAGTTCTATGCGAACTTATGATATTTTAAAGATATTTAAGGAATCTATTCTTAAGTCTTAGAAGAAGTACAGCCAGAATACTCCTTAGAAGTGAGGATGGAGAGACTTCTTCTCTCGTACTTTGGACATGTTATTAGGACTGGTCCCTGGAGAAAGACATCATGCTTGGTGAAGTATAGAGTCAGCAAAAAAGAGGAAGAGCCTCAAAGAGATGGAATGACACAGTGACTGCAACAAAGGGCTTAAACATAGCAACAATTGTGAGGATGGCACAGGACTGGGCAGTGTTTCGTTCTGTCTTACATAGGGTCACTATGAGTTGGAACCAACTTGACGGCACCTAACAACAACACTCATAAGTAGAAATACAGAGAAATTGCAGTTAAATTTATGGCACTCGCCAACTATTATTAAAAAAAACAAACAAACCATTTCTGTTGAGTCGATTCTGACTCATAGCAACCCTATAGGACAGAGTAGACCTGCCCCATAGGGTTTCCAAGGAGCAACTGGTGGATTCGAACTGCTGACCTTTTGGTTAGCAGCCAAGTTTTTAACCAGCCAAGTTTTTAACCACTATGCCACTGTGCTCTAAAATAGCATGTCATAACTCCAAGGGGAATTCTTTGTTTCTTTTGGTATACGGTATAATTACTGGTAGTCATTAGCCCTCTCCTTTAGCCTCTTAGTCATAGAATTTTGCTAGCATGATCTTACAGATGTCCTCATCTTTGCCCCTCTTCCTCAGTGCCATCGGTTCCATTCCTAGTACAGGCCTCCAACACCTCACAACTGCATAATTTTATCACCTGCCTAACTGAACACTTCAACTTCAGGCTTTGCACCGTTGAATTCTGGGCACTACTGTCAGAACAATTTTCCTCATACTCTTTGATTTCCCTGGTCTGCTGGGGCAGAGCTGACCAACTGATCACCACATCTACACCTCCTCTTTCTGGGACACAGCCAGAAGCTAGACTGCATTCCCCAGCCTCCCTTGCAGTGAGACGCGGCCAGGACACTGGATTCTAGCCAGTGGAATATGAATAGAAGTGATATGTGCTGTTTCCAAGCTTGGCCCAGGAAATCTTCCTGCATATAATGCTCTGCATTCTTGATTCTTGGCCGTACAACTTGAAGCAGATGAGTCCCAAACTGTTGAAAGCCTCAGGCTGAGGATGGCGGAGCCACAAGACCCTGGGTCTCTGAATCACTGCTTGGAGGAGAGAGGTCCCAACCAGAAACAACTGGTTCGAACTTTACGTAAGCAATAAATAAATATCTATTATGGTTAAGCAGCTGAGAGTATGGGGTTTATTTTTACCCCAATTATACATCTGCTCATTAGTCTAAAATAACTTTCTCTTTTCTACAAACTAAAACAAGAAAAGAGAGAGCTGTAAATGGAGGATGGTTTAACTGATATTCAATTTCATATCTGGTTAATCTACTTTCCACACTGTGTCCTGAGTCAGATGATCTATTTTATATCCTCCCAGAGCATAATGAAAATGCCATATCCAATGATGCAAGACAACAAACAGCTCCCTTCACACATTTCCAAGAGATGCTGGTGTACGTTTCTTCAAGACAATTTAAATGCACTCTGTGGGGGAAGAAAGTACATTTCTTTAATTCTCTTCGTTTAGGCAGAAAGACACATTTTCAGCCAAAACAATTCCTTGGTGTTAAACAGAAGATAATCAAACATTTCCAGGAATACATTGCAATGCCTTCTTGTACATCCTTTATCAGCTGTTACATCACCTTAAATACTACAAAAATCAACATTGAAAGAGTCACATGAAATTGCATCAAGGTGATGGATTCTAGGGTGCTAGGAGACAGGAACTACACCTCTCAGTGTTGCTACCATACGCAACCTTCCACAAACCCATAGATAATTCCAGGGTAACCTAAATTCTGTGCGTTACCACTGATACTGGCGTTAATGCCAGGATTGCAGTTATAGCGCGTATATGGAAAGAGCTAAGATATAAATAGCTATGACCATAAAACTTTCTGATGCTAAAACAGAAAGAATAAAGCCTAGAAAATTTCAAACAGGCAACATTGGGACACAAATACCTTAATTCAATTAAATCCAAGCTTCAGCTCTTTTGGTCTAGTCTTTGGCTCTTTGTTTCCTTAAAACTACTGACCTTCCCATATTTGGCCATGAACTACGGCTGAACTTCCACCTACTCAAAATTGCTTTTCTTTCTCTGCTTTGATGCATGGTCTAACTCCACATGTCCAATAAATGATTTCCACCACCTTCCTCTTTGGTATTTCCAACTTCTGCTTGTGCTTAGAAACTTCTGAAATACTACTATCAGATCAGATATGGCGTCTGTTGAATCAGTTATAACTAAGCCAAATGTGAAGGCTACTATCAATGGAGTAAGTGAATCAGGAAATGCTGAATGACTACTGTGTGCCTAGGACCATGTTAGACATGGTGAAGCTCTAAGACCAGTTGCTGAACTCACGGATCTTGAAATCTTGTTAGGAAGATAGACTAACAAACAAATACAAGAAAAGCAAGACTGCATAGTCATGAGCTCACTGGTGCAGCCTTGAGTTGTCATATTACTGAGGTTCAGAGGAAGAGGAATAACGGGGTTGGAAACTGTTAGAAAAGGTGTAACAGTGTGAATCAGACATAAGCTGGGTAGTGAAGAAAGGGTGGTATTCTTAAAGCATATAAGAAGTAAGAATTTTTCTGTCACTTCCCAGCCACCACTAAATATTTTCCGTTATTTTTAAACTTTAATTTATGGTTTCTAATATTGCTTTAAAAATACGGGTCTTTCCTAGTTTGGTCGACAATATCAAGCTCAAATAAGAAGTTATTAAGCCCCTAGAATGGGCCTAAACTATGGAAATTTGAACAACATCTAGAAGAATTCGAAAGTCTGGAAAACATGTTGCCTTAAAGTGAATAAAAGATGGTTCCAAGATTTGTAGCCTGGGAAGGATGATGGTAAAAGTGACAGAAACAGGATAAACAGAAAAAAAAAAATGGGAGAAAAAATAATTATTTGTTTGTGGAAAAATGGCTATTGAAGTATATCTAACTGTAGATATTTGGCAGCCGTTGGAAGCATAGATCTGGGACACATCAAGAGTTAGGACTGGTAATATCAATTTAATAGGCATATTAATTCCATTGAAGGTTTGTGCTGGATAGGTTTATTGTGATTTTAATCTCTCATTTCCTATCCTCTACCTACCTGTGTCCAATCAATTTCATCTTTTGCAATTTTAATTTTTTTCTTTTCTAAAATACTATGTTACACTTCTATAGCTATATGTGAAATGAGGGGTTAGGATCAGGGAGAAAAAGAGGCAGAGGTTTCTATTTATCTCTACTACTTTTCCAAGTATCAGAAACGTAACAGGGAGAAAAGGATGCCTTCTGAAGTACTTGAATGACAAGCCACCTGATGGATTATTGTGCAAAGAAAAGCCTATTGGTAACGTGAGCTATGTCTCTGTTAAATTGTGCCTGTGCTTGACACTTTCTGCTGCTACTGTTACACTACAGCTAGCTCAACATCCAATATTCCCCTAGGAACTATGTTAGAATCTCCTAAAAGCATTCTCTGATGATACAGTCAGCTCTGGCAAAGACATCTGAGCTTTAATCAAGTAACATATGAAGGGGAAAAAAATTTCTGGTATCCTGTTTAATAGACAAGGGTAGTATATACATCTCTTCAAATGTGCTTTAGATGACACTGAGTAGAGTTAGACAGATTTATAACAAGATGGGATAGGTATGGAGAACTCCTTAGCCCATTCTTTTATGTCTCAGTGGGGATCTTTATATAGTAAAATGTGAGGTTATGGGCTCAGTTAAATCATTTTTAGAACATAACTGTGTCATGCTATTTCAGAGCACCTCATCATTTAGAAAAAAATATTTGTTTTAATACTTGCTGATACAAATTTAATTTACTTTGGCCCTCAAGGGTTATGTTAAGTGTAATTACACAATTCTTCGTGCTTGCCCCACAAAACCTCCAATAGAAACCAATCAATCCAGATTTTCATTATTCTTCTTAACACTGAGCAGAGAAGTTCAAATTAAAAGTGATGACATCTTTCTATGAACTCACAGCTGTGTTGGATTTGTTTATCTGAGTAGGCATATGTGGTGAAAACAGTATGTCATTGTGGGGTTTCCTGAGTAGAGGGCTGTAACTCATTGTGCAGAACAAGGAGTGTGTGGTGCATTTGGAGCTTTTACCCTGTTGCGTTGTCATTTACATAATTTTGGTCATGGCTTTTTCCTTTCCAAGGTGTCAGAAGTTACTTCTTGCCTTGGTTAGTTCAAGAATAAAGCAGATTTGAGTCCACATGCCTTTTATTTCTTTTTCCCTTGCTATATATTACTAACCAGTCTCATGAAAAATTCAAAGTTGCAAATTCAGCATCTCCTATGCTTCAATCCACAACTCCTTAGAGAGTTCTTAACATTGCCACCTTACAACAAAAAAAATATATCACAAGCAGAATAACTAAAGGCACAAGCGAGTAAGCCTTAGACATTTAAAAACTGATGGCAATCTACTTTAGGATCAAACTATAAGGATGGTGGACTACGTCTAAATTTCTTCATGCTTGATCTTGTGTTGATGATAGCATAGTATAAACGACAAAGATGGTAATCCAAATTAGAACGTCCATCTTCTCTTCTCTAATCCAAACTATAATCTCTGTATCTCTATACGTCACCTTGAAGACTAAGGGGCATCTGGCCCAAGCCATGGTGTTTTTAATCGCCCCATATGCATGCAAAAGCTGGGCAATGTATAAGGTAGACCAAAGAAGATTTGATGCCTTTGAATTGTGGTGTTGGCGAAGAATATTGAATATGCCGTGGACTGCCAGAAGAACGAACAAATTTGTCTTGGAAGAAGTAAAACCAGAATGCTCCTTGGAAGCAAGGATGGAGAGACTAAGTCTCACATATTTTGGACATATTATCAGGAGGGATCAATCCCTGGAGGAGGACATCATGCTTGGTAAAGTGGAGGGTCAGCCAAAAAGAGGAAACCCCTCAGTGAGATGGATTGACACAATGGCTGCAACAATGGGCTCAAGCATGGCAATGACTGGGAGGACGGCACAGGTCCGGACAGTGTTTCCTTCTGCTGCACATAGGGCGGCTGTGAGTCGGAGAGACTCAACGGCACCTAACAACAACAACGACATATGACACACAATATACTTGTATATGTATTTGATAACTTACTAAAATAATTATTCTAGATTCTTGCTAGTATTTTCAGGGCACCTTAAAATATAGTCCAGTGAGATCCTTGCTGACCTTCTGAACTATCTAACTGTAAGGTAATTAATTTGTGTTGTGTTATACCACATTTGTGGGAATTTGTTACATAAGCAATAGAAAACCAATGCATGTGTGTGTAGATAAAACTCCACATTTTGGTTAAGTATACTGCAGTGGTTATATTTTGAAGAATGCAGGTATTTTGGAGGTCCACCCCTTGGCCCACATCCAGTTGTAACTTCTTCAGGGGCTGTACACCAGAAAATTAACAATGACACTGAAACCTGTTCACAAGTTGTTATTGTTAGCTGCTATTAAGTTGGCCCCCGATTCATGCTGACCCCATGTGTTATAGAGTAGAACTGCTCCTTAGAGTTTTCTTGATGTCATCTTTATGAAAGTTCACTAGGCCTTTCTTCTGTGGAGCTGCTGGGTGAGTTCAGACTGTCAACCTTTATGTTAGCAGCCCATCACAAACCACTTGCCCCACCCAGCCTCATTTGTTGATGAGAAGGAGGGACATTATGGTATTCTTTCTCTCACTCCATTAAAAAAAAAAGTTAGACATTTCAAGTTTATTACTCCTCCAGTCCCTCTAGCTCTCCAATCATAGCATAAAGAAATGTTAATAAATATAGGACTTTAAAAGTCAACTTTGACTTTCTGGAGCCATTGAAGCTGGATGAACCCCCAAAGTTATTGCCCTGAGATAATCTTTAAACTTTAAACCAAAAAGATCCCCTGAAGTCTTCTTTAAACCAAGCAATAGGATAGCGTAATACGATAAGAATGTCTGCCTTGAGCATCATGCTCTTTCAGGGAAGTATCTATTTGGGTCCAGTTGACAACAGCAACTCAAAAGGTTATATCAGAAGCTTAGGGGGCAATGTATTTATGTTAATGAAAGAGGAACAATTTGGAAAAGGAAGATGAAAATGCTTGCATAACTTGAAGAATATAATCAAGGTCACTGAATGGTACATGTAGAAATTGTTGAGTTGGTGTATGTGTTGCTGTGAGTATTTCGACAGCAACAAAAAACAAAATTATATAAAAAAATTTACTTAAAACCTCAAAACTAATGTTATCCCATATGTATGTTTATGTAATGTTAAATGCATACTTTACATGCATTATTTTTTAATCTTCTTGCTTTTAAATGTCTTTTCACCTAGCCTTTTTCAGAAAACCTCCCTTAGTGCTTTCTATTCTTCAAAGTACACCTCATGGTTAATATATAGATTTACTAATGTTCTAAGGAAAATGCAAAATTTTAAGAGTTGAAAACTTAGTCCTTTTAAAAGAAATATTCTTATGGTTAATTTTTCAACTATCAACAAAGCAAAACAAAAAAAATTTACTTCTACAAGCGTTGGTTTACACAACTCTGTTCTTTTAATCCCTTTATTTCTTACTGCTTTTAAATTAATGGTTACTTACTGCTTTCCTTTTAATAGTTCACATTTTTTTATTATCTGTAATTTCTGGTTAATTCTCTCCCACGTTGGGCCATCAGTTTATTCTGTCACCTGCTTTATTTCTCTGCACATTAAAAAACTACACCTGGAGTACTTTTGCTGAATATTTACATAAAATTTTATTTTCTTTTTTTATTCCTATTATCAGAAAAAAATCTAATATATACTCTCCATTTTTAAGAATATAGGTTTTCAACTTGCATTGAGAAGCATGGCATAAACAAAGCACGTAAGAATGTATCAGCATGATTGTTTTTTTCTTTTTAACACTCTACCTTCCTTATTCTCCTCTCTTTTCACATACCTCATAAGCATTAATAATTCATAATCATTACATATAAACAAAGGGAAATCTTTTTAAGAATATACCTATCAATATTTTTATGAGTATAGCTATCAATATTTAAGTGTATTAGAGAAAACTAGGAGTGCAAACACCGCATAAATGGCAGTATACCTAATTATGAGGTGATTGAAGTGAAAACAAAATTATTAATTACAGTTGATAGTATATGTTCACCTGAAATGTGGAACAATTAATGTTCCTTTATTCCTTGATTTCAGCAGAATATTTCCACCAAGATCAAGAGCTAAAAGAACATTAATTGTTCCACATTTCAGGTGAACATATATTATCAACTGTGTTTAATAAGACAGGATTCTTTACATAGACTATTTTACAATCTACAAGGGAGAGTAACAAGTACAAGCATAAGTATAATTCAAGACAAAATATGATCACTGTCATAAAATAACTATAAAGGCTTTCGAGGGCTTCAAAAGACGGAGAAAGATTGTGTCTGATTGGGGTAACCAGGATAGGCTTTAAGGAGGAGGGAGCATTTGGGTTGGACTTGAAGAACTGGTAAGAATTTAACAAGAAGAGGGAAAGAATGATCAAAGCTAGAGGAAGGAGAGCGTAGTGTATATTTAAGAAACAGCAAGTAATCTAGCATAGGTTTTGAGTAGGGTAGGAATGAGTGAGAAAAATGAAAAATTTGGCTAGGGTTACATTTTTTTAAAAAGTTCTAAAAGGCAGGCAAATATATTTTACTTAATTCATTTGAAAATAAGAAGACATTGAAGCTTTTGAGTAGAAGATCATTTTAGCAAAATATGTAAGGCAGATTAGAAGAAATATTGAAAGATATAATGAGAATTAAGAGGTTATTTTAGTTGTCTCTCTCACTCTGGATTTCGTAAAAATAGTCTTTAGAGCTAATTATGAGGCCAATGACTGAGGCCAACCTCTGAGATTATGATTCAGCCCCTAAGCAGTGGGGCCCAGGAATCTCTGTTTTTAACAAGTTCCCCGGGTGATTCTATCTACATGAAAGTTTTGAATGTCTAAGTGACAGGTGAGAGTCTCACCTTGAATGTGAGGCTGAAGTGGCTAATAGGGTATGAACGAGACAGATGAATGTGGCACCCTGCCTTCAAAACCTGAATTTTTATGGATGATTCAGTTTCAGTTCTAAGGCCTGCTTAATTAATTGAAGCATCAGAAACAATGATGGCTTCTTGAGCCATGTAATACTAATTCTCAGAATTACTTCCTGAAGGTGACTGTGAAACTGAGCACTACCTTGATCAAAGTACATGGTTTGTGGTTGGAACTACCAAGTTGGAACTCAGTTGAGAGACTTACAGAGTCATCATTACTTCTTATCGTCTTAATTTCTCAAAAGTATGTCAGAGTTGCTGAGAGAATTTACAGGGCGGGAAAAGAGGAGGTGAGATTAAGTTCTTCCAAGACAGGGATATTAATTAATTCATCTCTTCTACAAGTGTCAATGTTTGTGGAACAAATGAATGAATACGTAGAAAAATAAGAAGTAAATTATATTAATTTTTGAAGAAGGTTTGTAGGACTATAGCACAAATGACATCAGGAACTACCTACTAATGTCCTAATAACAAAGATCTTTAGTCATTATAAAATAATGTTTTAGGAAGCCCCTATTACTTTCTACCACATGTGGAAACAAAAGTAAGATGACTATCAAAAAGAAATTACCTTTTAGCATTTCTTATGGGGGCCTATGCCTTGTATTCCCAGAACACTTCCTCTTAGAGTTTTCTACTCAGTAACTGCCAGCAACAGAGAGGATGTTCCAGATTAAGGCATTCCTTACGGGGAGGTCTCTTTGAATGCCTCTTTGGGTTAATATACATTTCTATTATATTACTAGATTTTCCTCCTTATCCGTGGAAAATCTAGCAAATAAGAATATGAAGCTCAGAAGAGAGCTTCAAGGAGAAAACTAGTGCTACAGAGCAAAAGTTTGCTTCTAATAAATGTAGTTGTGAATAAACTGTATGTACAGTATTTATAAATACTCTGCACTTAATGGAAAAAAAGTTTTGAGTGCTGATAAGAATCTGTCTGGCTGAAGAATGTTAAATTATAGAAAACAGCTGATTTTCTGGGCCGTTTACTAGAATATAATTAGTTTAAAATATAATCAATCATCATTAAACATTTTTGTAGCAGTAGGAATGCTTTTAGTTCAATAGCTACTGAAATAATTTCTTATGTGGGAAGGACAAGAGGTCAGTAATAAAGAACATAGCATTATTTTTAAATGATATCCATATAGTATTATTTCCAGTATGTTTGACTTCTGGGCTTTGTCACTTAGGAGAGACGTATGTTTCATATGATTTTGACTAACTGGTATTTCAGTTTCTAAACTATTAAGTAGTGTGTATTTTTTAAATGGAAAAATTCAAGTAGGAATCTTGTAGGTGTTTCAGTTATAGCAAAAGCAATATAATTTCTTTTTGTCACTACAGGATATTAAAATTATTATTCTCGTGTGATTTGAAGTAGATACTATTATTTCATTTGACTTTTACTAAGATTATAAAAATGACAGTGGTCTACTCCACAAGAGATTTGCCTACCCTACCAGTGAACAAAGGCATTTCTAGCCAAGATATCATGGCATACATTTCATTGCACACTGTAAACAGCTATTGAATGGAAACAATGAGTCCACTGACACAGACAAAGCAGCTATTGTCCGAGGGGCCCTGAGTTGTCCTCATGTCATAGTAAATATAGTTACTAATTTCAGTCATAACCATATGGCATTTTAGAAATCCTAGTAGCTAACTCCAATATATAGAAATATATAATTGATGATGATCATAAATAAAACTGAGATTTAAATTCCACATTAACTGGCATGATCAGTTTTACCTTCTAGTAATAATTATATAGTGGACCAGAAATTACATATTATATGGTCTTCTTTATGAATTTAGGCAGCTTTAAAAATTACTCATTGCCTGCCTTTTTACCAATATTCAATTATCATTGCTAATTCCATGTAAGAGTAATTTTAGATGCAAAACTATTTCAGATTGGACTATTAATTTTATTTTTCCCTCTGGGGGGTTTCCAATATTGATGTTATGTGCTCAGGCTCTTGAAAATTACAATTAAAGACATATTCTATCTGGAAACTAAATAGGTGTGCATGATTCTTTTTTTGAGAGAACCATATTTACCATATGTTTGTCTTTCAAGCGTACACTAAACCATTGTGTGTATATAATACATATTTAACAAGAAAAGAATATAAATGTATTTATTTATTTGATTTGTTTAGAAATGCACCCAGGACTCCCTGGAATTTTGGAAGACAGACAAAATGAATATAAGCATAAAATTAGATTAAATACAGCAACTAACTGCAGGCTGCAGTCCTGTCACTAGAGCCAAAAAGACAAAAAAAAAAAAAAAAAAAAAGAAGTGGGAACAGGGATAAAAATTTAAACAAGAAATTAAAAACTCTCTTCAAATAGTCAATTTACTGAGTAATAACTTATATTTGACTTTTAAATGTTTGTTTTTCCAGAAACTTTTTAATGGCAATTGAGTTTTTTGTCATTTATTAATTTGGAAATATTCAGACATTCAGATTCTAGGCAATCCTACAGGTAAATGACTCGATGTACTGTGAGAAGGGTTAAATTCGTGGCACTTCCTGTCTAAAACAAGAAAAACTGTAAATTCTAAAAGAAAGATAATTCTTTAAGCCACTTCTGCTGAACTGAATTTTCATATTAATTTTATGGGGAAGTACCAAAATACTATATATGGAACTGTTCCAAGTTTTAAGAGAAAAGCCATTGGTTGTTTAAAACATGGGTGGAGATTTCTAGTTTATATTGATATTTGTTTGTGGAATGTCAAAATAATATTAAATTTTATAGGGAGAAATGAAAAAGAGCTACTGGCATTTTAGGATACATTTACATATCAGATTTTATGATTTTATTCCCTAAGAGTCATTCATTCAATCATTTCATCATTCATTCATCACTTATTTAAATACTCATTCAATGCTTAATATGTGCTAAACTCAGGAGGTTCAAAGAGCCAGTTCTTGGCTTAGTGGGTATTAATGCAGTGCTGCTTTGTGCTTCAATGCTTTGTAGAGTTATGAGTGAAAATAGGTCCTTCTGTTTGTACTTTCAGCTTCATCTCGCCTAAGATGCGGATGTGAATCTAGGCTCGGAGCAAGGCTAACTCACAGATACCAGGATGCACTCACAAATGAGACTTGATATTGGGCCAATTTCCCTGTCTAACACACCCTTCTATTAGAAGGAAAATACTTCTGATCTACTAATATCAACAAGTAAATTGTAATAAAATGATCAAGCAAATTGATTGCTAGCTGTCCTATCAGGGTGCCTGCAGCACATGCTCAGAATCAGCAAACCTTAGGCAAAGCTGAGGCTCCAAGAGAGTTCTCTGTGAAATTTAGATAGATTTCAGGTCAGGAAGTATCTCCTCTGCCAAGCCAAGGGATTTGCATTTTGTCATACAGGGAATAAGAACATGTTCATTACAAGGATAGATGGAAGATTAGAAGTTTGGATGGATGATTAGATCAGTACTTGGGTGAATAAACTGTTGAAAATTTATTATAGAAATGTAACACTAAATATGCTGCCTCTCCTGGAAAATTTAAAATTGGCTAAGCCATTGAGCTTCCAATAATAGAGCTTTATTCAAAGCTAAGATTCACAATGTTATCAGCTGCTCACTTCTTCTAAAACAATGTTTTGAACAATGTTTGTTTGGGTGTAGGACAGTGTTTCACAAGAGTTCCAAAGAAGTCACACGGACCAGAAGTGCAATCAATTAATGACGGGAAAAACAGCTTATCAGAAAAATCTTCCTCTTCATTATCATCCTCATGAATTTCATTTTCTAGCTCCCTCATATCCCATGAACATGTTGTTATTATCCTTTTGCAATCTTTCTCCTTCTGGGGAAAAAAAAAAAAAAACAAGACATGCAGCTTTATCCTTCCACATTGATACTCTGAGGAAAATTCTTTGCATGTTCATGGGGTGGATTCGAATAAAAATCTTTGAGGCCCAAGCACATTTTTCCTTTTCATTGAAAACAAACTTTTTTTCCCCCACATAAACCTATCTCATAAGATAGCACTAAACATTATAGTGTTCACACACACAAATTTTACTTGGCCACATGTGAATAGGGCATGGAATTAAATAATCAGAATTCACCATAGTGATGGTAACTGCTTATTTTTGCAGAAACAAAATAAAAATGCTACTCATTTCTCCTTCTTAGAATTCAGTCACAGGTAAGTACCTTTTGGGTATGCTAGATGCTATGAGTCATGCCACCATCTTCAGCCCTGGGAAATTGCCCTCTCTCATTTATCTGCACCCCCCTCCCTCAACCAAACACAATGTAGACTGACAGAGAAGAGCCTCAGTTTAAACAGCTGTGGAGTTGCCTTAAATTATTGCTTTCAAACCCACTATCTTTTTTGCAAAGATAGAACACTTCATGAATTCAAGATCACCATAATTTAGATACAGATACCCAAAGGCCTTTTTTCCAGCAGGTTCATGTAGTGGTTTTTTTATGTCTCAAAATCCCAAATCGAAACTGTTGTATGATTGCCTTGAGACCTGGAGACCAAGATACTAAGATGATCATACTATCTCATCAAAACAGACTGAGAATACTTTTATAACTCACTCTGATCTTGGTTGCAAGAGGATCTCGGAAGATGATTAAGCTTTAGAAAGTGGAAGTGACACTTCGATATTTAGATGTGGTATTAATTGTATCAATTATGTTATGAGAATATTTCTTTAGAAATTATCACTTATATTTTGTGCTCATTTTTTCCCATCATATTTCCCTAAAATCGAGGTACTTAGGTTAGAAGTGGTTTCTTTTTTGTTTCTTCTTCTTTTAAATATGTTTATATGCTTCACAGGAACTCTGGTGGCGCAGTGGTTAAAGATTGACTGCTAACTTAAAGGATGGCGGTTCTAACCTGCCAGCCACTCCGTGGGAGAAAGATGTGGCAGTCTGCTTCTGTAAAGATTTACAGCTTGGAAACTCTTTGGGGGCAGTTCTGCTCCATCTTACAGGGTCACTATGAGTCAGAATCAACTCAACGGCAGTGGGTTTGAATATGTACTTCGCAGTCAAAGGTTTCAGCAGAACAATAACTGTGGGGAAAAATAAAAAAACTCAAGTGTAACAAAAGCCAGGAAGAATAATCTTTTGTTTTCTTAGCTATATTCCTATAATTCGACCCCTCATCACCTGCCCACCTCCCACCCCTATACACTAAGGCCTATCAGAAAAAAGCTTTGAAATATGTAAATTCAATAAGAGATAGTCCATCCTTTAAAGCAGTCACTCCCAAGGGAGCAATATAGACCCCCCCAACCAAGGTAGGGGGTAATTGTTCTTCAAGGGCAAAATCTTAGATATTAAAATGGTTTGTGACCCTTTCAACAATTTATGTACTGCTTATCTGTGCAGATATAAACAGATGTACAGGGTATCTGAAGCATTAAAATTGTGGGAGGGAGGGAGATTAGGAGAAAAAAATCTAAAAAGTCTCCTTGGGGCAATAATTTTTTTTTTTTTTAAAGGTGAAAAGCACTACTTTAAAGACTATAGTCTTCTATTCTGTTCTAAAATTACATACTTGTGTAGAAATACTCCCTTCCCCAGCTTTCTCTCTCTTTAAAATAAGCAAGAAGTGTTTGTTATAGCTCCAAACCTAAACCAGGAAGAAATATTTTAGCTTTTTTTCAGTTTTCCTAATACTGTGTTTGTATGTTGTTATTTTAATACCAGCTATTGAGGTGTGATGTTTTTCCACTACCTACAAGCATATTTTAGCAATGCTTTCCTCTTTGCTAAACTAAGTAGGAATTAGGAAACAACCCATTTTATATTGTTTGATTGTTAAACATCCTGTTGACTCATCTCTTTGATAACTGAATCCTCTTTATCATTAACATTACACCATTCTTTCATCCTAAAACTTTTCTTTTCATTTGTCCATTTCATAAACATCGCTGGCTATACAATCAGGATTCTCTTGAGGAATTAGTTCCCTGGGGTGAAGATTTCTTTTTTATGCAGATCACATTTTTTTTTTACAGTATCTTTGGTATTTTTCATTTATTTTGACTAGGATTTATGACAATATATTTTAATCCTTGTTCCTCAGATATATATATCTGAATTATATATCTGATAAATTAATGTGTCTATAGAAAGATATTTACCTGTGTTTTATTGGCTACAAAAAGGCATTCAACTGTGTGGATCATAACAAATTATGGATAACATTGCAAAGAATGGGAATTCCAGAACACTTAATTGTGCTCATGAGGAACCTGTAC